>NW_026294402.1:74271023-74748523 GCF_007827085.1 Peromyscus californicus insignis | reverse complement strand
CAGTTCACTCTCTGGTACTTGATATCACCAAACAAAAATACCATTATCAGTGTCTAAGAAGGAAAAAGACATGGTACCCTGTCTCTTTAAAAGTTAAAGGATAAGGAGCACAGCAGAGTTAGTTCTTTGGGGGCTGTGCCTTGAGAATTTTCTGGCCCAGAATCAAGTTCCACATAATTAATTATGTCAGTAAAAAGCTCCAACGGTCTGTTCTCTTCAGAGAAAAGTGACATCACCCGAAGGATTCTCTGGCAATAAAGAAGAACAAAGCTGTGAGCACAGGAAATAACAGACGAATGTCCACGAGTGCATATTTTATCTACTTCAAAGCACACTGCGAGAAGTCATTCTGTGGGGCTGCCTCCCAGCCCCAGCCATGGCTTGGCTGGGGCCTCTGGGCAACAGAGAGGGGGATGTAGGGCTGGGCTCCCAGACTCAAGCTGTGGCCTGATCTGAGTGTGCTGTTCTTAGAGAAGATACTAAAAAGATGACAAAGCTCAAAAGTTTTGGCGAGACCCGCAAGCCCATCAAGTGATGTAGTGTGAGGAAATCGCAGCAGATGCAGAGGCTTCAGCTGCGGATGAGGTCAGCCCAGGAAGTGACCCGGCCTCTCCTTCAGACCTCCCTTTGCTTTGGGCTCACATCATACTCAGCTCCCATGCCAAGTGTCCTCGAGCCGCACTGCATCATGGAACAACAAGAGCACATAGCTCAGGGTCTGACCCTTGTTCCTTACTAAAGTGTCCTTGCACGAGCGATGAGCTCTCTCAGAGCTTGTCTTCCTCATGTACAGTGGAGTCAAGAGAAACACATTAATGTTCCTAAAAAGACTTTTGTCCATGTGCGGTGAAGTATGGGTTATTGTTCAATTCAACTCTGTCCTTCCCTGCAAAAATATGTTAGTCTCGTACTAGGTGGCTAAAGCTAGGCTTTTATTGGCTGAAACATTTTTACTTACGTAACCACCTGAAAGCATATTAATAGAAAATAAGCTTCAAACTTTCACGGGCCACACATCCCACTATCAGAGACATACATATTCCTTTGATCTGAAACAAACTGTTCCAAATATTTCTTTAAAATGTTTTATATAATTGCTTAAATAAAATCAACTGTAATTATATTCTTTAGAATGTGGATTCTCAGTGAGAACACTGTAGTTCCCCAGAGGGTGAAAATTGGCCCTTGGGAAGGAGATGTGAAGAATTTTAGATCATTTATGATCCTTAATAGTACCCTAGTACATAAACACGTATGTGGTGTGTCTACGGTATTAAATTTCATAATCAAATTTGATTCAAAATCAAATTTATTTCATAATAAATTTCATAAATTTCATATTTCCCCCAAGGGGGAAAATATCTAACAGAATCTCCTTGGGAAGAGAGTACTGATTAAAAACTTATAAAAAAAATAGAAATCATCTGTAATTTTGAAAACCTGAGAAAATATTTGCGGCATTTTTTTTAATTTTTTTATTTTTATTTTGCAATACAATTCAGTTCTACATATCAGCCACGGATTCCCTTGTTCTCCCCCCTCCCGCCCCCCTCAGCTTCCCCCCAGCCCACCCCCCTTTCCCATCTCCTCCAGGGCAAAGACTCCCCCGAGGATTGAGATCAACCCGGTAGACTCATCCAGGCAGGTCCAGTCCCCTCCTCCCAGGCTGAGCCAAGCATCCCTGCATAAGCCCCAGGTTTCAAACAGCCAACTCATGCACTGAGCATAGGACCCCGGTCCCACTGCCTGGATGCCTCCCAAACAGATCAAGCCAATCAACTGTCTCACCCATTCAGAGGGCCTGATCCAGTTGGTGACCCCTCAGCCATTGGTTCATAGTTCATGTGTTTCCATCTGTTTGGCTATTTGTCCCTGTGCTTTATCCAACCTTGGTCTCAACAATTCTCGCTCATATAAACCCTCCTCATTCTTGCTAATTGGACTCCCAGAGATCCGCCAGGGGCCTAGCCATGGATCTCTGCATCCAGATCCCTCAGTAGTTGGATGGGGTTTCTAGCACGACAATTAGGGTGTTTGGTTAAAGCGACAGCCTACAGAATGGGAAAAGATCTTCACCAACCCCACATCTGACAGAGGACTGATATCCAGAATATATAAGGAACTCAAGAAATTAGACATCAAAATGCCCAACAGTCCAATTAAGAAATGGGCTATAGAACTAAACAGAGAATTCTCAACAGATGAAACTCAAATGGCTGGAAGACATTTAAGGAATTGCTCAACATCCCTAATCATCAGGGAAATACAAATCAAAACAACTCTGAGATACCACCTTACGCCTGTCAGAATGGCTAAGATCAAAAACACTGAAGGCATTTTTTTCCTTAGTTGCAATGTACAACTTTGAACATCAGTTGTATCATTTGAATCTTGGAAAATTGAATTTTTAAATAATGTCTTCTATTTATTCCTTGACAATTTTTACATGTATATAATATTTCATATCTATCCCCTATTTTCCCCTCCCACGTCTCCTGAACCCCAATGGGTTTTCCCTCCTACCTTCATACACTCTCCCCTTTTTGTTTTAATCCATTGAGTCCAGTTAGTGCTGCCTGCTGGAATGTTGACTGACAGTGTTGTCTTGAGCTTGTTTAGGTCTGTTAGGTGCAAGTGACTACAGCTTCAGTGAGTTCAGAAGTTCAACTACGCCATTTCTACTTCTTCAGAGATGTGTGTGTGTGTGTGTGTGTGTGTGTGTGTGTGTGTGTGTGTGAGAGAGAGAGAGAGAGAGAGAGAGAGAGAGAGAGAGAGAGAGAGAGAGAGAGAGAGAGAGAAAGAGATATGACCATACACAGCTGGACACCCAGCAGTGACGTATTCTCGGCATTTCGACAATTCTGAGTCTCTGCATCAGTCACTGTCCGCCGCAGAAAGAAGTGTCTTAACTAGATGTATAACTTTAAAACCCCATGTGATATCTTCTATGAACGCTCTACACTTTCCTCGAATGCTTCCGAATAGAAGAGGTTTTCTAAATTTTTTGTTATAAGTGGCATTGTATTTGTCCAACAACTTTCAACTTACTTGTTTAAATGAAATATTTGGGGGGAGATATGTAGTGCATATTTTTGTGGGTAGGCATATTTTTGTGTGTTTGTGTGTGTGTGTGTGTAGGTCAGAGGTCAGTCGGGGTGGATGTCATTCCCCGGAGGCCATCTACTTTGGTTTTTGAGACATGGCCTCTCACTGGCTTGAAACTCTCCAATAGGCTAGGCTGACTGACCAGCAGCCCCCAGGAGTCTGCATATCTCCTCCTTTACAGATCTAAGATTACAAGTATACATTATTTTGCCAGCTTTTTTTTTTTTTAACACAGATTATCAACTGATCATTTCCTTACCCCTCAAGTAACATAATTTGAAGGTATGAATGAGAACAGGTCAGGGTAGTGCATATCTATAATCCTGGAATTTGGGAGGCAGAGGCCCAGGAGCATTGCTGCAGATTTGAGGCCAGCCTGGCTATACAGAGAAAGACTTTATCTTTAAAAGAAAGTTTTAGATTAATTTTTTTAATTTACTACTTTTAATGACTCTGGGTTTGTTTACTGAGAATTTATTTTCAGAGCTTCTTCCAATCTGGGAGGCTGGGCACTGGCAGTGTGATGCCCAGGTAATTCACTGGTAGCACTGACCTTCCCCACACTTATAGTTAGCGATCTTGGTCACTTTGCAATGGAGATGATACCACTCATTCTCAGATTCTATAATTTTTTTTTGATTTTTCGAGACAGGGTTTCTCTGTGTAGCTTTGCGTCTTTCCTAGATCCTGCTCTGTAGACCAACTGACCTCGAACTCACAGATCCATCTGCCTCTGCCTCCCGAGTGCTGAGATTAAAAGCATGCACCACTACCACCCAGCTAGATTCTATAATTCTTAATAACATGTGTCAATAATCTCTAATCCAAAGCTGCAACACATCTGCTGCTGTTCTCAGCCACACAAAGCAAGGCAAGAGTTCTGAGTTCCTGATATGCATACTTCCAGGCAGGGCTGAGCTTTACCTTCCTGTTTCAGCCCTCATACTATGAGGAGGTGTCTTTGGTTAACACAAACGTGAAGCTTTTAATGCCACATTTTCTATTTTATTTTGTTTTTGTTGCTGTTTACAATGCCTCCGATGAAGGCCCACCCCTTTCCTTAGTGGTGTGACCACTAGTGAGCTGCCTGTCCCAATGGGGACACTCCTATTTATATTACAGGTCACACCGAGACATGGAAATAGAAAGGCACTTATTAGGAAGTCAAGAGGTCTCGGTGGGAGAAGGAGGGCAGATGAGGGAGGGGAACAAAGGGTAAAGGGGAATAAAATCCGTTACACACACACACACACACACACACACACACACACACACACACACACATACACATACACACACACACACATATATACACATTGCTCATCTGTGAAGAACATCAGCACATCATAAACTGGGAGTGTCTATGTTTCTTTAAGGAATTGCCTGTATTTAAAAGGTGATATTCCAAATCAAGGGGGAGCTTTACAGGTCCATTGTACATTTTTAAAAAAAATTGAAAATTGACATTTCCTTTCTGTACTTATTAATTTCTTATATTTTTCTTTTCCTATACCAAAGGATGTGGCTTTGGTTACAGCTTCATCTGTAGACCGCTGCAGGCATGAGTCCTGGTACAAAGTGTGCTTCTTATCAATGCCACTTTAAACAGTGCTAAGAAAGGTTTAGAAGAGAAACGCTGCTTCTGCAGTGATGTGTTCTTTTGACAGTGAGTGAGCTGCAGATTCTGACAGTGTAGTCTAACTTCTTGAAACACATTTTAAAAACTAGCTCAAGGGACAGGAGAGGTGGCTAAGGAGTTAAGAGCATGTGTTGCTCTGGCAGAATACCCAGGTTCAGTTCCCAGCACCCAGATGGCAACTCACAATCATCTATAATTCCAGGGGAACCAACTCCCTCTTCTGACCTCCTTGGGCACTAGGCACATATGGGATGCACATATATACATGCAGGCAAAACACTCATACATATAAAATAAATTTTAAAAATTAAAAAAGAAGGGCCCAAGAGGCTCAAGAAGGGTGGTAACACTGGCCCTAGCTGCCATCAATCTGTTAGGCTCATGGTGTAGGGATCGAAAGTATGATTATGAGTGCTTTGGTAGTCACAGGATATTGAACGCAATGGGAATGAGAAAAAAACACCATAGCTCTGTCCTATTGAGTTAGTCTGTGGAAAGGCTTTATGTAGTGTTGTCCAATTGATCCAGCTGTTCCACATCAGCCAAATCACTGTGATGAAAGAATGAAAAGAGGAAATTGCTTTCATTGGACATCTACTATATGCCAGGAACTATGCTAGCCACTTCAGATACATTTCATTTCAGAATCAACCGACCCAAGTCACACAGCCACAGTGAACAGCAGAGCCACAGTGTGTGATTCCCAGAGGGTGGGAGCAGTAACGTTCATTACCAGGTACCTTACACGCTTTAGGTCAAGTACAGTCTGTGAAGCTGTTGTTGCTGTGTTCGTTTTACACATGAAGAGGCTGAGTTCACAAGCTGACTCCCTCCCTCAAGGTCACACGACTATTGTGCATGTTTCTAGCACAGATTCTCAGGTGTATGCTGCCCTTTCTACCACATTGCATCTCCTGAAGGGCCAAGTCTTGATTATTTCTCCCTCCCCTTCCCTTCCTTTCTCTACCCTCCCTTCTTCTTCTAGCAAATATCCAGTGTAACATTTTCTGCTGGTTCAGGATGGCTGAGGTTTTTTTGTTTGCTTTTTTTTTTTTAATTAAATTATGGTTTTGCCAGCTGGTCACTTGTATGGTACAAATATAGAACCCACTTATGTAGGGACCGAAATGCATATAAAACACAGTCACCCTAAGGGAACACAATGCTGTGTGATTCAAATAAACCTCATGTATAAATTATATCTGGACAATCTAGTTTAACTTGTTTTTTATTTTAATACTTTCTCATTTGAAAAACCAAAGTCTGGATTTCTCAGTCCTAATCCACAACAGTATAAAAGTAAGACAGAAGGCTTAGATAGTTGCCTTTTCCCTCGCCTGCCTCTGTCCCACTCCTGCTGAATAGAAATGCCAATTCTTCCTGGCTTCTCTAGGACGTGTTAGAGGGATCCAGAGAATGGCATAGATTCACGCCCCTACACTCCTCTAAGTTACCACTGGCATTTGCCTCTTTTTCCTGCCCTTTACCCACAGAAATCCTGTGAATACCTGGGTTGGTGCTTGCTGAAGTACAGTCAGCGTGCTGTGCACGGCCCAAGGCTAGCTCGTCTGCGCATGTCAGCTGGTTTCTGCTTGGAGGGTCCTCCGCGAAACCCACCCTGAGCTCCACTTGGGACAGCAAGCTCTTCCTCCCCACCCCCCCTCTTGCTGAAGCTGCCATGCCTTGAATTCTAATTGACCAATTCTTCTAATTTTCACTGAGGTCTTTTGTTGCCCATCCCTTATTGTGGATCTCAGAAAGGAACAGAGGGAGGTGGACTGGACAGGAGTCTGAGGGACAGACCCCGGGACGCACTTGGACTCACCCTTCCTCTCTGACCTGCTCCGTTGTTCTACAGCCAAAATGGTGCCTTTCCTCCCCTGGGATGAGTCCTTTCCCATGAAAAGCTTTGGTCGGGCAAACTGCCCAAGCCGTGACAAGACCAGCCTGCCCGTCAGTTCCCCAGAGGAAATTGCATCCATGGATTTCACCAGTGCTAAACTCATGCCTGCTATACTAACTGGATGGGAGGCAAGCCTGGAGAGTGTGAGGGAGAGAGGAACTTCGCCCACTGAGCAGAATGATGGCAGAGATGCTTCATCTGCTCTGAGACCTGTCTAGCTGCTTATGTTGTGAGCATTACATTTACTGAGCTAGAGAAACCTCTATAAGAGATCTGTGTGCCCTTCCTGTGTTTCAAAGAATTCAGCTTCTCACTGGAGTCACAGAGAGTCATCTACTGGTTACGCGAAGAGGTGAGCAGCTTCAGGCCAGGCCCCGAAGTCTTTTGGAATCTAAGGAATTGTCACAGCACTGCATGAGGAAACCTGTGACCTTATCTAATTTCTAGTCCAGGACATAGCAGCTGCCTTACTATTAATATCCCAATTGAGAAGAAAACCACCTAAGTTTTTTAAAAAAATGTATTTAAAATCCATGGATGATGGTGATATTTGAATGAACTTCATAAGGAAAGTTGACTATGCTTTTTAAAATGTGTTGCATAGAATTTTAGTTTTTCTTAAAAATTGGGAGTCTCTAGGTAGTGGATTGGGAATGATTTTTATTTTCTTTATTTGAATTTTTTTAAATTTGGTGAAATAGACAATTCTATAAAAGTCATTGTTATAACCTGTTTCTTTTCCTCTTCCCTCCCTCCCTCCCTCCCTCCCTCCCTCCCTCCCTCCCTCCCTCCCTCCCTCCCTCCCTCTCTCTCTCTCTCTCTCTCTCTCTCTCTCTCTCTCTCTCTCTCTCTCTCTCTCTCTCTTTGACAAGGTCTCTCTCTCTGTAGCCCTGGCTGGCATGGAACTCTTGTAGACCAGGCTGGCCTCAAACTCACAGACATCTCCCACCTCTGACTCTTGGGAGTGAAGGTGTGTGCCACCACACCCTGGCTGTTGTGACTATTTCCAACTGTATAATTCAGTAGCATTGAATATGTTGACCTTGTTGGGCAACTGCTACCACCAAAGAGCTCAAGAAGCATTCTTCTTGTAATCTGGAAACTCTGCACCTATTCCACATTAACTGCCTTCCTCCGAGTTCCCCTGTCCCTGGCAACCACGGTCTGCTTTGTCTCTGTGAACTGGATGGCTCTAAGTACCTCGTCTGAGTGACGCACACAGCATTTGCCATTTTATAACAGATTCATAACCTTTAACATAACATCTTTATGTTTGGTTGATACTGTAGTATGTGTCGGAATTTCCCTGCTTTTAAAGCTGAACAGCATTCCATTGGATGGGTCGACTGCATTTAGTTTATCTATCATCTGGGGGTGGACACTTGAGTCCCAGTCTGACACTGAGCATAGTTGCTATGAAGAACTTGTACAAATATCTGTGAAGACCATGGCTCTCCATTCCTTTGAGTACATATCCAGCTATGAAATTGCTGCATCCTACAGCAAAGTGTTTGCCAGTTTTTGAGGGATTTCTGTCATTGTCGCACTTGGCAGCATCCTTTCACTTGCCCACGGGTACCTTAAGAGTTCCGATGTTTTGCAACTTCACTGCCACTTAATATTTTCTGTTTGTTTTGGTAGCACCCCTTCTAATGGTGTAAATATTTATCCTTTAATTCTGGTTCTGATTTGTATTTCTCTAATGGTTGATGATATTGAGCATCTTTTCATGTGTCTTTTTACTGCTTGTATTGTTTTTCCCTTTGGAGAAACATCTGTATAAGCCCTTTGTTCATGAACAGTTTTTTGGACTTGCAGAAATTTTTAATATTCTGCATATTCACTTCATCGGCCATGTGCACTTTCCCTCATTCAGTAAGATGCTTTTCACTCTGCTGGTTATATTCTTCAATGCTTGGAAGATTATAAGTTTGGCATAGTCCAGCCATTCTACATTTTTTTCCTTTCATTGCATGTGCTGTGGGTGTATTCAAGAAACAACTGCCAAGTTCACTATCATAAAATACTTTTCTTGTGTATTTTTTATGAGCCTTTTGTAGTTTGATTGATTTTGAGCTAATTGTAGTAAATTCTCAAAGATAAGGTCAA
Organism: Peromyscus californicus insignis; assembly: GCF_007827085.1. NCBI lineage: Eukaryota > Metazoa > Chordata > Mammalia > Rodentia > Cricetidae > Peromyscus > Peromyscus californicus. The sequence continues at coordinate 74,739,767 of NW_026294402.1, read as the reverse complement.
ATTTTACTAAATATGTGGCTATGCAGTTTTCCCAACGCCATTGAAAGCACTCTGCCTTCCACACTGAACAGTCTTGGCATCTTTGTGGGAAATCTTTGGGTTGGCTTTATTTACGGGTTTTTCCACTCTGTTGGTCTGCATCTCTGTCTTAACGGCAGTACCACACCATTTTGATCCCTGAAGTCTTGTAATTAGCTTTGAAATCAGAAAGCATCTGACCTCTAACTTCATTCTTTAGCAAAACTGCATTGGTTATTCTAGAGCTCTTCAGATTCCATGTGAATAGTAACATGAGTTCTTCCATTTCTACAAAAAAAAAAATCATTTCAATTTTGAATATTTTATTTTTAAAATATCAATCTGCTAACTTGAATATAAAAGCAAATTTTAACATGACAAATTATGTCTATTCCCAATATTCTATTGAAAGATGTCTCTTGGTGAGGAGAGTGGATGCTGGTCTCCTGTGAGTAAGCTCTATAGAGAACTTGAGGCTGCTCTGTACCATACACTTGTAGGGGAAAATTATTTCAGAGACTGCAAAAAGTAACATTTCAAGCACCAAATGGCCTTTTAAACCAACCATGTCTGAATGTTCTGCTGGTATGTTGTATTACTAATCACATTAGCTTTGCTTTTTAAAATCCAGGGAAAACTGGGTTTAATTTCTATAATAATAGCTAATAACATTATAAATTACAACTTTTTAGCTTTTAATCCACTTATAACATTAGAATTTACCTAAGCTGGATAAACATGTAATTTAATTTGTATGCGATTTAAAGATAACCCATTTCCTATTGCAACATTCTGGTGGAATGTACTGTTTTTCCTTATTCCGTTTACATATTTTCTTTTGGAATAAACTATAGAGAACAAAGTGACTCCTGAATTATAGACAGAGCTGTCAGATGAAAGACTAAAGAAGTTGACAAAATGTAACTATTTAGATCTTTTGAACAAGGGTTAGTAGTCAAGGTTGTCCTGAGGGGTTCAGGACCAGCTCTACTGACCTTCTCAGTTCACATAACTTAAATTTACTCTTCTTGATTTCAACAAATATTTACCGAGTGCCTATCATGTGGCAGGCACTCTGTGAGGGCGAGTAGACACAGCCTCTGTCCTCACAGTGGCTCACCACTCCAGGAGGAAATAGACAAGTAAACTAATAAATTACCTTATGTAAATAGATACAGAACACTCGAGTTCCCAGAATGGGGAAGTGCTCACAGAATGGCCATGTTCCGACCTTCCTGCTGCAGTGATGGAACTATATTTAAGCAGTTAACTAAATCATACAAAGGAGTGGTAGTGTTTGAGAATAGCATCATTCTGGGTCTTCCATAAGTAAAGACGGATTTGGGTTTTTTCTCAAATACATCCTTTGTTGAAAGTCAATGGCTCTTGGCAGGAATGCCATGTTTGAAGTATGCCAGATCATCATCTAGGGGTAGTCTTCTACCCTCCCCACTGGGTATGCTTCCTCCCAGCCAAGTCAGGGGAAGCCAGGGGCCAAGAGTGGCATCACCTAAGAGTCTGCAGCGAGCTGCCTACCTTAGGTCAGTGTTTTTTGAAGTCTGTGTTTCATCATAAACACCCAGGTAAATATTAAAATGCTGTTACTATTCTGGGAAGTGAAAGGGCTGTCAACTGTTTTAAGTCTTAGTGGGACAGGAATAAACAGACCTGTTGTTCTGCTGCTTGTACGTAAGGGATAAGGTGCCTGAGAGGATTTTGAATGTTTTTACCACAAAGAAATGGTAAATGTTCACCCTGTCTTGAACTTACACACACACATACACACACACACACACACACGCATACACACATAAGCATGACATGGTTCTTCATAAGTATGTACAGTTTCTATGTGTCAAATCAAGTAAATTATATTAACATTGTGAAAAGTTATAAACTTTCACCTGAGGTCTTCCTGTGAGCTTCCTGACACTGCTTATGTGAGGGTCAGAGGGTCCTTGTCATTCCCATTGTGCTCCCAAGGTGACATGTGTCCCCACTTCAGAAATGCAGAAGGAGGGCACAACAGGTTCTCTGCACTCTGTTCATTATAGCTTTACTTTTCTCAAAGACTTCATCATCCAGCAAGTTTAAACACAGTTAAATTAATAACAGGCATAATAATCAATAACAGAATTTTTCTTTTAAATGAATGTGTTTTGAGGTTCAGCTTCTGAACACTGTCATGTCAGTTAGGGCTGCTCTAATCCATATGGGATGTTGTGGGCTACCCAGTCTCCTCGATGGCGTCTTCCATAGTGTACCTGCTTGCCTGGGTCTGGCCTGGATTTTCACAGTCCAGCTTCCTGTGATTCCCTTAGTAACTAAAGCTTATTTGCAGGCAAACTAATTGGTGAGCCTGATTTGTCTAGAACTGGTAAATACATCTCAATTTCCAGGGACCCTCTCACTCTGAAGGGACCATGACCCTTCAGTAAAGAAAATTCAGTGGGACTGATAACTCCAGGAGGTCGTGGAGGAAATCTAGGAGGCCAGCAGGTCCCTGGAAATGAGTGAACCTCTGAGAATCTTCAATTAACATCACAGTGTATACAAGAGGGTGCAGTAAAGAAACTGCCAACATAGACAGAGCCAGGCAGATCTGTGAGTTCGAGGCCAGCCTGGTCTACAGAGCAAGATCCAGGACAGGCACCAAAACTACACAGAGAAACCCTGTCTCGAAAAAAAAAAAAAAACCAACAACAACAAAAAAAAAAGAAGGAAAGAAAAGAAAGGAAAAGAAAGAAAGAAAGAAAGAAAGAAAGAAAGAAAGAAAGAAAGAAAGAAAGAAAGAAAGAAAAAAGAGAAGAAACTACCAACTTAAGCGTTCTATTAGGGGGAAGATTTTAAGTAAGTAAGAGAGAGAAAAAAATCCCAGGGCCTCTGGAAGTGTCCAGAGCAAAGAGAAAAGAAAGCAGACTAGACATTGTCAGGGCTATAAGGAAGCAGGAGAGTGGGAGAGAATAGTGGAGATATCAAAAGATAGAGCATAGCGAGAAACCAAGAGAACTTGGCTTGAGACAGCACGAGAAAGCAGGGTCGAGAGCTGCAGGACAGCAGGATAGTGCAAGAGAGTGTGGGGTGAACAAGTCATGTGGATTATGAAGAGTGGCTGGTGGGAGGAGCTTTGGACCCAACACACAGCAGTTTCTCTTTGGAGTTGAGTTGCCATGTCTGTCCCAGAGCAGTGGCTTCCAAATGCAGCTACGGTGCAGAATCCCTTGTAGAGATGTTTTATGAGAAGTCATATGGGGGAAAGCAATGGTACAATGGAGGTTTTCTTGCCTTGGGTGAACATGACTCAAGAGCTGGGGGTCAGACAATCAGCAGTCACCTAACACCATAGGCCAGTGGCTTCCAGGTATTTTGTCTGGTGAACTCAAAGAATGACTTTCACAGACAATGGAAGAGTAAGTTTCAGAAAAGAGTTTTACTATCAGTGAGAGCTTAAGAGAAAGTAAGCAAGTAGCCTCCCATATAGCCTTTGGGAGGGGAGAGGGGGGTAGGGAGGGGAGAGGAGGGGAGAGGAGGGAAGGGGAGAGGAGGGGAGAGAAGGGCAGGGGAGGGGAGGTCAGAGAACAACTTTGTACAGTTGGTTCTCTCCTTCCATTTTACGTGGGTTCTGAGACTCAATCTCAGGCATTTTCATCTTCATGGGCCCCTTCCGGGTCTTTATAACATACTTATCTGACCATGTCACTGTCCTGTGGATTAAAAGCCCAAAGCTTCTTGTTGCTCCATGACTCAGTGTGTGACTCACAGGTTTTAACGTGAGAACATCATTACTATTGTGCTATATCATATTTTTGGACATTTCATAGTCTTTTTCTTTTTTAAAGATTTTTATTTATTTATTTATGTTTTTGATGAGTATGAGAGTTTTGCCTGCGTGTGTGTATTAACCACATATGTGCTTGGTGCCCTCTGAGAAGATGACATGGGATCATCTGGAGCTGGAGGTTTAGACTGTTGTTAGCTAGCCAACATCTGGGTTCTGGGAGTTGAACCCTGGGCCTTCTTCAAGAACAAGTGGTTTTAACCATTGAGCCATCTCTCCAGCCCCATCTTTTGCAGTCTTGTTTCTGGAACACCCTCATCTAACTAAGCCCTTCACCATCATTATCGGTTGTGAGATTTCAGATCACATCCTCCCGGAAGCCTCCGCTGTCAGCTCAGATTCAAGTCAAGCATTCTGGATAAACATTGTTACTCCCTGTGTTTCCTCCAGTGCATGCTTATTGTACCATATTATAAATTATTTCCCACCATCACTCTCCCCTTTAGGCTTGAATTTCTGAGGATACAGCTGTTTCTGCAATACTGAATACGATGCATTGTACAATGTGAATGTACATAAGTCATTTAATGAATGGTTGATTCAGCTCTGCTTTTGAACCTCTTTCATGTTATTATTCCTCTGACTCCGGCTGACTGGCAAAGCCCAAATGCCCTCCCTTGACTTCATGACTCACATGCTCACCTGTGGCCCAGGGCAGCACGGAGTGGCTCTATGCTGCCCCCGTATGTTTTGAATCAGCTCCTTCTTCAGCCAACTGAGACCACACCCCTTGTTCTCCAGTGTTACCACGGGCACAAAGGGCAGTAGGTCTGATGCAGAGACATGAGACTCCCATGTTTCTTTCTGTGCCTGAACCACATTTGTTTATCGTCAGTGAGTAAATTAAACATTATGTTGTCTCTTTCTTCTCCAATCCCCTTCCTCCTCTCAAACAAGAAGGCAGCTCATTTTGAGAGCCCTTTTCAAAGCATTCTCTCTGGTCCATTTACATTCTTAAGGTCTGAGACCTTAACCACTTGTTTCTGGTTTAACTTCTCTGTGAAAATAATGTTCAAGGGCAGAAGCTTTCTGACATTTGGGATTTGATCCCTTTTCACGAGAATCAACACATTTCTTTTTCCTTTTTTAAAATTTTTTATTTTTGTTTTTCGAGACAGGGTTTCTATGTGTAACAGCGGTCTCTGCCTCCAGAGTGCTGGGACAACAGGCATGTGCCACCACCACCAAGCAAATGAATGCAGTTCTAAAAGTGGAGCTGTAATGTGGTTTCATCTCCAAAGTGCAGGATCTTTTTTCCATACACCGAATCATGTATTTGAAGTAGTGAATAAATTTATTGTGATCGCATGGTCATCATCACTAATCTACTAACTCAAAAGATACTACACACAGGCTGGGCATGTGGTGGTACCACAACTTTAATTGCAGCACTCTGGAGGCAGAGACAGGTGGATTTCCATGAGTTTGAGACCAGCCTAATCTCCATAGTGAGTTCCAGGCCAGCCAGGACTACATAGAGAGTCTCTCTCTCTCTCTCTCTCTCTCTCTCTCTCTCTCTCTCTCTCTCTCTCTCTCTCTCTCTCTCTCTCTCACACACACACACACACACACACACACACACACACACACTCACACATCACAAGGGCAGGTGAGATGGAAGGTTCTTGGGGCCAAGCCTGATGACCTGAGTTTGATCCTTAGCATACTCATGGCAGAAAGAGAGAACCAACTCCTGCAAATTGTCCTCTGACTTCCACATGCATGCTGTGGCAGCTTGCATGCACACACAAGCAATAACAACAACAACAATGAAAAGTAAATACAGCAACTATAATAAAAAGATACCACAATGTTGATTTACTCTGTTAAATTATAATATCATAGAAACAGCATTGCTAATTTTTTCAGTGTTATCTCTGCAGCCATTTACAGAGACCTCTAGTAAGTTCATGAAGGCTAGAGTGGTTCTAAGTATATAATATACTGTAGCTCTTTTATTTGGTAAGTAGTATCTAGAATAATTAAACTAAGATGAAGTGTGTAACATGTAGTATCATATTATGACTAAGTTCAAGAATAAGTGTTTTTTTAAATAAAAGAAATAGGTGTTTCCTTTTCTCATACAGAAGCACAAAAAACCCTGAATAGCCCAAGCCTTCAACAGCAACAACAAAAACAAACAATACTCAAAGTATCACCATACCCAACTTCAACATATATCATAGAGCCATAGTAACAAAAACATCATAGTACTGGCACAAAAGCAGACATATAGATAGATAGAAAAGAAGACACAAATAAATCCATGTAACTGTAGCTAACTGGTATTTGTCAAGGATGCCAAATACACACTTTGGAGAAAAGAGAGCCTCTCTAACAAACGCTGTTGGGAAAACTGGCTGTCCACATGTGGAAGAGTCAAACTAGTTCCAAATCACTCATACTGTACAAAAATCAATTCAACTTGGATCAAAAACCTTAATATATGACCCCAAACTCCAAAACTTCTAGAGGAAAACACTTGAAGACAGGGGTATAGGAATAGGTAAATCTTATCTGAGAGGGATTCTGGTAGCTCAGGAATAATATCAAAAACTGACAAATGGGATTGTATGAAATCAGAAGACTTCTACCCACCAAAGAAAATAAGTGAAGAGGAGCCTACAGAAGAAAACAAAAATCTTTGCTAACCATCTGAAAGAGGGTTAAAATCTAGAGTTTGTTTTAAAAATTCAAAAAACTAAACAGCGAAGTGATGCAGTGAACAGGCAGCACTCGAAAGGTGAAGCACAAATGGCCAATAAATATGTTAGTAAAATGTTCAACATCATCTATCAGGGAAAACAATGTTGAGATTCCATCTCACCCCCGTCACAATGGCTATCAGAAGGGGAACATTCAGGCAAGGACTCGGGGAGGGAGAGCTTATACACTATTGATGGAACTGTATGTTAGTCCAGCCACTATGGGAATCACTATAGAGGTTCCTTAATAAACTAAAAGTTTATCCTTTCCATATGACTCAACTTTACCACTCTGGGCTATATACTCAAAGGACTCTAAGTCACCCAGCACAGAGATACTTGCAGTTTGTTTTACATTAAAGATTTATTTTTATTTACATTTATATGTGTTTACCTTCATAAGTTTATGTATACCACGTGGATGCAGAGGCCTGCAGAGGCTTAAAGAAGGTGTCCCATTTCCTGGAGCTGAAGTTACAGGCGGTTCTGAGCTGCCTGACCTGGGTGCTGGGAACCAGATCCCCTGCAAAAGCAGCACATGGTCTAGTCACTGAGCCATCCTTCCAAACCCTGTACTTGCACTTTTATGTTTACTGTAGGGCTCTTTATAATAGCCAGTTCATGAATCAGGCTAGGTGTCTGTTGACAGATGTGGAAAGAAGAATGGTATATGATAATGGATTTTATTCCATCATAAAGTTGAACAAAACATGTAGTTGACAGGAAAATGGGTGCAAATGGAGACCATCATATTAAGCTAAGCACATCAGACTCAGGTAGATAAATACTGCATGTTCTCTCATCTGTGGATCCTAGATTTTGTACAGATACATAAACCATATACATGAAAGTAGATGTGAGACTAGAGGAATGAGAATAACAGGAAAGAGAATAAAGGAGAAGGGACAGAGCAGTGAATAGGATCAAAGTACATGATATAACTGTACAAAAATATCTATGACAGTTATCACTATGCATAATAAATATACTCCAGTAGAAGTTAAGGCCATTTAGAAAAAATTATCATAAATGTCTCCATTGACATAGGACCTACTCTGTGCCAAGTTTTACATTAGTCACTCTATGAATGTATATCTAATTCCATCCTGACAATATTTATATGATGCAGTTGTTATGGTTTTATTCCATAGGTGATAAAATTAGCTTACAGCAACATGTATTCACCCAGGTCTAGGACCAGAAAATAATTCTGAGTCTCTTTAAAGATGGGTTCTTCCCATTATACAACAATGCAGATTATATTCCATATTCTAATTAAGTTGTTTGTCTTATTGCTTTAGAATTTATTTAATTTCCTTTATACTTATGTCACATATACTTAGTATGAATTAATAGTACAATTCATGCTGTCAAGAATGTTTACTTTATTTTATGTTTGAAAGCCAACTTCTGGAACACTTATCCACAGTGAGGGATAAGTCTTCTACTGCAGCCTTTGGGACCAGCTGTCAGGACTACACCCAGGGTTGCAAAAAGGATGCTTTTCAGAGTAGTGGAACTTTAGAAAAATTTATTTATCAATCTGAAGGAAAAAGACTCACATACAATCTGAGGGTGATGCGCTTTATTTTCTATTCCTCAGTTCTCCAGCTCTAGTTCCCTGCTCTAATACTTCCTCTAATTCTCCCGTTCTAATTCTCCTTGAGTAAACAATAAGGAGCAGAGCCATTTACCATGGCAACAAAAAGGTGGGGATGTGGGGTTTGGCATTTCCCGAGTGGTGGCATTGAAACTGTCCAAAACCTATATATATATATCCTGTTTGAAATCACAGATCACAGAGAAGGGAACTTGTAACTCTTTATTCAAGGCTGTGAGGACCATCCTCGGTAACCCTGGCTAATTGTGAAACTTTTCCTAAAGTAGCTAGACATTAAACCATTCCTCTCTGGACATGGTTAATTGATTGTTATTTGGGACCTAAACAATAAACAGTTAGTTAGCTGAGCCTAAAATCTTGTACCATAAACTGAGGTTAGAGATTTTTATGAAGTGTTAATTGCTAAAAGGTCTGAGCAGGGAGTGTTGTCAGTCCTTTTATCAGCTAGACATGGCAAGGGGAAGCTGGCAAAGCAATTTAGGTCATTTTTTTTTTTTGTCTAAAGGACTTAGATTCAACAAACCAGACATCTGAACCTCTGTTCTTTTGTATTATCTGTGAAAGTTTAAATTATGATCCATTCACAGAGACAAACAGTCTAGTTTAAATTTGCTCTGAGGCCCAAATCAGCCAATTGTATGCAGCTTATCTTAGAACTGAGAAGAAATTGCTGTTTTCTTTATGTTAGTCTGAGCTAAAGACAAAAAACAGGTCCTAAATGTTTACAGTCCTCATGGAATAGTAGTGCTAGTTATGAAGGATATCCTAGTATATTTTTTATTTATCAAAATTATACAGCTTAATGATAAGTCTTTAGACAGTCCACAGATATAAGTGCCCATAAGATTGAGATCTGATCATGAGATTACAAAGTACACATTACATGAAAATGCATGGTAATGGGGAGATTCCACAGCTCTTTTTGCACATGTGAATTTGCAGACAGACGCAGCCAGTTTCCAGAGTCTGTGGTCCTGTAAGTCTTGCTTACTGGGGTTCCTCCATCAGAGAGTTACTCATCTGGTGGGTTTACATCTGAGTTATCAATTGCCATCTGCTGTATTTACATCATGGCCTGTGACAGCTTGTAACAGTCTTCAGAATGTGGTTTGTGGGGCTAATGTATGAATAGCTCTGTGGTGGGGGGGCCAATGTGTGAATAGCTCTGTGATGGGGGCCTAATGTGTGAATAGCTCTGTGGTGGAGGGCTAATGTGTGAATAGCTCTGTGATGGGGGCCTAATGTGTGAATAGCTCTGTGGTGGGGGCCTAATGTGTGAATAGCTCTGTGGTGGGGGCCTAATGTGTGAATAGCTCTGTGGTGGGGGGCCCATGTGTGAATAGCTCTGTGGTGGGGGGCTAATGTGTGAATAGATCTGTGGTGGGGGCCTAATGTGTGAATAGCTCTGTGGTAGGGGGCTAATGTATGAATAGCTCTGTGGTGGGGGGCTAATGTGTGAATAGCTCTATGGCAGTTCCTTCGGTCAGGTGGGACTGTGACTGAATCAGCACAAACACAATGGGGACCTGTGCTCCTGTGCACTTGGCATCACTACCTAGCACAGTGACTGTTCTGTCCTCAGGTTCTGCTGTGTTTGAATAATCCAAAAGGAATCCTGACAATGCCAACAAGTGGGTGTGGCACAATCTTTATGACTTTGAGTTTATATTCTTTGTCTTAGATCCCAGGGACACTGTGAATAGGGTCATCTATAGTCAGAATGAAGGTGACTTTCTCAGGACTTCTTCTAGGTAGAAGAGAGCAAACACTCTGGTACATTACTTGCCTTTGTGTGTCTCATTAGTGAAACATAAATGAGTGTGTTTTTCATTCTTTTTTTTTAATTGTTAACATTGTTAATTTCAATGAGAAACCTTGTCTCTGAACATATGAGGCTGAAGGTGATTTAGGAAGACATGATATCAACTCCTGGCCTCCACAAACACATGCTCATGCATGAGCAAACATATGTATATATGCATGTGCACATACAAGAAAGAGGAGGAAGAGAGGAGAGGGAGAAGGGAAAGAAAATGCCTCTTTCATCAGGAGATGCAGCCCTTAGTCAGGGAGCAGTTTATTTAGTAATAGATGACTGGGCTGTATTTTAGCCCTTGTTTATTCTGTCTGCCAAATAACCTTGGACAAGGCATAAACCCAAACCTATGGCGGCCCTGTAGTGCAGAAGCCTCCTGTACATCAACTGCTTTTGATCTTCAGAAGGAAGGGAGGGCTCCAATGCTCATCTCATTCACATAAGTACATATATTGTTATCAGACGTGGGGTCACAGCCTGTGCCCAACAAGCCCATTTGGCTACCTATCCTCCAAAAGCTAATAAAAGTAGCAAATGAATGATGTTACCATCTTTCTCTTTTAATCATTCCCATATCTGGGGTCAATTTTTTTTGATTTGACTAAAGATGAAAATGTCATCTTGAAAGAAGAAACTGTGGATGCCATGGCTTGTGGACAAGGCAGGCAAATTTGGAATCACACGTGAAAGTAAAAAAATGGTGATGATAGAGGTTGGCACACTGGAAGTCTCCATTAAAAAAAGCTACTGTTTGCCTTCTCCCTCAGTGAACTATAGATATGTGCCACTGTGTCTGCTTTCAGGTGGCCTCTGAAGATACACACTTGGGGCATCCTGCTTGCATGGCAAGCACTCTCCCAAATGAGCCATCTTGCTAGCCCCAGGCCCCTGTCCCACATTTTCATAGTCCCCTGCTAGCCTGACAAGACACTGCGCTTTGTGTGGTTTTCCCCATGTGATGATGAACTGCTTTTTCTTTAGCCTGTTTTCCAGCCTTAATAGTCTCACTAATATTCCTAGTTACGAAGCGAAATTAATATTTTACATTTTATCTTGAAATAAGTATGTCTATATGTATCAGCAACGCTGATATGAAAATTCTTGTTCACTGCTGGCCTACTAGTGAATTAATCTTTATCCTTCTGGGTGACATTAATTTGGAGACTGAAAAAAAATGCAACAAAATGAGAAGCCTAAGAAACACAAATTTTGTAATGGTCAGATTGTGAATTCAATACTCAATTTAGCTAGTTAACTCTCCTGTTAACTAGTGCACCGTAACCACTGTGTTTGCAATTTTAAACTCACGGTTAGCACTGGTGCAGGGGAAAAAACTACTTTACTGTTACGGACTGAAATCTGTGCCAAACCAGTTACAGTGAAGTCATGCTGGTTTACCTATTACCCTATTGGTAAGGCAGCTCCAAGTGTAGAGGGGGAATACACAGCAGACATCACCTGCATCACAACAAAGCAATAAAAAACGAAAGCACCCAGAGGTGTGTGTATGGTATGATGGAACCAAAGACAATGCCACAGACCTACAGCTTGGTTTTCTTGAGAGTCTCAGTAAAATGTGGAGCTAAACCACTGAAAACCTAACCATGACCTACCAACCTGACTTGTCTGGTGATAGTCTGGCTGTTGAAAAGATAGAATTTGATATGTATTAGTTAGTTAAAAGCCTACCCCAGGACAGTGTGAATTCTCAACCATATGTTTCTGTGCAAAGCAAATTCCTTATGAGAGAGGAGATCAGTAAGAATGGCTGTGCATTAATTTCATATAGAGTTATAACCACAATGAGGTGGTTATAGAATCAAGGGAGTGGGGTTTCCTATAAAACAGATTTGAATACTATATTGAAAGCATAAAGAGAAAACTGGAGGCTTTTGATCATTGCTGACCTCATGTATACTGAAACAGGTTTTCTGGGACCCGTCCTACCTGCCTCCTCTCTCATATCAGTGCTGCTTAAGTAAAGCAATTTTTGTGTAGTTAATATTAGCACAAAGTCTTTTTCTGCTCCCCTGCTTCCTAGCAACCAAAGCAGAGTATCTGCTTGCCAATCTACAGTTGGTTAAAAAAAAAAAAGAAAGAACAGAATCCCCAGTGAATCTGCAATAGACCTGAAGCAGTGGGATGCATCCTGTAAGCTCCTTGCTGATTTCGTGAGTGTCATGTGTGATCTCCAGTGTCAACCATCTGACCTTGCTGTACTTTCGGCCACAGGCTAGAGAAGATGTGATTCACATGCTGAAGACAGAGAAAACCAAGCCTGAGGTTCTGGAGGCACATTATGGATCTGCAGAGCCAGAGAAGGTGCTTCGGGTCCTGCACCGAGATGCCATCCTTGCTCAAGAGAAGTCCATAGGAGAAGATGTCTATGAGAAACCCATCTCAGAGGTAAAGCAGAGTACCAGCTAGAAAGAAACTGCAGAGAAACTGCCCCTCTTCCTTTTATATGCTTTAATGTTTCCTCCCAAATACAAAATTGTTATGCTCTAATATAAAATTAACTACAGTTAAGTAATTCATGTGCTGTACTAGATAAGTTCTGATAGGATTCTCAAGCTTTTACTTAAACATGCTTTGGGTTTGAAATATAGTTTTCCACAAGATTAGGAAAGTTATGTGCTCTTGAAATACGTATCGTTTTGCTCCTCTAAGAAATAGCATATTTAAAAATTTGAGGGGCTGATTAGTTCTTACATTGAGTTTTCAGGATTATTATAAAAATGATAACCTAACTTTAGATTGAATTCATTATTGATAGTTGTGGTTTAATACCACTGCTTTGAGAGTATCTTAAAATGTCCTAATTTAAAATGTCTTATGTGAATTCCAGTGATGAAGACAAAAAATCTCAATGAAATAATATCAATTAGGGCTATAATGAATCATTTTATGCAAGATTATATTAGGAATTATGGGCTATTGTTATTATCTATGACATGACATTTAAAAAATTCTCCCATGCTATAGTGGAAGTTCAATGTCAAATTAGGGTTCTAGTTTAATGGCTGTAGCTACACTGATACTTCAAAATTCAGCTTTGCAATCAGTAGGATAAACTAAAAAGTAGAAATTAAAAGTCAGAGGAAATGAGTTTTAAATTTAACTTTTAACCTAAATCAGTGGCAAGATCCGGTTTAGATAGTATTCGAAACAGATTGACAGCTCCATCGTTTTCTGATTAATGCAAATCTTGACTCTCAGCTTTCCCTAAAATGCAACCAAAAAAAAAAACAAAGGCAGAAAGAAAGTTTGTTTGTGGGGCAGGAGTCAGATCAGGTAACAGGCTGTTTGGGATCCAGCTGTGTGTGGTTTTTACAGAGCCTACTTCAGCTCACTCAACCTTGGTGCCTTATCTGTGGGGTGAGGGAGTGACAGCCACCTCACAGTGGTGCTGTGAGAACTGAGTGGAACAATGGCTATAAAGCTTCTAATGTAGCATCTGGCCGGTGCTAGATACTCAGGCACTACTCAGGCCTGGGTTAGGAGATGATAATTATTCATACCCTCAAGTTCTTCCTCCTGTGGGTGGGGCGGGGGTGAGGAGCAAAATACATACAGCTTTACAATGAGGAGGAGGAGGATGATGATGACAGTGATAAAGCTCAGTTTAGGCTTCCTAATTCTTTTCTTCCTCAACTAGGGCTTGAGGTGACTTCCCCAATCCCCAGGGAGAGGTAGGCCACCAGAGCAGACACATTTACCAGAATCACCACCCCTAATCCACTGAACTCTGAAAACAGTACACAGAGAGGGGCTTCTGATGACCACCAGGAGATGTACCTGGACAGAGGAGGCCATGCAGAAATGCTCAGCTGTGAGCTGTCCTGGGATTGGTGACACTAGACCTGCTTTTCTGGCTCTTTCTCCTCTCAATAACCTCTTTTAGAGACAGGGTCTTACCATCTATCCCAGGCTGGCTACATATCCATACAAGTATTTATTTTTCTGTCTGGATATGGTAGCACATACCTGTAATCCCCATCATGACTGAGTCATGTTTGGACCAAGCTGATGTTCTCCTCTCTGAATCCCCTTTAGTTTGCCTCCTTTTTCTTTTAACGCAAGCCCAACATCACAAAGTATGGGACATGTTTAGTCAGACTCCAAGCAATGTCAGCAATTCAGTCTGTCACCAAGGAGTGCTTCTGACATCTTATCCTGCTTTCCACAAATTAAATTCTCTAGTCTCCATGGACTGTATTAAATCACCTGGAAAATCCTAAGGTTTGCATCCTTAAGGGAAGGGCTATGGGTGATCTCATGGGACCACTTGAAGGATTATGGCATGCTCATTAGCTGTGTCCTGGGTCCCATTATCCTCTGTGTACAAGAGTCACCTTCCCCTCTCCTGTCTCCACTGGTACCCCCATTCCAATTCAACAATTAGCCTTATCTTAAGTGCCCCCAAAGCCATGCCCCTTCTGCGTAAGCCAGTTTGGTTGCTAAGACCTCCTACGCTGTCTTCAGTTGATTTCTCTTTTCCTAAATTCCTCAGTGCTTTGGAGTTAAACCTCTGCAGACACAAGAGCTATGGTCCTTTAACATAAAACATGCTGAAGTTGTTTCCTTTCTCAAGTTTGTCCACTTCTGGGGTCCCACAAGACGGCTTAGCAGGTAAAGGTGTTTGCCATCAAGCTGGACAACTTGAGTTCAATCCCTGAGACCCACATAGTAAAAAGAGAAGACTGATTTGTGCAAGTTTTCCTCTGACCTCTACACTAGTGTCTTAGCATGGGGACCCTCACATGAGAACACACACACACACACACACACACACACACACACACACACACACACACACAATTAATCAAAAATGTAATTAAAAAGACTTCTAGGAAGCTGGACTTGGTGGTACATGCCTTTAGCCCCAGCACTCAGGAGGCAGAGGCAAGTGGATTGCTTGAGTTCCAACCTAGTGTAACATAGTGAGTTCCAGGCCAGCCAAGGCTATGCAGAGAAATTGTCTTGAAAAACAAATCAAAACAAAACAAAAACCATAAAGAAAGGGAAAAAAAAGAAAAACAAAACCAACCAAACAAAAAGGACCTCTAAGTATGTTCTTTCTTTCCTTGGCAAATTCTTGGCCTTTCCATTTTCCTCCCGTCTCTTCAAATGGAAGTTATGTGTTCAGAATAGTAGATGCCCATTACAATTGCACTGTTCTTTAGCAGCCATTCTTCTGTGCTGAACCACCTCTTAAAACTCAAAAACCCAAAGTCAGGACACAGTGTGTGATTCGTGAATCTGTAGGGCCCATTGCTCAGGGAGTCGATCTTCAGACACTGTCTAAGTTACACAGCGCCAAGAGAACAGCCACTTCCCTTTTCTTTTAGGACCTCGATATCATTAAAACAAAACAAAAACAGAAACAAGAAGTAACATCTGACAGAGCTTATCTGCTGCTAACTGTGTAAGTTTCTACACAGTAGAAATGTAGAATTTAAGATTGGAAGCTAGCACCTCAGAAACACTATGCAGGAATGCCTCAGCAACTTGTAGACCGAGGCCAGAAGACTGTCTTTCTCATCATGTAACCACAATTGCAGCAAACTATATGAGGTGTGCTGAGGTGAAAGTTATCCACAGAAATTCCAGTAACCTACTCCAGTGACACAGCCCAAGACTATTGCTGCCTTAAAAGCCCACTTGGTCAAGGCCAAGGCCCGCTGCTCTGTGCCGAGGCCGCACCAAAATATTTGATATTTCTATGTGCTATGTTTCTCCCCAGATGTCCATACACACAGTATCTCTTGGGATTTCTCCATCTACCATCTAATTAATAATGCTATCATCTTCCCATATACAATTCCTTGAGATCTCAGGAGAGGCTGGGACTTCCGAGCACAATGCATCGTACTATGACATGCAGGATGCAAAGTAAATTAAAAGACCAGCCCATACATGCTTGGTTCTTCATTCCAAAGAGAGCCTTCAGATACGTCACTTTCCTTAGCTGGAAGGATGACAACACAGGCAGAGCTGTTCTTCAAATACTTTTCCAGACTTGTCAAAAGGCCCTGAAGTTTAACTGCCTACCTGTAAAGATCTAAATGCTGTGGGTCACCAGTTAGTATAGGTCTTTCAACCAGTTTCCAGCTGCTATCTGCTCCAAAGCGAAGAGAAGAAGACGAGAGGGTGAAATATCCTTCCTTTTATTTTGGGTCCCCGAAATGATGCATTCACGATGAATGAATGCATCGTGCGTCTGTAAGGAGAACCATAGAGCAAGCTTAAAAAGGGTGAGCAGAAATCTAGAAAACAGCTCCAATGCTGGTACTCTGCACAGCTCTGCTCCCCAGAAGGGTCAGGGAGTTGTTAGTGGGATTGAGAACGGATTTCAATATGTCTATGCCACCTGGAATACTGGGTTCAGATAAGATGGTGAGAAGTAGAGGATTTCATTTTTCCAGAAAACATGGCACAGTGTCAAAGCATTTGCTCATCATAGATGGGTATGGTGCTGGTGGCATCTGGTCAGAAAGATGCTGCTAACATCCCTGGCTACACGGGAGCGAGAGAGGCAGGGATGCTGCTGTCCAGTCCCACATGCACAGCCCCACAGTGAGCGAGCTCATCTCAGCTGTGCCAGATCAAAGCCGTGCTGGACTTTGAGAGAAAGAGTAATGGGTAGGAGAGGAAGTGCTGATATTGTAAGATTCCGTCCCCTTGAACAGGCATTTACTGAGCACATACTTTGTGCAAACAGTAGACAGCATATTCAAACTAAAGAGCTGATGAAGCCATGGTTTCATGAAGTGGGATACTCTGGCCACAGAGAAGCAGCAGCCCTCTGTAAGATTTGTAAGACCTTGTGCAGAGAAATATACTCTTTTAAATGTTCTAAAAAGCCTCCCTACATTTAGCATGTCTTGAAAAAAATAGGAGTGTGGACCCTTCCTATATTTTCCCTAGAAATTTAGGTAATTACAAGCCCTATATTATGACAGTGATAATTACTACCCAGAAGAGAAGTCTGGTACATGTGCATGGTGAGATCTTAACTTTTCTGAGATTAGGAAGATGTTATCCACTTTCTGTGAAATAATGTAATCTCCTAAAATTCAAGGAGTCTGCCCAGAAGGCCAGCAGGTAAATTGTAGCATTGTGTAACTGGATGTGACAGTACAAGCCTGTGATTCCAGCACACAGGAGGCCAGCCTAGGCTACATAACAAGATTAAGTCTCAAACCAAAAGTGTTAGGGTTATTACGGTTAGTTTGTAAAGCCCGTTGGCATTGAAAAAATACCAGAAGACGGTGGCACACCATTTCCCTTTCAATGTTCTCGGTGAGGTCATACGCCCCTAGGCCAGTGTCACAATGTACAGTTGCTGCAGATGAAGTCGGGCATTAAGCTCTTTCCTGGCTTTGCTCACTCAGCTGGACAGACTGGAGGAAAAGCAGAAGGAGACGTACCGCCGCATGCTGGAGCAGCTGCTGCTGGCCGAGAAGTGTCACCGGCGCACGGTGTACGAGCTGGAGAACGAGAAACACAAGCACACTGACTACATGAACAAGAGCGACGACTTCACCAACCTGCTGGAGCAGGAGCGAGAGAGGTAACTTGCACACAGACACCACACCGGCCACCTCTGGGTCCCCGCCATTTCCTGGGATGGCGCACAGCAGAGGCCAGGCTCAAAGCAGTAGCTGGAGCAAACTAGGCAAGAGAAGGAATTGAAAGGGATCCACATAGGAAAAGAAGTCATACTCATATGGAAAAGGAGTGGGAGAGTGGACAGCCCTGTCTCATTACTGACGTCAGAAGGATTGCTTCAAGTTTTGCTCCATTTATGATGATGTTGACTGTGGGTTTCTCACATAGAGCTTTATGTTGAGGTATGCTCACTGTAGCTTGATACTCTCTAAGACAGCAGTTCTCAACATGTGGATCACAGCCCCCACAGTAGCAAAATTACAGTTATGAAGTAGCAACAAAATACTTTTATGGTTGGGGGGGGGCGGTCACCACAACATGAGGAAGTGTATTAAAGGGTCCACATCATTAGAAAGGTTGAGAACCCCTGCTCTATGACTTTCATTGTGAAAACATGTTGAATTTTGTCAAAGGCTTTTTCCGCATTTACTGAGATGATCATGTGACACTATAGACAGGTGCCCAGGGTCTTATTCTGGTTTCTAAATGGTCTGTTATGGGGGTAGGATGCTGGAGAGGTAGGGGAGACTTATCTGAGATTATCATGTGACTGTGTTTGGGGTGCACATAAATATTATGCAATAGTCTCACCAGAATGTTAAGAGCCTGAAAATCATAAATCTGGAAATAAAAGTAGGGGGTTTGTATATGAATTTGATCAGTGAAGTCCCAACATTTGAAAGCCTTCTTATACATTGACTATGATGTAAATTGAAATAAGTTACATTACTGAAATAATGCAAATTTTTCTTTGGGGTTGAAATCCAATTTTTCAGAACGGTACATTCTCACCATTAATTATAAGTGAAACTTCCTCATAAATCCCAGTGTAGAAAAACCTTAATATTGGTTGTATATAAATTACTACCTTTTTAACTTTTAAAAGGTTGCATGCTTTTTTTTTTTTTTTAACTGTATGTGTATGAGTGTTTTGCCTACATGTATATATGGGTACCACATGCACGCTTGGAGCCAGAAGAAGTCAGAAGAGGGCCTCGGAACCCTTGGAACTGGAGTTGCCCATGATTGTGAGCTGCCATGTGGGTGCTGGAAACCAAACCTTCATCCTCTAGAAGAGCAACAATTGCTCTTAACTGCTGAGCCATCTCTCCAGCCGTAGGCTGCACGCTTTAAAACTTCAAGAACCCAAACAAACACCGAGTGTGTTCTACCATGACCCACCAGACATGGGTCCTGGAGCCCTGATTAGGGGAGGTGAGGGAATGAAGAAATGACAGACACAAAGACACATGTATAGAAAAACTGATTAGGTGGGGTGTGTGCACTCTGATGGAACAGTACCTACTACAGCCACGGCCTGGAACCTTAGCATGTTCATTATGCACTGCACAGGGGGAGGGTGGGCTAGTCCTTGTAGTTCTCTGTGGGCAGCTGGCTTCGCGCTGTAGACATCCAGGAGGAGGAAGCTGCACTTGCTCATTTTTATACAAATTGGTGAATGGTTGACATTGCCCAGGAGGAAGGCTTTGTCATCCCTCTGCCACTTCTCTGGGGCTGAGGCATTGGAGTCCTCGACATGGCTCTCCCCATGTCAACAATACACATTCCCTACAGACTTCACTCATTCAGGGCCTCCTGGACTCCTAGTGTTGACTCTACACATTTGTTCTTTGTAGCACTGTCTCTTCAAACCAGAGACATCCAGACAAGAAGCAAAGACACCCTCCTACCCCCCAAGTTGTAAAGCTTTCTATTTCGCAGTTGGACTCACTCTTTTTTTTTTTTTTTTTTTTTTTGGTTTTTCAAGACAGGATTTCTCTGTGCAGCTTTGCACCTTTCCTGGAACTCACTTGGTAGCCCAGGCTGGCCTCGAACTCACAGAGATCCGCCTGCCTCTGCCTCCCGAGTGCTGGGATTAAAGGCGCGCACCACCACCGCCCGGCTGGACTCACTCTTTTAAATTATGTTTCTCCTGTCCTTCAGCCAAATGGTTACCTCTTTGCCTTCTACAGTGTTTGAAACCACTGACATTGAACCACCTGTAACCCCAGCCTTTGGGAGGTAGAGGCAGAAGAATCAGGGCCAGCCTCAGCAACATAACAAGTTTCAAGTCAGGCTGGGCTACATGAAACCTTGCCGGGGGAAAAAAAAAAAAAAAAAAAAAAACAAAGCCAATAAATGATACAGAACAGGTTGCATTTATAAAGATTTTTAAAATATGTAATTGGTAATGTTACCTCTTACTGGGTGTAGTACTTCCCCCAAGGAGGGAGAAATGAAAGAAAACAATGAAGTTTTATGCCCTATATTCCTAATTTACAGTATCATTGTGTTTCTTTTAAACTGCAATAAGGCAAGGCTGGCTGGCTTCATGTTTGAACAGATGAGCTGGTTTGGCATTTCTGGGTAACCAGGAGAATAAGCCCCTACCCTCAGTCTCTGAGAACTATCTCGTCTTAAACCATAGACCCAGTGAAAAAAGTCCGGTGTGTCCAGAACATGACTGATGGGAACCCCTGCTAGGGCAATCAGGCCTCCCTCTCCCAGCTCCCCAGCCTCCCAGCAATTGGGAGGTAGAGGCAGGAGAATCAGGAATGCAAGGCTAGCCTTGGCTACATAGTGAATTAGAGGACATCCCAGGGCTACCTGAGATACTACCTTAAAAACCTAGGGGCTGGAGAGAAGGTTCAAAGGTTAGAAGCATTTACTGCCCTTTCAGGGGACCCTAGTTCGGTTCCCAGCACCCACATGTTGGCTCAGAACCATCTGGAACTACATTGTCAGGGCTTCCTATGCCCTTTTCTGACCTCCACAGGCACTGAACACGGTGTGTACACCACAGTCACACATATACATACGTGCAAAGAAAACACTCATATACATGGTTAAAAAATCCAAACCAGAACAAACAGATATCATAAAGCAGGTTCTAAACATAATATAAATCCATGTATCTGCAACAGTTGTCTGGTTAGATACTTTCTGTAGGAGTACTGTCAGGAAAAACATAGCAACTTGTTTGATGCTAACTTTTTAAAAATATCTGAAATTGGAGCCAGGCGTTGGTGGCTCAAGCCTTTAATCCTAGCACTCGGGAGGCAGAGGCAGGTGGATCTCTGTGAGTTCAAGGCCAACCTGGGCTACAGAGTGAGTTGCAGGAAAGGCACAAAGCTACACAGAGAAATCTTGTCTCAAAAAAAAAAATCTGAAATTGATGGATATGTACATGCGATATAATGATAGAGGTAGTAGGTGGGTAGGGGAATCTATGGGAGAACACTGGCCCAACACAATACAAAACCCAGGACGTGATCTAGGGCACTACAGAAATACATAACATAAAATATCTGAAATGGAGCAGTTCAGATAATTTTAAAGCACTGGTATGAATTATTTTTGAACACTTTGTAAACTGTTTAGAACCAGCTGTCTGTCTGGCCTTCCTGTGATTTCTCTGTTAAAGCTGACTGAGCGAAGTGGTGCCAGTTCACTCAGAGTTGGTTTAATCTGGCTGTGTGGGGGGAAGGACTGCCTCTGCTGTTTTCTTCTCTGCTTGGCTACTTTCTGTGCTGTGAGAGTCACTGGGAAACTAGCACATGATGGAGCACCCTTTCATGTTCATTCTACAGTATCCGATTGGTTTATTCACCATCTGGTCAACCCCAGAAGGACAATTCTTATCCTCCCCATCTTGCGGGGCTGTTTAATGAAGGGTCACCTTTCCTGAGCAAAGTACTACATGTATACAGTATAAGGAGTCGGGCAAGTTTAGAAATCACAGCAAGCCCTCCATACTGTCATCAGCTGACATCATAGGGGAATGTCACCCAGCTTTCATGTTAGGGAAGAACTCACCAGGGATTTTAGTTTGCTTTTGTCGATACTTCTTTACTGACTGAGCCACCGTGCACCTGTACCTTCCTAAATAACCCAACATGCTCCTGATGACTTAGGCTAGCATTCTGAATTCCTCTCACATTTGCAGCTGGCTCTCTGGCAGTGGAGACTTGAGGAGGTTTGGAAACCATGAGGCTAAAATGCTCCGGGTCAATCCTCTTGAAGTGAGCAGTTGCGTTTAGATCTTCTGGGAGCTGGCAGGTTGCCCATGTTGTAGCCTTGCCTCTCTGGGTTCCCCAACCTATCTCTCCTGACTCCCCAGCCTTTTTCTCCCTGTCTCTGGACTCCCTCTCCTTGTTCTTCAGTCTCTTTCTCTCCAAGTTTTCATCCTCCCTCTCCTGACTCCCTAGCATCACCTTCCTGGCTCACCAGCCTCCCTCTTCTTCCTCCCTGTTCTGGTACCCTTGTCTCTCTCCCTCCTGGAAAGCCACATTTCTGACCATAAGCTGGAGACCTAATTGACCATGCCAAGTCTTTTGTTTGCATCTTTGCTTGCTTTCCCTTCTCTTCCTCCCCAAAAGCTTTTTTGTTAGTGATAAACAAGCCGCCAAGGAGGCATCCTTCAGATGCCTCTCTGTCTACTCTGAGCTGCGCAAGGAGGAAAGTGGTACTTCAGGTCCCAGTGGCTTTGTCCTTGTTCACTAAGTTTGTTCTGCTGGGTGTAGGACTTTGAATGCTATGGATGGGTAAGGTGCCACTTCCCCTGCCACACACACACACACACACACACACACACACACACACACACACACATACACGAGCAGGGACTCTCCTGCCACCTGCATTATTTAAACTCCACTCTCTTTACTTGTCCTTCTCCACCAGGAATTCTCCCTTTTTTTCTGGAAAGTGGTTTAAGTTAACAAAAAGGGAACCAGGAATACAGGATTAGTTCCAGGTATTGGTAACAGTCCATATCCAAACATTTAGTGAACACAGAAACCCTAGGCTTTGGACGTTGTCAAAAGCTTCCAAAAGTTCCTCTAATGGTACGAGGCTGGATTCATGTAAATTAGTACCTTATGCAAAAATGGTTTGGTCTCTTGGGGGGAGGGGGTTTCCCTTATCCCTCAGGTTCTTGTGTTCAAATTCTATTGAAGAATCTTAAAAGGCAGAATTGAGGTTGTAAGAAAATATAAAGAGAGATATTATCATTATAGTGGTGTCTTAGGACTATCAAGACAGCATCTTTCCTAGAGCAGTCTATTGATAGACTAACCCTGGAACTAGTTTTGAAGCTGATTTTGAAGTGCATCTACAGTATTTTACTTAGGGTGCATTTTACTGAGGGTGACTATGTGGTGAAGCTGAGGGTGTTCATGGGAGAGCTAAATAAAGCCTAATCTAACCCTTGCTATTATCCCTTGAGTGTAAAGACAATATATACAGAAAGTTTTTTTCACTTTTCAAGGATTGTTCAATTCATATGGTACAAGAGCTCCACAAATTACTACAAATGGACATTGTGTTGTTCTGTACTTTCTTTATTATGTTAAAAGATTGGCCATAGTTTATTACCACCATATTCTTCATATTTGCCTCTACACAGAGTCCCAAGTTGGAAAGAGAAAACAACATGAAAAAGGTAGTGGTTTAATTTGGAATTTTAGTAATAAAGATGAAAGGACCTTGCTGCATTAATTAAAATAAAGATAAATTAAGATAATTTTAATGGATAAAGAAGGCTTCCTTGCTTAAGTAGCATACTATATTCAGTTTAGCCCATGTTTCTATTGGCCTTGATCTTTGAAGTCATAGTTCTGAGCAGATGAGATCACCTCCAGAGTTTGGACTTTATCCTCTGTCTGAGCTGCATGTCTTGTGATTGCAATCTTAAGCTTCGCTAGAGCTGCTCCAAGAGTGTCAGACTAGAACACAGTTACATCAAAACAAAGTGCGTGTGTGCTGTCTAAATCTATTTGCAGGTTGTAAAGCTTTTGGACTTTACAGGCTCAGCTGGAAACAACATAAATAATGACATCATCATATAATACTGCAGCAAAGCTTCCAAGTCCACGTTCATTGTTTTGAAAGACGGTACAAATCGGCATCTCAAGAGAAACACTTTTACCTGTGCAGTGGAGAGTGTCCAGAGTAGGGACCTGAGTGGAGGAGAAGGCCCCTTTAAATCATCGTGAGGTAGTCTGTGCTACCCTACTTGCTCAAGTAGGAAATGACCTCTCAAAACCTACAGCTTCTTTAGGACTTAAAAAATAAAAGATTTATTTTATTTTATGTGTATGAATGTTTGCCTGCATATATATCTGTACATCACATGCATACAGTGCCCACAGAGGCCAGAAGAGGATGTAAGATTCCATGAAAGTAGAGTTACAGGCGAACAAAAGCCACCATGTGGGTGCTGAGAATCAAACCAGGGTCCTCTGCAAGAGCAACAATTACTCTTAACTGCTGAGCCATCTCTCCAGCCACAGTCAAGACCTACAATGCCTGAGAACTTGCTCTGTGGTCTGGCATCACTGGGATGTTTTACATTAGAAAACATCCGAGCCGTCTTCTCTGAGCTTAGCACGTGACTAAAGTGTTATCAACCTTTCTAGTAAGATAGACACATACACCACCTTGTTTACTTCTTGCAAAACTGTACTGTTGATTCTCGTCTCCACTGGCAAATGGGGAAGTAGATTAATTTCCTTCCACCAAGTTCCCTTTCCAGCAGATAACTGCCAGAGTCAGGTGTGAAACATAATTTTTTCTGCTTTCAATTTCTGACCTTCTGAATAAAGGAATGTTTTATTCCTCCAAATGTATGGAGGAGGGAGAGAGAGGTGGCTTGGAAAGTTGGTCGGACATTGCCTTTATAGAGCTTATACTCGATCAGGAGACTTACCACCTACAGTTAGTGTCCTACTGACCAAGAAAACTGCTGGGGATACAGTTTGGGAGTGGGCTTTGTTGTTTGATTTAGTTTGGTGGTGTGTGGTGGTGGTGGTGGTGGTGGTGGTGGTAGTGTTGTTGCTTGTTTGTTTGATTTTGAGACAGATCTCATTGTCACCTGGAAGACTGGCCTAGAAGTCACTATGTGGACTAGGCTGGCTTTGAATTCACAGCCATTTGCATGCCTCTGGCCCGTGTGCTGGGATTAAAGGAGAGGGCCACATTTCTGGCTTAGAAACAGCAGTTTTTAAGAAAGAAGAGGAATTAAGAGTTGAGAAGTCTAATGACCAACCTACACAGGCTGGGAGGACCCCAGGCAGAAGACTGCCTGTCATCCTGTCATATCATCCTGTCATAAAAATGCAATGAAGGAGGGCTTGAGCAGGAGGGACAGGCTGAAGCAGTGGCTGTGGACGTACAGCAGGGCCTCCACAGCTACGACAACAGAATGTTTGACGCAGGATCTTTCAGAGCTGAGAGTTCCCTTAAATCTTCTTCGGCAGTTTCTTGTGAATATCATTCTCAAAGACTGGGGACTCACGAGTCTGCTAGCAAAGTTGTGTCTGAGAGCAGGGATAAAGGAACCCTGTAATACAAAGGATGCCACTGGAGAAGGCTGGTCCTCAGAGTGAAAACAAAACAAAACAAAACAAGTGAACATGTGCATAAGACACTGTTTTCAAACATTCCTGAAAGCAGTGGCAGCAGAGTAGAAGATGCTCAGTGTTGTGGATTACACAGTTTAATTGACAGAAGCCATGATACACAAAAAAGATCAACTTCAAGATGGGCTGTTGACCCAAGGAAATAATGTGTTTGTCTACTCTGGCTGGTGGGCGAGCGGGTGGAGCACGGGATATTAATACTAACCCAAAAGAAGCAGTTTCAGACATTGAAGGAATACTTTCTTCAGTCATGGAGGCTTGGATGAGTAGTCCTGAGAAAAATGTCCCTTCACAACATAACGTCTCACATGAAGCTAAAACTTCTCAGTCAGTCGTATTAGATCAAGTCTCACTTTGAAAGGCTGCCTTTGGATTCACAGGGCTGAAGCTGCGGTAACCTCTGCCATCACATGGCGAGCAGACAGCAAGGTCGTGCTAGAAAGTTCTTTGGTGATAACATCATTGCCTTTCCAACTCTAAGACCCCTCAGTAAAGAACACACAGGATGAGTTTGAATTTAAAAAGAAGTCCAAACATTTTATATTATTAGTGGTCTACTCTTAGACCACCGAAAATCTGAAGAATCCACAGTTGTATTCACTTCTATACAGTCCATGTACATTGTATTACATACTTACTTAAAGCTTATAAATATTTTTTAGCTTATTTTAAATATTCAATTTGACCAAAAAACGGGAAAAAATCCAAGGTCTCTTTTAAAATTCAGTCTCTTGATTGTGGACTCCTGGAAAATCCAAAATAAATTACATACTTTCCTCTTCCAAGAGGGAATAGCCAGGGTACAATCACAATCAAATCAAAGCAAAACCACAATTCAGAAGAGTGAAAACTTAATCTGGGATTCACTCATGATATTCTGGGCTCCAAAGGGCTGAGAAGTCCCACCTCTCCAGCTCTGCCATCCCCAGCACACGAAGCTTGTCTGGTAGGATCAGGTCAGCTCTACTCCATACCTATTGCTGTCCTTGGTGGTCATCCAATGGTCCTGTCATTTCTAATATGCTGGGGCAGGAGCTCAAGGCGGGAACCTGGAGGCAGAAACTCAAGCAGAGGTCATTGAAGAATGCCACGGACTGGTTTATTTCTTCTAGCATGCTCAACATGCTTTTTTATATACCCCAAGCCTATCTGCCTAGGAATGGTACTGCCCATAATGGGCTAGGTCCTCCAACATCCATTAGCTGTCAAGTAAATGCCTAACAGCCACGCCCACAGGACTGTCTGATGGAGATAATCCCTCAGTTGAGATTCACTACCTCTCAGTGGTGCCACAAATTATCAATGACATTATTATTTGCCTATGTTCTGTCATAAAAGTACTGGAGAGCAGTAGTAGTAACTGGGTCTTTTAACCTAGTGATTTCTGTTACCTGTCCCATTTGAACAGCCAATCAAGATCAACTACTGACTAAAAGGAAAGTTCTCCCACTAGAGAAGAGTCAATAGCTGTCATTTGGGTTTTAGAAGCAAGGATTTGGGTTATTATGGAGGGCTATTGGGATTACCGAGGGTATGCCATCAAGTAGTCACCACTTCCATCACTTACTATCCTGGTTAGATATAATGTTTCTCCAAAAGGACAGGAACAACTGACAGTGTGAGGGAGTGCACTGTCTAAACAGAAGACTTTGGGCTGGGGTACCACTCAACAGTTGGACACATGTTCAACATGCAGGAAACGCTGTGCTGGGGATGTCTTTCTGTATGCTGTGAATGCGTTGCTCTGATTGATTGATAAATAAAATTCTGATTGGCCAGTAGTCAGGCAGGAAGTATAGTATAGGCAGGACAAAAGAGAAGAGAATTCTGGGAAGTGGAAGTCAGGAGACGCTGCCAGCCACCACCATGAGAAGCAAGATGTAAGGATACCAGTAAGCCACGAGCCACATGACAAGGTATAGATTTATAGAAATGGTTAATTTAAGAACTAGATAGCAAGAAGCCTTCCATGGCCATACAGTTTATAAGTAATATAAGTCTCTGTGTGTTTACTTGGGTCTGAGCAGCTGCAGGAGCCAGGTGGACACAGGAAAACTCGAGTTACAACACTGAGTTCAAATTCCAGCACCAAGAAACCATCCATCCATCCATCCATCCATCCAAACAAAAAGATTTGTCTAAGTTTTGGAGGCTAGAAGGCAAAGATATAGAGTATTATAAGCCCCAGATAGATTAGATGTGGGTATTCGAGACTAAAGGGATTCTTAGATGAGGTTCCAGGATGTCTTAGTGTGTGTGGATTATCATAACTTTGTACTGGATGAGTTAAACAACAGGTGTTTATTTTCTCATAGTACTGCAGCCTGGAAATCTGAAATTAAAGTTTTAGAATGATTGGGTTTTGGTGGAGCTTCTTTTGACTTGCTCAAAGATGGCTGCCTCTTCGCTGAGTTCTTTCTTCAGTTGAAGGAGAGAGACAGGGAGGGAAGTGGGGAGAGAGCCGGGAGTCATTTTGTATGAGGTCAGATTAGGACCCTGCCTTTCTGACCTGATTTAATTTCCTCCTTGAAACTGTATCTCTAAAAACAGTGACACCAGGGATTAGAGCTTTGACACCTGAGTTCAGGAGGGAAAGAGGACAGAATTCCACAGTTCAATGTGAACAGAAGGACATGGGGACATGGCCTCTCCCTCCAAGAGTGGAGGAGAGATGGAGTAAAATGCTGTGTGCTGTATCAAGTGGTTGAAACACACTCCCCAAGTAGTCATTTCTTCTACCCACCTTGTATATTAAACACTTGGAGGAAAGCTACGTAAGCTTCTTAAAATTGGAATTTACATTGTATCAAACTTCAATACTTTGAAGACAATGAAGAGTATGGGGGCAGGGAGTGAAGTCTTGGGATGGAGAGATGGCTCAGTGGTAAAGAGCACTTGTTGCTCTTGCAGAGGACCCAGGTTTGAATCCCAGCATCCACAAGGTGGTTCCAGGAGATCCATTGCCTTCTTCTTACCTTTCTTGGCACCAATCAGGCACATGATCCACAGACATACATTACATGTAGGCATAACATTTGCACATAAAATGAATAAATCTAATTTTAATTTTTTTTTAAAAGTAAACTCTTGTTTGAACGTGATTTTTTTTTAAAATTTAATCATAGATAGACTTGAGAACATGGAAAACTTACTGCAAGCAGTTGGAGAAACCACAAATTACATTTTATCAAATTTAGATACTTTGAAGGCAATGAAAAGTACCAGAAAAGACATGGAAATCTGTGTATTTTAAACATGTTTCAAAATCAGTTGACAAAGTTGGGTCCCTTAGGAATTAATGACTGTTGCCCTGGTCATTTTATGAGTGTAGTACAAACTGTTTAATTATGAGCACAGGGAACAGCTGACCATGTTGTAGTCAGGGTTATTTCCCTCTGGCCTGGTCTGATTTTTTTTTCTTTTAAGAAAATCACCATAGAACAGTTTTGGTTAATGTCCATGGAAAATGTAGCATCTACTTTGTAACTTTCCAAAAGGCAGATAAATCCTATGTAATAAAAAATTATATTAGAAAAATAAAATGTAATTGTAAAATATATAGCTGGAAAGCAAAAAAGCAGTATTTTGATTTTTAGCCATAAAATTTTATGAAAAGTAAAATATGTGATAACTTTAAGTATCAGTTGGAAGAAAAACTGCTACAATAATGTTGCTGAGGCTGTAAATTTTCATTATATTTCTTTAACTTCTTATACTTAAAAAATTAATAAATCCAGAAGAAATGACAGGAGATACTTTAAATCTTGAAAAAAATTACAGATAAGCACAACTTGGCCGGACTATTGCAATAATGTAGAGAATAAATTCTTTTCCTAACAGCTGCACAAAAACAAACTGCTTTAAATGGTGAAAAAAAATGAAGAGAAAAAAAAACCATGTTAGCAGCTGTACCAATGATGCATATATTTTCCACAGATTTGTGTGTTACTTCCTGGAATCCAGATACAAATTTACTTTCAAAGTGTAGTACGGTCTCACTTTACAGTGTCTAGGTTCAGAAGTTGATCTGAATATTACAGTAAAATAGGCAAATGAAAACAGAGATCTGTTTTCTGGTTAATCAGAGAGCCATCAGGAGCTGGAACGGATGAGGTTCTACAACCATTCAGTGAAAGTCACCAGGAGGGCTGGAGAGATGGCTCAGTGGTTAAGAGCACTGACTGCTCTTCCAAAAATCCCAAGTTCTATTCCCAACACCGACATGGTGGCTCACAACCATCTATAGTGGGATCTGATGCCCTCTTCTGGAAGAAAGGCGTACATGCAGATAGAGCCCTCATATACATAAATAAATAAAAAAAATTTAAAAAAAAAAAGTCACCAGGAAACAACAAGTGCTTAGATGGTTTTCTGCAGCTTCCATCAGTGATTTACAGCCTCAGTGGTTACCCAGGTGTTGGATGCCAACCTCCAATACCATTTCCTACCGCCTTGTTTTTTGATGCTCTGATCTATCGATACACTGATTCTATTGTCTATACTACAGGAGTTGTAAAGTGGGATGTAATGATCTATCTGACTGACAAGCTTTCTGTCAGAGCATGCAAGACCAGTTTTCAATATTTTTATTTTAATTAACTGATGTCTAAGTTCCGGAAAGAGAAAAGGGATTCAAATTGCAAAAACAATTGATCCAAAGGCGGCAAATTGCAGCCTCTGACCACAGACGTCACTTTGGGTGGATGTTGTCTTTCAGCACGGTGGATAAAATCAGATATTAAAAAGCGATAAGTTGCATCACTCTGTTGAACGGGAAACTCTGAGTGCTGCCCTGAACTGACAGCTAGCTCCCACCATTAAAACATCAGGTCAGTGTTTTTGCAGTCCATACACCAAGAAAGAGGTAGGGAAAGTGCTGGAAAGAACTGTGCTGTGTGTTAGCACTGCAGTGAATGACTGCTTCAGGTTCCTATTTCTGCCCGTCGTCCAGGGAGGAAGAAGGTCCTCAGATTAGCATTACACATCCTGTACTCTGAGAGGGAGCTGGAACTTGGGCGGCTATATTTCAAGTGTTTGCAGTTGGCTCCTCTCTGGCTCCTTTACCAAGTGTGCAGTCTTGTTTCCAGGAATGCTTGTGTTTGGAAAGTGCTTCGTGGTGGTGAAAAGTTTGAACAGGAAAGATTAATCAAAGGTTGGGTCTTTCATGTTCAATGCACAACATGTTTAGTTCTTGGATGTGAGCTCTTAGCCAAGAAACCAGTTAAATAACATTCAGAGGCTGAGTTTGAGCTCCAGCTGCAACTAAACTAGAGATCAACTTAGTTTTAACTGGTTCCTCTCAAGTTCAGAAATACTGTGCCATAAGGATTTTCTTCCTATTTCTAGATAGCTCCTAAAGAGTAAGAGTTTACTAAATGGTCGTTGTTTTGTTTTGTTTATTGTTTACTTGATTGCTTATTTTGAAACAAGGTCTCACATAGCCCAGCCTGGTCTCAAACTTGTTATGTAGCTGAGGATGACTTTGAACTTCTGATGATCCTCTTGCTTTCACGTCCCAAGTGCTAGGATTGCAAGCATGCTCCACCATACCCAACTAGACTATTTTTCTGATTTGTGAGACAAGGTCCCATGTAGCCCAAACTGGCTTTGAACTCAATATGTAGCTGAGGGTGACCCCAAACTCCTGTTCATCCTTCCTCTGCCACTGGAATGCTAGAGCTGGCCTTGCCTGTCCTCACAGACTCCAATTTTGGTGTTGGTGTTTCTCTCCCTGCTGTTACCTGCACTTTCCTCTCATGACCCTCTCTCTGTGCAGTAGGGTCACATATTCCCAAGGCTGCCGAGTTTCACATTCCTCCCAAGACACGTCTCTATGAAAGGCTAACTCAGGACAAATGGTTAGCAGTGTGACCTGCCGATTCCTTTCTACAACACAAAGTACAAATGTGTTCTTAGACTATAGAGGAAAAGGTGCCCTTGCCCATCCTTTCTGTTGCCTGTCAGCTCCACCTCCCAGGTGCTGGGATGACAGATGTGTACTGCGCTCAGTTTTAGCTTTAGCTTTTTCTTAAATGAGTAAGAAAACACACTAATCTGATGTGAAATATAAAGGGCTATGGCTCTTCCATATCCAGCATGGGAGGAGAAGGGGGCAATACTTTGGTATACTTAGCCTTCATCATTTCTTACAATGTCCTGTATTCTAATCACGCAACTGTTCTCACTCCGTGCCGTGAACTACAGTCCCATCCCTCCCTCCAGGACTTTCTGATTTGCTCAGCTTTCCAACTGCTGTTGCATTTGTCTGATAACTCCTGATATTCATGGCTCATAGGAATTTGGGGTTATCTTTGTCTCAAAGAAAGAGGCATAGTTGTATGTAGCACTACGTTTACATGTAATGCACAATGCATCCGTGGGCCTCCAGGAGATCCTGGAGAAGGACATCTCTGCTTCAACTAAAGAACTCCAGTCCCAGGCTTTCGCTCTATGATCTTGTTCCTTACTCTACCTGGCTCCTCTCTGCATCCACTCCTCCCAATACATAACAGAACCTGAGATGAAACACCCTATCCTGGCAAATGACCAACTACGCACACACTCCCTGGTTGCCATAATCTAAGCTAGGTCTTTCTCACAAATGCTCAGGAATCCTGCCCATCTTATCACCTGCTTTTGTGATCAGCTTAAATAAAGAGCCATCCTGAGAAGACTTGGCTTTGAGCCATGTGTTCCGTCATGAAGCCCAGGGGAAGCTATATGATACTCTGTCTTCAGATTCAGCACTCTGAGAAGTTATGACCATTCTTGACCCACTTAAGACTCAACCTGGGGAACCAAAATCCCATGAATACTAACCATATACACTATAGAACACTGGAATATACATTTCAGTTAAGTTGTACTCAAAAGCTTGAGAAAGGCTACTATTTATAGGATAAATACTAGTCTTTAAATGAAACAATGTTTATTTAATTCATTAAGTGGTAATTGAGTAAGCATCTATATTGTCCATACTGCCAGCCCATTTGGATGGTAAATATGCTTCTACAACTCAATGTGTCCTAAAAAGAACTCTTGGCTATTTCCTAAACTCCACTCCTCCTGGAGTGGCAGTTTCTGTTAGGATCTTATTCTATTTATTCAAATCAAAATCCTGATTATTCCTTATCTCTCAGCCTCCCGAATGCAGATACCAAACGTGTTGTATTGATTTTGCTTCCAAATTAAAATTTGTAATTTGGACATTTTCTTCCAGAACCACTGCCACTATCCTGTTCCAAAGTGAAATCTTCTCTAAACTGCCAATGCAGTGCTGATCTGGGAGGGAACAACAGCTTCTTCAGGATGACTTGTTCCACCCGTATCCTCTTTGCTCTCTGGCAAACTCTTTACATAGAATTTGTGTAAGTCAGAACCATCAAAATGAAGTCCAAGTCTCTATAACTGGACAGCAAACTGGGTCCTGTCAACTCAACTCTTTTCTATTCCTCTTTTTAAAAATACTGGTCAGTCATGCATGACAAGTGGTGTGTCAGAACAAAAGCAAATCTCAAACTGCATTTTATAGCACATACAATTATCAGAAAGTAGTACTTATAAGTTGGTGGCAGTCCAGTCCTCTGCCTTGGGGCTATGTCTACAAAGTCCCCAGGCGAAAAGGTTCAACCAGGCAGCAATTAGGCCTTGTCATCCTGCCTTGTGCTCAGAACACAGGGTTCAAGATTGCCTCTGGATGCACAAAACCACAGATAATAGCGATCAAAATGTAAATGTTTTTCTTCTTACGCACATATACATTTGACAATGTTCTAGGAACAGTGAGATATTAATAACAATAACTAAGAACAAAATAGGACAAGTGTAACAATATACCATAGCAAAGATTATTTAAAGCATGATGTTTTTAATGGCTGTGGTTTTCTATTTAATATTTGTGGACTATAGCTGAAACTCCAGAAAATTAGCTATAGACCAGATGAATTTTCTAGATAAGTGGGAGAATTCTCTAATTTTAAAGACACAAGCTCATTTTGAGGCCTGGACCTAAAGCAATATTCCTAAGAACATAAGGCTGTTATACAAACTTGGTCCTTACACCTTGTTCACACAAGGATGGATGGGCCATCTATCCTGTACCAATCACTCTTTTGCCAATATAAACAAACAAAGAAAATAAAGTAAAAGGTGGTTTGAAGCTGGGGGATGGCTTAGTGGATAAAGTACTTGCTGTACAAATAGGAAGGTTAGAGTTTGGATACCCAACACCCATGTACATGTTGGTGGCTGATTACTACCTATAATCCCAGGACTTCAGAGGTGAGGACAGGAGATTCCAAGGGCAAGCTGGCTATCTAAACTAGCCAAATCATCGAGTCTTGATTCAGTAAATAAAGTAGAGAATGACAGAGGAGACACCCAATGTCCACTTCTGGTCTCAGTGTACACATGCACATATATACACCACACACACACACACACACACACACACACACACACACACACCCCACATAAACTCACATACCACACACACACAGACGCACACACACCACACACACACACACCATACACACTCACATACACCATACACACACATACACATACACACCCCACACATACACTCACATACACCCTACACACACACACACCACACACTTATACACACACATTCACACACACATATACACACACACACACCACATAGACTCACACACAATACACACACACTCACACACACACACAAATAATTTGTAACATTTCTTTTGCCAACTAGAAAACCTTCTGCTGCACAGTGAAGCCTATGACCTATCAGAGCTGCCCCTGGACCCTGCATCCCTGGTGAAAATGTTCTACCAGTCATTCAAACAGACCTGGCACCTCTCTTGTTTTCTCTCCTTGCTCTGGTTGTTTGGAACCTGCAGCCTCTCGTGCTCATCCTGATTTCAAGGTGTTACATTGCTGTACGTTGTCTGGAGTCCCTGATCTCTGCACTTCTCACGGCCAGTTTCCTTGAACCCTTCAGCCTCAAATGCCACTCCTTAGAGAAGGTCTTTAGAGAGTGAGCTTCACTTAGTTATGTCATTGAACAGCTCTGTGCTCCCTTCCTGCTGGCCCTTAGCCGTCGAGTGTGGCTCACCCAAGATAGGGACTTGGCCTTGTTCACTGTGTCCCCAGTGCCCAGCACAATGGCTGCTCTGCTCCTGCAGGTTAGGTATTTGTTCTGAGAGTGAATATAAGACACTTTCTTAAAACAGAACCGCTCAGAAAGAAGTGGCCTTGCTTCTCAGGATCCGATAGTGGGACAATTCTAGACATGGTCACTCTAAGGAGAGTTATATCACCACTTAAACATTTCCTTCGCTTCCAGAGGCTCCTAATAACTACTTTCATCTATTGAAAAACCATTAATTAATTATCACAAATATCCATTTTAATGAGTGTTAGCAATGGGGTTTTAAATCAATCTGGAATGCTATCATTTAGTGGTGTTAAAGAAGAAAAACATGCCTGTGATTGACAGTTGTGGTATTTAAGAAAAAAAAAATTTCCCAGAGATATTAAAACATTCCTCTGGCTGTTATCATTTATTTCTAACTCGTGACTTTCTTCTGGTTTTGAGCATAATCAGTGTCTCCCTGGGATTGTCAACTCAGGTTTGAATCTCCAGAAACTGAGTGAGTGCAGGATGCCACCAGGGAGTAATTAGTCCTGACCCCTTGGTTCCTTTTAGCACAGAGCTTTATGGTTTCTGGGTCAAAATTAGACTGCATATTCATATTTTTATAAAGGAACTATTATCAAAATGAATAAGCTGTGCATAAATATATTATTAATTATTTATTGTGGGCCCACCATGTGTCAGATTTCCAGGTCTCGACTTACACACACTCTTTAATTCTCATAATAGCCTTGCAAGTTAAAATCCATACCCTTATCATGCAACGCAGCAGACTGAAGCCAGAGCTGTCAGAAAACACATTGTTAGCCATCAGCCAAGCCCAGCCCAGACTCAGCCAGTCAATCAAGATGCCCCTCCCACCAGAAGCGGTCATTCCTTTTCTTCTTTAATTTCCGTTTCCCCATTCATGATAACATTGGTAAGTTAATATCTGTCATTTTACTTTGGCAATGAACTTTGCTTTGTGTAACTTTTACCAAAGTAACTCGCACACCTTTATTTATTTATTAAGGACTGTAACCTTCAAACATGTACTAAGGATTATACTCAGTCCACCCTATATCAAGAAGTTCGACATCTAAGGAGGGTGTGATGGCACACACCTGTAATCCCGGCACTCTTGAGGCAGAAGCAGGCAGATCTCTGTGAGTTCAAGGCCAGCCTGGTCTACAGAGCGAGTTCCACGACAGCCAAGGCTACAGGCTTGAAAAACCTGTCTTGAAAAACCAAACCAAAACCAACCAAATGTTTTGTTTTGTTTCACTTAAAATTTTTAAAATCAGGTTAAAAACGTCCTTTAGAGACATAGCTGGGGGAAGGCTCAGCAATAAAATGTTTGCCCAGCAGCTGTGAGGACAGTGGGAAAAAAGGAATAAAAGGAGGACATGACTGCTCCTAAGAGGTCATGGCTTTTGTTATATAGAGAGAGGAGAACATACAGGCAGAGGCAGAGATACCTGGGAGAGTCTAGTGTGGACATGACCGGCAGATTGGACCAGGCCGTGCTGGGGGAAAGGGAGGGAGAAGAGGGAAACAGGAGGCCAGGAGGGCAAGAGGCACAAAAGGGCACAAAGGGACCACTGTAGCCAAGATGGCTGAGTTATATAGGGCAGAGCCGCTCAGGAAGGGCAGCCCAAGGACAGACAATTCAAGGTAGTGGGCAGGGATTACCAGCCAGGAGGACCCCTAACAGGTGGGGACTGAGGGATGCTGGGAGAACTTGATGGCCAGCAGCAGCTTCGATATGTTAACAGACACCTCAGTGCGCCTTTTGTCCTGGGTTTGAGACCTAACAAGGAACAGAGTCGGGATTCCCAGAATCTACAGGGAAAGTCAGGTGGGTACAGTGGCCTGCCTGTGCCTAGGGGGTGAATCGACAGGCGATCCCAGAGCAAGATGGCTACATAGACTAGCCTAAAGGTTGAACTCCATATTCAGTGAAAGACCCTGCTGCAATAATTAAGGAAGCCACTTTAAGTCAACTTTGGGCCTCCACATGTATGTGCACCATTCATGTGTGCCCACACACCCATACATGCGTATAGACAGGGAATTTTTTTTTCTTCTGAAGACAGAAATCATCCTTAAACTAAAGAGTACTTGCCATTCTATAGCTCATGCTACAGTGTTGCTCTTTAATTACCAGGCAGTTTGGCTGAGTTCTCTCCTATGGGATGAATCATAGATGAGGCTCTGGTGGGATCCCGTTTTAATTCCAGCCTGTACTGAGTAGAACTGTATGGTTTAGCAGTTCGAAAAGAAAAAAAAATGCGGACATTTTATACACATCTCTTCTTTATCTCACATTCTTCCTCTTCAGCTTCGGCTTTCTCTCCCTGGTGCATTTTTCTCTGGGTTCAGCACAATTCCTGCTTAGAGAGGCCCCGCCTTTCCAGCCCAGGACAGCTCCACCCCTTCTTCTCACAGCCCCGAAGTAAAATCTGCACAATAATGAACCGTGTGAGGGAAGAATGACATCATCACTTAGCGGGGGGCCCCAAGCTCCTTTACACCACGTCCACCTTGCTTTGTTCGAATGTGATGGTTAATTCCCTGTGGAGTAAGGGGCTGAGCAAGGCCTGCTGCTGTTGAACAAACCTCCTTATATTAAAAACAAACAAACAAAAACAAAAAAAAATTCGCACGCTTTCTAGTAAGAAGGTAAGGATGTCAAGTTCTGCTGTGATTTAAGCGATGCTGGCTCTTCAGTCCACACGCTTTTCATTTGCTAAGAGGCTTCCTTGGCAGTGAACCCCCTTTCTTCAGAGTTACTGCAGAGCCTCTCGGAAGCTGGGTTTGGACACTTGCAGTGTCCTGACTAACTGATGAGGGCTGCAGGGACAGCAGGCTTCCAGCTCGCGGCTACAGGTTTTCCTGAATGTGGATGGTGACAACCCTCGAAAACCACGTTTATCGTGACTTTTCCTGATGCTTCAGAACCTTTGACTGAAACCGGCAAGGCTGCACCTTGTGGTATGATGAGCACTGATTTTCTGATGGAGGGGGAAATCTCATTCTGCGGAAACCACGGGGAATCTGTGTCAGAACTGAAAAAAATCCTTATCTTTTACCCTCGGTTCAACTGATGTGTTCTGAATGCTTTGAACAGGAAGCCTTGCTGAACGGCGTAGTTATAATTCTTGATAAGCAAAAACAAAGCAAAACAAACTATGCTAATTTAAGGATAATGTTGCTGTCGGTATTTTTGTTGTTCTGGTTCCATGAATGTGCTGCTGATCTTTCCCTCTGCGATGTGGAGTCTCGTAAACACTGGCAGTGATTAGAACACAGGGCTCTGAAGAAAGCCGTGTTTGTTCTGAAACACTTGAGTGCAGCAGTGATAACAGATGCTTAAGCAAACAGGTTTGATTTCAAAGTGGGTTTGGAAGTGAAGTTCGGATCGTACTAAACAATTGTGAAAAAAGTTCAGCTTCAGCGGCTTTTCAAACATTGAGGAACATTGATTTCAGCAAAGCATATCAAAATAAACAGTTTCTAGTTAATGCTCAGTAGGGCTGGAGGGCGCTGTGTTTCAGAAAGAAATCTAGTTTTCATAAGGTTGTTTCGGATTCACAGGACTCGTTTTGAAGACGTTTGGGCATAAGGGCGAATGGCAGGGTCTGTACTGTCAGATTTCATTTGTGTAACCCCATTGTTAGTAATATTTTGTCTCCGTGCTGAAAGTGAGAAAAATCCCGAGTTCAGTAGTCATGGAAATCTTAGGTTCACCACTGACCTGCCTGCCTGGGTCTTTAACTCCCACCCCTTAACTTGTGAAGCTGACGACCCTTTCTGAACGCTGAAATGAGTTCTGCTTTCTTTCTTGTCTGGATTAAGACTAGTCAAAAAATCGATGTAAAATTAAAATCGATCATTTTGACTGTTGATTTTTCCTCCTTCATTAGCTGTAAAGTTGTCCCAAGATTGGCTAAAATAATAATTAGATAAATCTTAACATAATAATGAAAATATTTAATAAACCTTCATATTAACATATATTTAACAGCTTTTTTTTAAAAAAGATCTTTAATGCAATGGCAACACATTCCGAAGAGGGGGAAAGATTGCTTTTCTGAGTTAATAAATAAACGAACATGCACTACTATGAATGATTTTATGCACTTACTAAATTTGCTACCTAATTTATGTCCACTTTATTTTAAACAAGTCTTAAGAAAATGAATTAACCCACAGCAAATTTGATTAATATACCTTAATGAAAAGATTTACAATAGAATATTTTTATTTTGGGAACTCCCCAGATAAATACGTTTAAAAAAAGTAAAACCTGGCTTTTGTGCATGCATGTGCCCAGTAAAATGAGACAACAGACACCTTTGAGAATTGCCTTCGTTTGTCTGAATATTCCTAGGAAATCTCCCTTATGTTCTGTATGACCATAAGCAAATCCCATTAGAGAGAGGCCCACACTAACACATGAGAAGATAACCTCTGCTGTGACATCAGAAGCTAGACACATTCATCTGCATAGCCTCTTGTTGTTGGCATCCTGGAGTAACAACCCCCCCACCCCACCCCCACCCCCGTGGAACTTACATTGAGAGGGAAAGTATTCTGTGACTGTGATGCACACCTGTCCCCTAGATGGAGCATCTCATAATTAGGTGTGATGAACGTGAGCAACATATTTTGGGAGAATGGAATATGGAAATTCCCTTTGGGGGAGGGAGAGAGGTGAAGTGACTCCTGGGAAGGTGAGCCCAGGGTGATGCATTTAGGTAGCAAATTTATATGGTTCATGGCTTTTTCTGTTCCTTGTGAAAACTGTTAAATAAAATGAATTTACTCAATTCTTTAGAAAGATCTTAAAAACAGAGACTAATGTCTGCTTTCTTCATCTCAGGCAATTCTTCATTTTACCAACCTGAGAGTGTCTGCAAAGTACTTTGAACAACTTAGGAAGTGAGAAAACATTAAAACGTTCTTCCTGGGAAAAGACATGTGAACTGAAGCCTGAGAGCTGAGAGAGGAGAGTCTGTAGAAATATTGTATACTGTGTCTAGTTCATTCAGGATGTTGTAACAAGACTGGGTAGCTCATAAACATCAGAATTTTTTCCTTGTGGTGAGCCATGGTGGTGGCATAGTTAAGTTCTACTGTAAGCCTTCTTCTTGTCTTTAGGCTGCAAGCATTTCTTTGTATACCTCTCAGTGTGGAGAGATAGCAAGAAAGTCTTCTCTGGGATCCCCTTTCCAAGGACACCAACCTCATTCATAAGGGCTGACCTCATGACCTAATCACCTCCTAAAGACCAGTGAACTAGGGATTAGAATTTTCAAGACTACAAACTTGTAATCCATTCCATTTTTATGGGTTTTAGTTTGCAAGAGTACTTGACCATAAAAGATGAGGCCTGGCATCCGGTTATCATTCAACAAGTCAAGCCAGACATTGTACACTGGGACTAGTTGGCTGGGTGAGGGACCTAAGTCTGGTTCTCAGAGAGGTACCATGTGGTCTGCAGCTCTGACAAGAGAATTCAGGAGCAATGACAAGAGTGTCAAGTAATGAAGTTCGCTATCCATGTTCCCATCCTTGACTGTCTCCTGATAGCCTATATTTAAAGCATAAATGGTGCTTCTCCTGTTACCTTGTAATGACTCAAAAAATTATTAATAATACATAGTCCACTGTCTGATGTTAGGTAGAGGGCATTCAACCCATCTCTGTTAAACTGCTCAGTGAGTTAATGAATCATGGTGGTAATATTTCCATATGCACCAAAGAACTTCATACTAGCATGTGTGATCAAAGATTTCCCTCCAGATGATTTTCAAATATAGGCCTTCTAGTAGACATCAAACTGTCAGAAAGTGCCAAGCATATCCATGGTTCTATACCCAAATGACTAATAATTACCTAGAACTTAATTTTAGCTATGACAAATAACTGCTTACTACTAATATACTAAATTATTTTTAAAACTATAAGATTTATCATTGTGAACTAGAATGTTATTAGCTTTAGAATAAATTGTGTGTGTGTGTGTGTGTGTGTGTGTGTGTGTGTGTGTGTGTGTAGAAAGGGGATTTATTAGAATGACTTACAGGCTATGGTCCGGCTAATCCAACAATGGCAGGCTATGAAAAGAAAGTCCAAGAATCCAGTAGTTGCTCAGTCCATGAGGTTGGATGTTTCAGCTGATCTTCCATACATGTTGGAATCCCAAAGAAGTAGGCTCTAATGTCAGTGATGGAATAGACTTGCTAGCAAGGCAAAAGCAAGCAGCAAAGAGCAAAAGCTTCCTTCTTCCATATTTTATATAGACCTCCAGCAGAAGGTGTGACTCAGATTAAAGGTGGGATTTCCAAGATCAAATGATCTGTATTAAAGGTATGTTTTCCCACCCAAGATTTGGATTAGCTGTGAATCTTCCTACTTCAAATTAAGCAGAAGTCCCTCACAAGTGTGCCCTCCATTTTTGTGTTTTAGTTAATTCTAGGTGTAATCAAGTTGACAACTAAGAATAGTCATCATTTCCTTCTTTTGTTATTTTCAGTAACTAGACCTTAAGACACATTATTTATGTCTATTCTAGAGCAGAATTACACATAACTCATCAAAATCTTATTGAAGAGAACTTCATGGTACTCTGCCTATGAGTTGTATGTTTTTTACATTACTTGGATTATACAACTCAAGTATAGGTAATAACATTGCTCATTATACT
Organism: Peromyscus californicus insignis; assembly: GCF_007827085.1. Classification (NCBI taxonomy): domain Eukaryota; kingdom Metazoa; phylum Chordata; class Mammalia; order Rodentia; family Cricetidae; genus Peromyscus; species Peromyscus californicus. The sequence continues at coordinate 74,698,844 of NW_026294402.1, read as the reverse complement.
CAAGTTTAAAGGCTATAGTGTTACAATATAAAATCATGACTGTCACTACAGGGCTGTCCACAGTGAGGTGAGGGCAACCCACAAAAGCTGCTAGCAACAAGTTGACTTTTAAATTTTCTTCTCTTTTGATTTGTGTCACTAAATTATTTGTCTCTTTACAGTGGACTAGGGTCAAAGGTTTAGAAAAGATGGTTTACAGTTGTGGTGGTCTTCACAAGAAGGAAAGAAGTAAAAGTATATAATGGTGTTATAAATACATCCTTACTAGTAAGAAAGACAAAACAAACACAACTGGAAAAGGCACTCGCTGCCATGCCTGATGACATGAATTCAATACCTTTGATCTACATGGTGGCAAGAGAGAACCAACCCCCACATTGTCCTCTGACCTCCATTTATATGCCACACATACACTCCCACCTCCCCCACACAAATATACACGATAAATAAATAAATAAATGTAAGTTTAATATACCCATAAAGGTCAAAAGCTGTGTCCTATTATGGAAGATCCACCATTTCTTTATATATATACAAAATGGCTCTTTAGCTTCCACTTATCAAAGCTAGGTCTAGGGTGAGGCAAGTGAGATTCACACATTAGTATAAAATTTAAGAAGTTGTCAGAGTATCAGTCATCAAGATATACTATATTTTAGTAACACAAATCCATGATGAAGAAAATGTCAACATTGCAAATGAAGGCGGGATCTTAACTCTGAAGCTGCATACCCCTGCCTTGCCCACCTCTCCCCATCCCACTCCAGTGCAGCACATTGAGGATATTAGGTTATTTCTGGATAATAATAATAGTCACTGACTTGAAGAACTAAGGAGATTTATTAAAAAGAATGTCTTCTTCCTTGGTAAAGCCATGCCTCATCATGTGAACAAGCTGCTTAGCTCTGGAGTATTCTCTAGTTGGGAAAAAATGCATTGTGATTAAAGCCTTCAAATTGCATGCAAGCTTGACTCTTTTGAGGTTCATTCATCTTTAATTACTATCATGCCCTTGCTAGTTTGAACCTGCCCTCTCTCTTGAAGAGACAGGCATGACAAGAGAGTTGGGGGTGGGGAGCAAAAATGGTGTGCTGATCAGAGTGGGAATTAGCATGATGTGGCCAAGAACAAGCCCCGGGTGACTTCAGTGACATCAACAGTTCACAGTGGGGATGCTGGTGAAAGACACCTTCTTAAGGACACAAGGAGACAATTACTGCTTGGGATTAATACCAATACATTTGAGAAGATGGTTGAAAAGTGGAAGCATCAAGGAAATGGAGGGGAAAAAATCCATGAAATCTTTCATCACTTATTTCCAGGGAAAAGTGAGGATATACACAGGCCCCTATATTGGAAGGAACACAGACTAATAACTGCTTCAAAACTGGTGTTTATTAAAAGCTTTGACCATAGAGCTGGACCTCGTCTCTCTGTATTCCTCATAAGAGTATATCCTTACACTGTAAAAAGAAAGATAAATTCACAAATACGTGAAGATGAGAACAGAAAGAATTTTTAAAAAAAAGCACAAGTTAGACTATCAAATAAAAGTTTAGAAGTATCTAGCAAATTTAATTTTGAAAATGTGAGGAAGAATGGAATAATCATAACCACAGATAACAGAGTATCATGATGCTATAAGGAAGGTCAGAATGTCAGAGATGAAAGGAACTGAGACATGGGGAAACAGGGAGAAGTTAAAACTTCAGAGGAGAATTAAAAATTCCCATATGGAAAGTTTCAAATATTCTCAAAGACAAAGTGACTAGTGTAACGAACCCTTATGTATCCATTGTTTAGCTTCGGGTCATTGTTTAGTTTCATGTCAATGGAAATGCTTGAGCAGAGAAGCTTTCGTATCAGAGCATATTTTGCCTTCTCTCTGTAAGATGGTAGTTATGTAGTTATTTGGGGGGTTGTGGGTTTTTTTGTTTGTTTGTTTGAGACAGGGTCCCTGTGTGTAGTCTTGGCTCTCCTGGAACTCTCTCTGTTGGTCAGGCTGGTCTTGAACTCAGAGATCTGCCTGCCTCTGCCTTCTGAGTGCTAGGATTAAAGACATTTGCCACCATATCTGGCTTGTGTAATATCTTTCAAAGGTTCAAAATAAAAAGATCTGCAAGTCCTTTTCTGATCTGTCTCTTTTATTTAAGTAGATTTCTCCCTTGAAGTTAGACGGTGTGGAAGAGATAAGTAAGGATTCTGGAGGCCTGATGGCTGAGTTGAATTCCAGCATGGCCACTCACTTTGTGTGTATGGAGCAGGTTACATGTGCTCCCATGTCCCACTCCCCACTCTCCACATGAAGGTGAAGAAGCAGTACTTTTCTCATAGGGTTCCTGTTAGGATAAAGTACACACTAGTTCCCGGAATACAGAAAGCACTATATAAAGTCATTATTGTTGCCCAACCTAAGGTACTCATATCCCATGTTCAGCTTATGAAATGTCATAAATTAAACAATCCAGCAAGTAAATCATAAAACAGAAACTACTGCCCTCTTAGCCCTTCTCATGTCCCCTAGTAGTCACTGCCCCTCTCCAAGGGGAACTACTATCCTGGCTTCTCATTAATTTTACTGAGAGCCATGGATAAACCGTACTATTCTGCAGTAATAAGGGACCGTGGTATAGCTTTTTTTTCTTTTTTTTTTTTTATCTAAGACTTTATCTGTGTGCTGATTCCTCTCTTAACATAGAGCTTATGTTTTGGTTTTTAGGTTGAAAAAGCTCCTTGAACAAGAAAAGGCTTACCAAGCCCGCAAAGAAAAAGAAAATGCTAAGAGGCTCAATAAACTTCGAGACGAGCTTGTGAAACTCAAGTCCTTCGCACTCATGCTGGTGGACGAGAGGCAGATGCACATTGAGCAGCTGGGCCTGCAGAGTCAGAAAGTGCAGGACCTCACCCAGAAACTGAGGGAGGAGGAAGAGAAGCTCAAAGCTGTCACCTACAAATCCAAAGAAGACCGCCAGAAACTGCTCAAGTTAGAAGTGGACTTCGAACACAAGGCCTCGAGGTTCTCCCAGGAGCATGAGGAGATGAATGCCAAACTGGCGAACCAGGAGTCTCACAACAGACAACTTCGACTCAAGCTGGTTGGCTTATCTCAAAGGATCGAAGAACTGGAAGAGACCAACAAAAACCTCCAGAAGGCCGAGGAAGAGCTTCAGGAGCTGAGGGATAAAATCTCCAAAGGGGAATGTGGGAACTCCAGCCTCATGGCAGAGGTGGAAAGCCTGCGGAAGCGCGTGCTGGAGATGGAGGGCAAGGATGAAGAGATCACTAAGACGGAGGCCCAGTGCAGGGAGCTGAAGAAGAAGCTGCAGGAGGAGGAGCACCACAGCAAGGAGCTCCGGCTCGAGGTGGAGAAGCTGCAGAAGAGGATGGCGGAACTGGAGAAGCTGGAGGAAGCCTTCAGCAGGAGTAAGTCGGAATGCACCCAGCTCCATCTGAACCTGGAGAAAGAGAAGAATCTAACCAAAGACCTGCTGAATGAGCTGGAGGTGGTCAAGAGTCGAGTTAAAGAACTCGAGTGCTCGGAAAGTAGACTGGAGAAGGCTGAGTTGAGCCTCAAAGATGACCTCACGAAGCTCAAGTCCTTCACTGTGATGCTGGTGGACGAAAGGAAAAATATGATGGAAAAAATAAAGCAAGAAGAGAGAAAAGTGGATGGGTTGAATAAAAACTTTAAGGTGGAACAGGGAAAGGTTATGGACGTCACTGAAAAACTAATCGAGGAAAGCAAGAAGCTTTTAAAACTCAAGTCCGAGATGGAGGAAAAGGTGTCCAGTTTGACAAAGGAGAGGGATGAACTGATGGGTAAGCTGAGAAGTGAAGAGGAGAGGTCCTGTGAACTGAGCTGCAGCGTCGATGTACTGAAGAAGCGGCTTGATGGCATAGAGGAGGTGGAAAGGGAAATAAACAGAGGGAGGTCGGGCAAGGGGCCTGAGTTCACTTGCCCCGAAGACAATAAGATCAGGGAACTAACGCTGGAAATCGAGAGGCTGAAGAAGCGTCTCCAGCAGCTGGAGGTGGTGGAAGGCGACTTGATGAAGACAGAGGATGAGTATGACCAGTTGGAGCAGAAGTTCAGAACCGAGCAGGACAAGGCAAACTTCCTCTCCCAGCAGCTGGAAGAAATCAAGCACCAAATGGCCAAGAACAAAGCCATAGAGAAAGGAGAGGCTGTGAGCCAGGAAGCCGAGCTGCGGCACAGGTTTCGGCTGGAGGAGGCTAAGAGTCGTGATTTGCAGGCTGAGGTGCAGGCTCTCAAGGAGAAGATCCACGAGCTGATGAACAAAGAAGACCAGCTGTCCCAGCTCCAGGTGGACTATTCGGTCCTTCAGCAAAGGTTTATGGAAGAAGAGAATAAGAACAAGAACATGGGGCGGGAGGTTCTCAATCTGACCAAAGAGCTGGAGCTGTCCAAGCGTTACAGCCGCGCTCTCAGGCCCAGCGGGAACGGCAGGAGGATGGTGGACGTGCCGGTGGCCTCCACCGGAGTGCAGACCGAGGCGGTGTGCGGGGATGCTGCGGAGGAGGAGACCCCGGCTGTGTTCATTCGCAAATCCTTCCAGGAAGAAAACCACATCATGAGCAATCTTCGACAGGTGGGCCTGAAGAAGCCCATGGAACGATCCTCGGTCCTCGACAGGTATCCCCCAGCAGCCAACGAGCTCACTATGAGGAAGTCCTGGATTCCTTGGATGAGAAAAAGAGAAAACGGCCCTTCTACCCCACAGGAGAAAGGGCCTCGGTCAAACCCAGGTGCAGGGCACCCCGGGGAGCTGGTCCTAGCACCAAAGCAGGGCCAGCCCCTGCACATCCGGGTGACACCAGACCACGAGAACAGCACCGCGACCCTGGAGATCACAAGCCCCACGTCTGAAGAGTTTTTCTCTAGTACCACCGTCATTCCTACTTTAGGCAATCAGAAACCAAGGATAACCATTATTCCATCACCCAATGTCATGTCGCCAAAGCCCAAAAGTGCAGATCCGACTCTCGGCCCAGAACGAGCCATGTCCCCTGTCACGATTACAACTATTTCCAGAGAGAAGAGCCCGGAAGGTGGAAGGGGTGCCTTTGCAGACAGACCCGCGTCTCCCATCCAGATCATGACGGTGTCAACATCCGCAGCTCCCTCTGAAATTGCTGTCTCTCCTGAATCCCAGGAAGTACCAATGGGAAGGACTATCCTTAAAGTCACCCCAGAAAAACAAACTGTTCCCACCCCGGTGCGGAAGTACAACTCCAATGCCAATATCATCACCACGGAAGACAATAAAATTCACATTCACCTGGGTTCCCAGTTTAAACGATCCCCGGGGCCTGCAGCTGAAGGCGTGAGTCCAGTTATCACCGTCAGGCCCGTCAATGTGACAGCTGAGAAGGAGGTTTCCACAGGCACAGTCCTTCGCTCTCCCAGGAACCACCTCTCTTCACGACCTGGTGCTAGCAAAGTGACCAGCACTATAACCATAACCCCGGTCACAACATCCTCCACACGAGGAATCCAGTCAGTGGTGAGTAGGGGAGGACCCAGAGCAAAGTGCAAGCGGGGTGGGGGTGCGGGTGGGGGAGGGGGGACTGGAGGGGGTAGTGGGGGGTGGGGGAGTGGAGGGGGGCAGGACACTAACCCGCCCAAGCACAAAAAAGAAACCCCTGGCCTGCATCCAGACACTCCCCGGGCAGCTGCCTACACAGATGGGAAAAGATCTCACCTAGAACTGAAAATTCACATTTTGATCAATTGAATCAGTAAGAAAATATTTCATTTATTCACGTAAGTTTATGGAGACCCCAAAACATACTTGCAAAGACAATCTCTTTGAAATGGTGCTATAGAATAATCATAAGGTTTAAAATGTGATTTTTTTTCTATATTCAAAATACTTTTTAAAAATAAGCAATCTCTATACAGGAAGAGTTAAAACTGTTTCCAGGTTTATTTCCATTGTGTAAATGTTCAGTAGTGATTATGCATGGCCACAGCCATACTTTATTCCAAAATTAGGAGTGAAAAATTTTCATATTAAAATCTTTTAAAAGGAAAAGAAGTGACTCTATATGTCTAAAATCTGTGTTTTATTTAACAATATCTTGCAAAGAGCATGCATTTTTTCATAAATATTTATTTGATGACTAGATGAGATGATAAATTTGAAAATATCTGAAGTACATCTTAAGTGTAAATTGTATTTTTCAAATACTTCTGACAACTGTCCCCATTTACTGGGGACAAATTTCTTTTTTTTTTTTAAGACTGATTTCAGTTTTTATTTGTGTTTTCTAGCAAATGATTATCATAACACACATCCATTATTCTGGGTCAGGGGTATGGAAGAGTATATAACTTAAGATTACAACTATGCAATAGCTTGAGCGATAAATATTGATCACATGGGAAGTCTGCAGCAAGTAAAATTGTTACATTGTTCTCTTAAAAGCAGACTAAATAAACAGGCTGAGTACACAGCAGTCTAAGTGACCTCAAGGTGTATTATTACCGCTGGCTGTGAGGTCCAGCAAAAGTTCTAATTTCTTAGAACGTAAGAGATTGTTTTTAAACTTTTATTAATTCTTTGTGCATTTCACATTATGCATTCTGAACCCACTTACTTCCCTCTCCCCTCGTATCCACCCTCTGCCCTTGCAACCTCCCCACAAAACAAACCCAAATTTGAAAGAAAACGAAACCAAACAAAAATAAATAAATAAATAAGGGCGGGGGTGGGGGGGGTGGGAGGGGAGAAGTATCCAGTCATTGAAGTTGTAGTGTGGCCCATTGAGTCACACAGCCTACCCTTTAGTCCATTCATCTTTACTTTCAAGTGTTCACTGCCGGGAGTCATTGGTCTGGCTCGAGGCCTCTGGCTTCTGCTGCACCACCAATAACGGGCTCTCACTGGGGCTCCTCTTGGATATCCTGTTGTCCTGTGTTGTGAAGATCCTGCTGTTTTGGATCTGTAGGTTCGGGGACAAATTTCCTGTACAATAGCACATACCTCTTAAATATTAATTCAAACTAACAGGCTAGAAATTGTGATTCTTAGCTACAGAGCATATCCTATAGCTTATGGTGAAATCTCTTGAAAGCAAACTCATTATTGAAATACATGAGCCATGGCCCGTCTTCCGATATCCTTAGTATCATTTACACTAATTCCCTGTGTACAGATTCAAGGCAGACTTTATAGTGTGAGTTGGTCATTGCTTTGGCAGGAAAGCTTTGAGTTGTTGGCTCCCCTGGAGTCAAACAGCGTTCAGCATTGTTAGCCTTCTCAAAGGATGCTGCACTGTTACTGTTTCTCAGCAGGACAAGGCATAGCTCTGTTGGGCAAGGTCTTTTGTCTCTGCATTTTGTGAACAGATAGTGGAGGTGTAAATCACTGTATTGTAGAGCAGGTTCTTCTGCTGCTGCATCATCTCCTCATTTTGAAGTTCAGATTGATATTCCTACCCTCTGGCTGCCACTTAAGCCCTATACACAAATAAGATTTAAAAACAATGACGCATGATTGCACAGGCCTAAATGATGGCGGTCCATGTATTTTGGTAAATTCAACAAAATAAAATTTGGAACAGCAAAAAGGTTTAGGAGACCACTCTTAGAATATAATCAGTGAAGCTAGTTCATTTGGGTGTTCACTTGTTTACTTTTTAATTGTGCCTCAGCCACACTTCCACTGTGGCGTTCGGTGCTGGGGTGTAGAGATCTGTAAATGTTCCCGAGTCAGTGAGGCAGGACTAGAACTTAATCGTTGTGTGATAAAGGTATGCACAAAGGAACTACCAGAGGAGGCATCACAGGTCAGAAGGCATGGGGAGGAGTGCATGGATAAGCAGAATGTGTGAAGGCATGGCCATACGAAGGGGCCTGGTGAGTTGGGGGCATAGTGAGTGATCCCATTGTGCTGTAGCAGTGGTCGTGGGGAAGTGCAGGTGCAGAATACGCAAACACACTCAGGGATTAGGCATTGGCTTATGAAACCCACATTTAGTTTCTCTGAACAGATAAAGGGAGTCATTGAAAAGTTAACAAACGATCCTGAAAATATTTTACATTATTCCCGAAAGATATTTCTATCAAACATCTGGAAGGACAAATAGAAGAGAACACAGGCTAACGAGTGCCATTCCAGTTCTCTAGGCTAGAGATGGTATAGGATTAAACGGTGGCAGTGACAATGTAAATAGGGACATATTGAAAATAGAACTGAAAACCAGGTATGATGGTATATGCTAGTAATTCTAGCACTCAGGAAGCAAGCAAGAGGGCTGCAGGTTTCAGTCCAGCCTGCACTGCATAGTAAGAACCTGTCTCAGAAGGAAGAGGAGGAAAAACAAGAATTTAAGATTTTACAACAGCGTACACGCAGAGGGTGGCTCAGGGGTTCCTGTCTTTGCTGTGTAAGTAGGGTGAGAAATGTAAAAACATTTGCTGGGGATGAGAGCAAGCAGTGTGACACTTTCTGAGATGCTACGTGATGCTGTCTATGTCCAGTGAGTAGTTGGAAATCATATCTGCACCGCAGAAGGGGCTGGAGGCGAGAGGTTCTAGGGCTCGGATGCATGGAATTCCAAGCAAGGGGATTCTCAGGGTAAAACTGGAAACCATAATAAAAGAGCTAAGACTAGGACATGGTGGCACATCTAGGAGGCAGGCAGGATCGAATGAACCATCAGGAGAAGACAGGAGTCGTCAGAGATTGGAAACATTGGCCAGACTCAGACAGAGACCAAAGCAATGCACTGGGAGGAACATTGTAAGGAGATGGGCGTGGTCAGGGTGTCAATTAAAACAGAAAAGTCTGAGGTCATAAGTAGGTGAAAAGAGCCACTTCCTCTGAAATGGCAGGAAAACAGGACAGTGGCATGCCTCTAAGAACTAGGTTTTGAGGTCGTCTTGGGTAGGGATAAAGAAGGTGAACTTAGGTTTGAGAGGGAAATTCAGCATAGATGTTAGGAAGGGAAAAGGGAGGGTTTTGAGTAGGTTAGATGCCAACGCTGACTTTCTGAGTCCTTTTCCCTGGGACGGGTTGGTGTGGATGCTCCTTTGTGGCAGGAATTATGCCAACGCATAGGTTTAGGGCATAACTGGGGCAACTCACCAACATATCCCTTTTGTCTGTGTTTTCTCTTACAGTCGGGACAAGATGGGTCATCTCAGCGGCCTACACCCACCCGCATTCCTATGTCAAAAGGTATGAAAGCTGGAAAGCCAGTAGTGGCAGCCCCAGGAGCAGGAAATCTGACCAAATTCCAGCCTCGAGCTGAGACTCAGTCTATGAAAATAGAGCTGAAGAAATCTGCAGCCAGCAGCACTGCCTCTCTTGGAGGGGGGAAGGGCTGAGGGCAGTGGCTAAGGGGGTATGTTGTAAGGATGCTACTGCTGCTATGGAAACCAACCTGCCTCTGTTTGTGCCAACCCTTTACATGTACTACTAATTTAAGTTTTAAGTATCTTGTTTATAAAATAACCATCTAATAGCCATGCGTTTTTTTTTCCCCTATTTTGTGCATTTGTTTCAATGCAGGGAAATAGAACTGATTAGCAAAATTGCTGTTTGCTGAACACTTTGTTGAAGATGCTGGCCCTAAGACAGGGTCTGGCCTGAGTTCAGGTTTACTTCTAGCATGCGGCCCCATCAAATTTAGCTCATCAGCTAAGAAGCCCTATCTCTTCACCAGTGAGATTTGGGGGCCAAATTACATGCTCCTGAAGGCTGGCTCCCAAATTTTCTAATTGTAAGCCAAGTTTAATAGACTTAGTTCTACATTTCCCCCCCCCCAAAAAAAAAAAAACTATTTTGAAATAAGACAGCGTTTAACCATTGTCATTGTGCACTATCAAGTCTTGAGTTTAATATATGTGATGTAAGGAAAAATTTTTCAAAGCTATCGCAGGGCCTCTAAAATCTGGAAAAACAAAAGCTCCTCATATGACTTCAGGAAACAACTTGACGTGAAATAAAATGAAGATGAACTGTGGAATCTGAAAAAGAGAGTTTGATTTATTTGTGTGTGTTTGTGTGTATTCTAGAAGTTGTGGCCACCTCAAACCGCTCCCAGGATTTCGTAGACAATAACTTTGAACCATTAGGATCAGAGTTCTGCTCTGTTCAAGTGTGCAATTGGTTGAAATCGTAGGGAAGTGGACTAGAGCTGCCAAACGTCCCCTTAAAAGCTCAACAGAAACAGTGACAAAGGGAAAACAGCAGAAAGCAAATTTAGACACTTCAATGCCCAGGAAAAAGTGACATCATCCATAGCTTAATTGAACTCAGTATTTTCCTTAGTTAAGTGTGGACTCTGTTTGCAGATGCAGAACAGATCATGATTTGGGGTGTGTGTGTGTGCCTGTTGGTATGTGTGGTGTGGTGAAGTACTTTATTATGACTGTCAGTTTTACTCATGTTTGAATAATTTTCTTTAATTTTTGAGCATGTTCTAATAAGCATGAGACAGAGTGTAAATGCAGAATGCCATGTGTCTGTGAGATTAACCCTGAAAGAGTAGGTTTTGTGCTTCATGGTCATATAACCAGAAATGAGCTCCAGGCTGGTAAACTACAGCTTACCATACCACCATCTCATGCAGGCCATATCTTTGCCAAAATTTCTGAGCCACATAGGTGAATTTTATAAAATTATAGTAACTACAGAGTTCCAGATTTGTACATTTTCATTTGTGAATTCTTAAACTTCCCAAATCACATGGGATAGCACACACTTTGGGTGTTTGAGAAAGGCAAATTGGAAAAAGAAGACGTGTGCTTTGTTTTCAGACTGTGAGCCAATGTTTCACGATGAAGCGCCTCTCTGCATTCCTTTCTGAACCAGATGCCTTATACCCTGCAGAACTTGGATTGAATTGTATGTGTGATGGTGGGTGTGGCCACCTCCAATTCTCTACACGCACTTTAGGCAGATCTGTCACCAGCTGTTCATTGGTTCTCAGTGTATATATTAAAATATGTTTAGCAACCACATTAACAACAATCCAGAATGCTGGGTCCGGAAGGTTAAAGAGAAATAGAGATTAGCTAAGATGTGTATGATGTGTATGAACATTGGACAAGACACTTTGCCAGTTAGAATACGGACTTGTGTTTCTTAAGGGACTTTCTGCACTCTAATCAATGGAGATCCAACCCTTTCAAAGACAAGGCCATTCTTTGTTTTACTAGTGCCTGCCTTGTGTTTGTGAGGTATGAAGTACTACTGTTCTATGACATAGCTTCTCTTGAGCAATGACAGCGTCAACTGCTGTGCCCCTTTCGGCTCTGCCTGACCGTCTTTAAGGGGCTTTACACTCACAGTGTCACTGGCTGATCGTCTTGCTTTTACCTGCCCACACCATGGTTACATCACTTCCTCCTGGAAGTTGATATCACCCCTGGGAGAGTGCTCAGAAGACCTTAACAGTGAATGTACAGGATGTTTATGTATGTAGATCTGGCATAGAGCCACGGACAAAGTACAACTGCTAAGAAAACTTGGCAGAACAATACATAGTCACTTCAGAAATGACAGAAAGCAACCAACCGCTGGGGAAGTTTCTCTTTGTAATTTTAGAACCAACTGTACATTTATTGGATAGCCTTTTTTTTAAAGCACACATTAGAAGTGGAATACACAGGGGATAGGAAGTGGAGGATTAAATGAGCCTGACTCTGTCTTCCATTGGTAAATGTTTTTAAGATGCTGCTTAATGTACTTTGTAGGAGTGAATGGGCTAAAAGTTTAGACTCTTTTCTCTGTTGTGAATCCTACTGTATGCCAAAATAAAAGCAGTACAATGGCTGACATGTATAGTGTATAACTACTGTTTGGATCCTGCAGTGAGAAATTCTAAGAGGTAGGGCACATGTCATTTCCACAGAGTTCATTATCTAGGGATGTGCTGGTACAATCCACAGAGCTAAAGAGGAGACCTTGGTCTTCCACACCTGTGAACCAACTGAACATATTGAGGGCACCATGATGGTGACTACCTGCCACACATGGTCCTGGGAATGCTCTGATATGGGCTATTACTGCAGCGTGTCTATCACATCAATGCTGTGAGCTTCAATTCTAGGGCATTTGGTTAAACAGGGCCACTGGCTTCCTATCATGTTTGCAGGAGGACAGGTTGATGGATAGCAGTTGGGTCTCTCTCGAGATGTTAGTATATTCATCAAGGGTTTCAGCAGATCCTTTACTTGGTTGTTTTCAAGAATGAAATGAAGACCAAACATTGACGTTTAGCCTAAGGAAAGTATCATTTCAGTGATGAAACATACCCGGGCGTGCAAAATGTGAAGAAGACTTGGAGTTCTCCTTCCTTCGTAAATTCAGAGTACTGAGGGAAGAATGAGACTTCTGTGCTGAGCAAAACCATAGGAATATAGGTGAGAAGAGCACATGGGGGCTGTTGAGATGCTTCTGTGATGGGCACTTGTCTAACATTGTAGCATCCTAGTTTTTAATCGGAAGCAATAAAAGAAGGGAGATATGTATGTTTCGGAGGCTGAAGAACAGACAGAGGGCGGGGGGAGAGAGAGAGAGAGAGAGAGAGAGAGAGAGAGAGAGAGAGAGAGAGAGAGAGAGAGATATTCCCTCTCGCTTGCCCTCCCCCTTTCCACAAGTGCTCACCACTGTGCTACACTTCCAGCCTTAGATTCTCCTTTTTACCTGTCATTACTATACAGGCAATAAACACACTCTGGCATCTTCCAGCATAGTGATCCTTTCCCTTCATCTGTGCAGGCTTCTGTAGTTCCTACTGTCTCCACCCATGCCCACCTAAGCTGTTGACGGGACAGTAAACATGTTCTGCCTCTACTCCCATACTGCAAACTTATCGTTCACATTTTATTTTTATTTTTTTAGAGACATGGTTTTTAATCATGAGCATGAGTGGGGGTCAATGCATGTGAGTGCAGGTACCCTTCATAGGCCAGAGACGTTGGATCTCCTGGAGGTCGAGTTACCAGCAGTTGTGAGCTACCCAGCTGTGCATTGACCTCCAGCCCTCTGCAAGAGCAGAGCGTGCTTTTACCTGCTAAACTAGCCTCAACCTTTTCTTTTTAAAAAATAATCCATGCATATTGTTAAAATATCAGTCCATGATAGAAGACAATAAAAATAGTCATTCCTTACCTTTTCCCTCTGACCCAAGGTTTTCCTTGAGGACATCTTCTCCAACTCTTACCCATTTCTTCAGACATTTGTCTCCATATTTGTACAATGTCCTTGTACTGTAGCCTCTTACTTCTGGATTTTAGATATATTATGTCTTCCTATTATTGTTTTCATGGTGAACATTTAGACTTCTAACTTCTCCCTTTTATCTATCCTCTCAACATGATCATGTCACATTTACTTATTCATTTACTTATTTATTTTACTTTTATTTTGTTGTTGTTGTTGTTGTTTGAGACAGGGTTTCTGTGTAGCCCTTGCTGTCCTGGATCTCTAGACCATTCTGATCTTGAATTCATCAAGATCCACCTGCCTCTGCCTCCCAAGTGCTCGGATTAAAGGTGTGTGCCACCACCGCCCGGCTCACGTCACATGTTTTTGATATGGCATTTATATGTTCTAAGTGTTTATAAAATGTGCACAGTGGAAATTTGAATATGGTTCCGTGCTGAGCCAAGCTGTGCACGAGCAGTGTGCTCTCTTCCTCTTGACACTTCTTCCAAGGAATAATTACTTTAATCTTGCATCTGTTTGGTTTCCTATGTATCTATTTTAGTTTTCCCAAACACTCCATTTGCTTTGCCAAACGCCGATCAGTCATTTTTCCAACACTTCAACACAGCAGTTTTCTATTTCCCCACAGAGGTCTTCCTAGTGCGGCTCTCTGCTTCCTTCCCTCAAGCTGGACTGATTGTCCTCCAAGACTGCTGCCCGGCTGTTGGCCTTCTGCCTGAACTGAATCCAGACTTTCCTCTCCTCCCCTCTCCTCCCTTCCCCTCCCCTTTCTTCTCCTCTCCCCTCTCTTGTCCCCTTCCCTCCCCTCCCCTCCCCTCCCCTCCCCTCCCTGCTCCTCCCCTCCCGTCCCCTCTCCTCCTCTCCCCTCTCCTCCCCTTCCCTCCCCTCCCCTTCCTGCTCCTCCCCTCCCCTCCCCTTCCTGCTCCTCCCCTCCTCTCCCCTCCCCTCCCTGCTCCTCCCCTCCCGTCCCCTCTCCTCCTCTCCCCTCTCCTCCCCTTCCCTCTTCTCTTTTTTCCTCTCTTCCCCTCCTCTCTTCTCTTTTCTTTTCCTCCCCTCCCCTCTTGCCCCACATGAAGAGGTCAGAGGACAATTTTCAGGAGTGGACTCTCTTTCTACCACAGGTTCCAGGGACCTAACTCGGGCATCAGGCTTGTGCATCAAGTGCTTTAACTTGCTTTCACCTTCCAGGCCCTGGACCCCGTCTTCTTTTATTCCTTATCTTTCATGTCTATACACCCACGTTCTGTTTCAAAAGTGCATTTTTCTGTAGTTTCTATAGAAAGAATACCTATACTAACCTCCCTGAAGCAGGTCATGCTTCTAGAACTAGGTTAGGGGAGGTGATGTGTCACTGTTCCCATGTGTCAACTTTCCATGGCCTCATTCAGTCTGTGCTGTCCATTGTCCCTGTGACCAGGACCTCTAAGATCAGTTTTGGTTTTCCCTGAAAATAAATCTCTGGGCTTTGGTGACAGTTGTTTAAGGCTGTGTTCTTTTTCCCCCATGATCAAACATCAGGCTCTCTCGCTCCCTATTTTAGCTGCATTCTTGTTAAGATTGATGTTTCCCACTCATCTGTCAAGCGCTCCTTGGCACGTTTGTTCTGGTTACACACTTCCACGGCTTCAGTGGCCACCCACACGTTGATGACTCCCAAACCTCTATCCCAACTGTGTTATTCAGCTTCGTACTGTGTCTCTACCCAGTCTACTTGCCTCAAAACCATTCTCAGCACCTCTCCATCCTTCTCCCAAGACTTTTCTGTTACTTTCTAGCTTGGCAGCGATTACCTGATCCTTTCAATCACCAGAGCTAGGGACTCAGTCACCTGTGTAGGCTCCTTCTCTGTGTCCAAGTGGACTTCTTCAGCAAGTTCTGTCTGCCCTAACCCCCTCACTTCTCTAGCATCCGGCCCCACATTTCCATTTCTGTCGTTGGTGCCTAAATCGAGGCTGTGATCACTTCTCACCTGCCTCTCTCTCACGCCCTCCGGCCGTCATCGCCTCTCAGAACCCTGATTCGTTTGTCCTTGTACTTTCCAACATGCACGTTGATCATAACCTCCCTCTAGTGAAGCCTCTACAGACTTCTCATCACCAACAGGACACAGCGGCATTTCCGTGGCTGGGCTCTGTAGCTCTCAGAGCTGAGCACCTTTCCCTTGTTCTGAGTCATGCTGCACTCTGAGCTCATGGAATTGCTCAACTTGTTTCTCTGTCCTGTATTGCCCTCATTTCTATTGTCTGGCAGTTGCGTCCTTCCCCGTTCCGAGTTTCTTACACAGACAACCGTCTCCAGGAAGATGAGCTATATAATCTTAGGGTCTATCTTAGGATTTGAAAGGCTTGCCCATCACCGTAAAAAGCTTGGTACTGATGGTAGAGAAGCGAAGCCAGCCCCTGAGATGGCCAGAAGTGGGCCTGATAAGCTGTTCTCCTATTGCAAGCCTGTGAGGATCTCACTGGAGGAATTAACAAGTCCCAAGTGAGAACATGGGGTGAAGGTGGAGGGGCTGGAGGAAATCCAGGCGCCTTGATGGGAAGCACCAAGACATTTTCAGATTTATAAATGCCTTTTCCCCTTCCTCCCTCCTCTTGGCTTCCCCGGGGGATGCCTCAGAGGGTAGGCATGCTCTTCAGATTCATGAAGGACACTCCTCATTTTATAAACCAAAAATCACTACCCTCAAGCAGGGTTCAGATTTAGGATAAATACTAACGAGATTCTCCAGAAAGAGGGCGTTGATGAACAGTGGACAAGCTATTGAAAAGGCTGAAAACGAGGAGACTGGAGCAGCACTTTTTTTTTCTGTTGCCAAAATGCTGTGTGTCCTTTGGCAAATCACCTTACTATGGCCTGTGGCTTAGCATTTCACTAGATGATTCTGGATTCCTTCTGCAGTAATAATATGATTACTTCAATGTATATGGCAAGGCGCTTGCAAGAACCTGCTTCACACCACCCCATCCCCCAGAAACTAATGATTATTTTCTTATTTGGGTTCTCTTGATTTTGTTGTGTTCTGAATATGTGATGGACAGAGCTGCAGAGTCACAGAGGTGGTAGGGGCTGATTCAGACCTTACAGAAAAAGGTGGCAATTTATAAAGTAAAAAAAAAATCATTTTGTTTGTATGGATGTTTTGTCTGTATGTGTGACTGTTCACTGTGTGCATACCCGGTGCTCACAGAGACCAACGAGGGCACCAGATCCCCTGGAACTGAACTTACAGGTGGTTATGAGCCACCATGTGGTTGCTAGGAAGTGAACCCAAGTCCTCTGGAAGGGCATCCAGTACTGCAGTGCTATATCCAGCCTTCCCCCTAACCCCCACACACTTTGGGTTTTTGTTGTTGTTGTTGTTGTTTTGTTTGTTTGTTTGTTTTGAGACAGGTTATCTCATTGGGACCTGCTGCTCACTGATGAGGCTAGAGTGGCTAGTCAGTCATTGAACACCCAAGCTCTAGTCACCTGTCTCTGCCTCTCTAGTGCGGGACGATAAGCACACCGTCACGCCCAGCATTTGGTATGAGTTCCGGGGACCAAACTCAGGTCCTCACGCCTGTACGGCAAGCATGGCATGGACTGAGCCGTCTCCCCAACCCCAAGTCCTAAAGTTGTCTGGGGATTGTATGTATGTGTAGCAGGTGCATGCAGGAGCCTGCAGAGGTCAGAAGAAGGCATCAGATTCCCTAGAACTAGAGTAACAGGTGGTTAAGAGCCAGCATGTGGGTGCTGGGAATTAAATCCAGGTCTCCTACAAGAGCAGTAAGCACTCTTAACTGCTGAGCTGTCTCTCCAGCACCCTTACCCTGACCGTTCTAAATTTAAAGATAGGTTTAAACATTTAGTCTGTGTGCCTGGAAGAGTAAAACCTGGGCACAGGGGGCTCAAAATTTACATATGTTCCCATCGTTTTGCTTTTATTTATAGATAATGTTATATTTGAGGGAAGCAGTTCAAATTTGCTTGTTCTGGGAGTAACATTCAGTGCTAGAGGTAAAGACTGGCTTGCCTGAAAAATAAGTGATTAGTAATAATTATTGGTGACTCCTATAACCTAGAGAGACGATGGGCTTATTTGGGCTGGTGATGGTGGAGGAAGTACTGTTTTTGGGAAGGAATCAAATAAAGGGCTCAATGATTATGAAACCCCAAGAGAGATGATATCATCTGGTTCAAAAGTTTTCTGGAACAAATGACAGAACTGATTATCGGAAGTATTTTTAATTAGCTGAGCTCAATCCAAAACAAGGAGTACAAGCCCAAGCCAACAGAGGAAGTTTGTTGGACTTCCTATTTAAAACAGATGTTTTATCAGGATTTCTGAATGTGATAATAGGATTGTATCCCGATGCAGTTTAGGGAACTCGGACATGCATAAAAACAAACAATATCTAGGTTCTCCCTTCTAAATGGCATACAAGATATTTGTAGGGCATTTCTGCAGGTGGGTAAGTTACCTGGAGAGCAGCGAGCTCAAAGCTGAGGTTTAGAAGCTTGCAGAGGGGTAGAAGAAGGCTGGTGTGGGTCCTCCACAGAGTCCCTGGTAAGGAGGGAGTCATGGAACAGGGAGGCAGGCTGTAGCCAGCAGCCAGATGGGCAACAGCCATGAGGAAACTCTTTACGTTGATGTAAACTTTTCTACAAACAAAGCCATCCTCCTCCTTAGACGCAAAGCCCGTCTGCAAGGCGAGATGCCACCATGCTTTGTCTTCGCTGTGTGAGCTTAGAGTTCAGCTATTGGATGAGTTTGGTTGAATTTACTGGAGGGGACCTTTTAAAACGCAGAGCTCAAGAGCTCTTTGTAGATATTTTGGCAGAGTAAAAGTACACACATTGCATGGGAAGGAGGTAATGTCTTGTGAGGGAGGACATCTTTCCCACTCTGTAGCACTCTCCCGGGAAGAAACTGATTTCCAACTTGCTGTTAAGTTGTCCCACTCCGCCACTCAAGGGAATGCTCCCCGAATTTCTCCCCAGATCCCACCCCATTCATGTGGCTTTGGAATCCAAGTCATCTGATTGATTAAAAGTTTCTGTGATACCACTCACAAGGGAATAGGTGCTAAGTAAGGTCAGAAATGAAGCAAAGTTTGGAAGTGATTACTGTTTAGTTTGCTTTGTGTGGAACTTATCTAACAGCTAGTGTAACAAAGGAGTAGATTAGCACCTTCTCACAACAACATCAGAATAGCAAATAATGTGTCTCCTATGTTGCCCACAGTTTCTTAAGGAGAAAACAGCATGATAACAAGTGAAAGAAATGGAAAGTTTGAATTTTGGTAAATTCTTGTCAAAAGTATATAAAAATCCAGTGTACTCCATATGCATATAACATTCACAATTTAAAGATTTTTTTCTTTCAATTAGAAAAAAAAGGAAAAGAAAATTATGCCAATTAGTGCCTGGGTATTAAAAACTCCCAAGTCCAAGTGTTTTTGTTATTTTGTTTGCCAATAAGTGGGTAATTAACTATGATTATTGGTCTTTATTGTTTATTAAGTACTTTACAAATTGTAAGTGTCACAAAGATGTGTTTATAGAAAGAGAAACTTGTTACAGAATCATGCCTGGTCATAATAACCTCTAACCTCTCCTTAGAGACCCCAGGGGACTGAGGCTTGGGTCCTCTTCTGGGATACAATGAAAACTTTCTAAGACGTGCAAAAACATTTGCCAACTTTGTTATCATCATCAACAACAACAAAAATTTAAACAAGATTTATGTATTTATTTATTCCTCTCCCTCCCTCATTCTGTGTGAGTGTGTGTGTGTGTGTGTGTGTGTGCCCACGCACGTGTGCGTGTGTGCGCACTTGTGACATAGAATATATAACTTGGAAAGGGGACAACTTACAAGAGTCCATTCTCTCTCCCATGTGGGTCCTGGGGATCAAGCTCAAGCCATTAAGCTGGAGTCATCTCCCTGAGCAATCTTGCTGGCCTCTCAACAATTAAAAAAAAAAAAAAACTATTTAATGAACAACTTCAAAACCTTATGCTGTACAATATTTATTTCTCACAATTTCAGGTGTCAGATGAGTGATTCTTATTTGAGTTCATTTGAGATTTGAGGAAAACATATCATAAGCAATTACAGATATTAGACATCCTTTATTATGAAGGTACAATTTATATACAACAACCTGTTGTTTGGAAATATCAAGTATTTCTGAAAGTCTACTATAAATACACACATTTACATATTGGTTGTCAGTTTGTTAATTTACATGTACTAATGAAGCCAAATAGTGAGACCATGGTATTGTTTCTTCTGTGAAAACCCTCAGGCAACCAACCCTTCACCAAATGTGAATTCTAAAGTCATTGTTGTGCAGATTGTAAAATGTCAAGAGAAGGCGACTCTAGGCATAAAGAGGCTTGCACACTTGGAAAGGTGTAAAAGCCGAAAATGTTAGCCATACAGGGGAACTTACAATGATTTCTGGTACCTTTATTGTTTATCCTCAATGAGAACAAGCATTCTGAGTTATATCCACACTAACAATGATTCTGGATTCCTCTCTGACATTTCCTTAAGGAAGGAAATGGGAAGATGCTTACATTCTGGAAGTAGGATTTGTGATGTAGGTCTTTTGAAGATTCCTTGGTGCATACTACATGATTTTTTTTAAAGCAGTGAGTAGGAAATAGTATTTTAATCTTAGATGATGATTTTTACATAGTATCTTAGTAACTGCTTTTACTTTTCTGGCTTGAAGATGGATCCATTTTTAGAGTTTTTAAAAGTGTTTTAGGTCTAGAGAAAACTATATATATTTATTTTTGCATGTATTTTTTTAAGCTGTGCAAAGCCCTCAAATGTCTTAAGTATAAGGCATTTATGTTCTTCATTTAAACTTTGTTTTGTTTAAACCCAAACTCAAGCCAAAAGGCTGAAAAGGGGAATGAAAATATCTCCACCTAGTGGCCTCCATGAGGCAGCTAATGAAACCAAAATTCAAAAGCATTTTCTGCAGAGGATCACCCACCACGCAGTTAGCGTGAACCTGTAGGTAGGTTTATGATGTAATGCAATTTAGTTAATGGCTACCTAAATATTAACTACCAAAGTAAAATAAAGTTGTAATGGTGTGCATTTGTAATTAAAGTGAAAATAATAGGTGGAAATACTATTTCTTTGGGGGATGGGGTGGGGATGGAGTAAGTTGTGGAGGAAGGAACTCAGAGCCTTTCACGTGCTAGGCAAGCATGCTACAGTTGAGCAACGCCACAGCCGCTCTTCATGGTGGCAAATCCTGGTGTGTTTCTGCACTTACATCATTGCCATAGGTTGACAGTGAGGTGAAGGTTTCAGGTGGAGTCATTTTCTTTCTTCTGCTTTGCATAATCTCAGTGACTACAGGACTGTGTCTTCTCACCAAGCTAGCTCCGTTCCCACTACGGTCTACTACCTCAGTACATCGTTTCAAAATGACTGAATGAAAAATGTGATGACACAAGCTTATGAGAGCATAAACTAATACAAAAGGAAAACCAATCAAACAGTGTGATACTAAATGTTTGTAACGTGGCTGGACTCTTTTCATTACCGAGTCACCTTTGAAATTTATCATAAGACTGAAGAGGGCAGGAGGGATGGCCCAGTGGGTAAAGGCACATGTTGCCAAGCCAGAGCTCCATCCCTGGGATCCATATAGTGTAGGGAGAGAACCAATGCCTACAAGTCATCCACTGACCTCCACACGCACACTCACCTACACATACCAAATAAATGAATGTAAAAAATTGTTTTAAAAAACATGAATGAATGCCAGGCGGTGGGAGGCAGAGGCAGGTGGATCTCTGCGAGTTCAAGGCCAGCCTGGTCTACAAAGTGAGTTCCGGGACAGCCAGGACTTGTTACACAGAGAAACCCTGTCTCGAAAAACAAAACAAAAACAAAACAAAACAAAAGCGACCCAGACAAACAAATAAACAAAACATGGATGCATTTACGGGGCCAGTGGGGTGGCTCAGTGAGGAGAGAGGTCTGTTGGCAAGCCTGACAACCTGGGTTTAGTTCCTGGGACCTACATGGTGAAGGGAGGTAACCAAGTCCTAAAAGCTGTCCTCTGAACGCCGCCACAGGTGTGCATGCACCACACACACTCACACTCACACTCTAATAAGTAAGGTGACTAGCCAAAGAGAAGAGATTCAGATATTAAAAAGGCATTAACCAGTTATGCAAAAGCAGTAGTCAGAGAGGAAATTGTCTCTTGACTTCTGTGGGACACGAAGGGACTGTGTCCTCATTAACATCCAATCCACACGCACTGAAAAAAGGAGGTAGCTGAGCGGCGGTGGCGCACGCCTTTAATCCCAGCACTCGGGCATTGTTCAGAACAGAGAGTGTTCATCTGGGAGAACAGTGGCAGGACAAGTATTTTCCCATTATGCCACTCGTATATAGTAATGACTATATGTTTAGCTCTTTCATTGAGTAAGACCAACCTAATACAAAATACTAGACATGGTTTCTGTAGAGCTTTATTTTGGAAGTAAAACACACATGTAATTTCTTTATCCCAAATAGCGAAGTCTGCAGAGCTGTTGGTATTGGCCTCATGTACCTGCTTTTTTGTTTTGTTGTTTAACATTTACAGTCTTTGATTGGAATGGTGTGGTACTGGTCTTCACATCAACTACTGACTTGAGTTTAATTGAAAATGCCGTGTCTTTCTTCTCTTTATAGAAAGCATCATCATTCACCAGTTGCGAATGAGCTCCAGATGAGATTACCAAGCACAGCCCTCAGTCATCACTAAGGTCCTCCATGCTACTGATGTTGACTGGAAACACCCTATGACTTCCAGTGATTTTGTTTTGAGGATACAATTTAACAGTTAAAAACCACATTGTGGATGATATGAACAAATGTAGCAAAAGCAATTGAGTCTTTGTGCCAAAGAAAGTTTTCTTCTCTTTGCAAAGCTTTCAGGTCTGTGGGCACATGCTGTGTAATTTATTTTTATAATACATTTTGTAATGTGATTTCTTTCCCTAAATTGTTTCTTTTCTCATAGTCTGTGGCACATATATCTGTAGATTACACTGTCAGTTCTTCAAAGTATTGATATTGTGTATTTAAGAGGTTAATGTATCCTTTTCTTTTTATTAATTTGTTATTTTTAAGGAAGAAAAAGCACAACACTCTATTTCCCTGGGCAACTTTAAGAGGTAAAACCTACAAACAGTAGATTCGTGGGGTCTTCTTACTCATATGATGCTGTGGTCCCGATTGTGGTTCAACACTGAAAACAGTGTTCTGGCTTAGGAGTTTAAGTACTTAAAGCCAATTTGTGTCTCCTGCTTGTGTTCTGTATGGGAAACAAACAGCTTTGGCTGGCGGTTCAACTTTATTTCTATCTGCATTATTATTATGTATACAAAACATAATAGTGACTGTGATGTTAGGGTGCTTCCCACATATTACTTCTACCCCCACAAAAGGTTACAAATAAAAATGAACCTAGAAAATGTCAACCTTTTTTTTTTTTTTCAAAAAAATAGGGAGACTCAAATGCAGATAATCACTTCCCTCTGATTTTCACTGACTTTCACAACTCCATGTAGGTTGCGGAGAACGACTCCTACTATTACTATTCTTCTTGGTACAGGTTCTTGCTATATATCCCCAGCTGGCCTAAAACTGGCTGGGTAGACTAGGCTGGCCTTGACCTCAAGGGATCTGCCTGTCTGTGCCTCTCACAGGTGCTGGGACTAAAGACATGTGCCATTGTGTAAAGAGTATGTTTTTAAAGAATTAAAAGCCCAAACTGTATTACTCAAGTCTCGATGTCAGAGCTGCTGTTGAATTTAGGTTTACGTGAAAATGTGAAGTCTACTTGAAACTCTACTTTAAAAAAAAAAAAATACTGCCGATGGGGGTGGGAATGTTTCCAATAAGATCTTTAAAATAACTTTAAAGATAAATTAAAGGTTGACAGTTTAGTTTCTAAATGCAGAAGTCATTTATCATACTACTTAAGTGTGAATGAAGAGCCAATGCTTCTTCTGAATGTTATGAGGTAAGTAAAATCACCCAAGTTAAGTTCTGCAAGCTCACTACTATAGTCCACAAGCTGTACCCACATCAGCCACAGAGTCTCTGGAATGGGAAACACAATGCGACATTTCCTCCCTTATGTAACCTAGGTTTTAATGTAATCTGTGGAACTGACAAATCATAGTCAATATATACTGTAAATGAAATAACTATATCTTCTAAAAACTATTCTTGCTTTGTTAAAAGTCAGATAAATGTTATGTTAGGCTTACCCAAGCTTGAATGACTCTGGAGGTCTCACATAACCTTCTGTGGTTTTGATTACTGACCCAGAAGCCTGGGGGATGTGTGTGTGTGAGAAGATTTTTAAAAGTGTTGTTTTGTTTTCTTAAAATGTAGTGACATTTTCAATCACAAAACAGTTCTCATTTTATTTAGTTTTTTGTTTGTTTGGTTAGTTGGTTTTTGGTTTTTCAAGACAGGATTTCTCTGTGTAGCTCTGATTATCCTGGATCTTACTCTGTAGACCAGGCTGGTCTCGAACTCACAGAGATCCGCCTGCCTCTGCCTCCCGAGTGCTGGGATTAAAGGCGTGCGCCACCACTGCCCGGCTTTATTTAGTATTTTTATATTGACAGGGAAGTAAAGTTTTTAGGTGGCGCAGTTGCCTGAAGCTTAATTATTTGCTTTGAATTAAAACATCACCAGTGTGTGTATTCGTACTTGATGGGTTCTTCTCACCAGAGTTGTAATGATTTTTGGTGTTTTGCAAAGACAGTGGGGATCATGTTGCAACCAGTCATCTGGGTAGACGCTGAGGTTTTTCTGTCTACCTTACCATGAATTTCTTTGGTTAAACATGAATGACAGTTAAGTAAAATGAACACATTATATTTGAAAAAAAAAGAGAGAATATTAACAAGATCACAATCACATCTTAGCAACTTGTCTAGTTGTAAAAGTTGCCATCACAAGCAAGTCTGGCGCTAACCTGGATTACATTGTACAACTTCAATTTCTTTTACTGTAAATATGTCTTCATCAATTTGAATGAGACTAATTTTTGGATGGAATAATTTGGATGTTTCCCGGAGTGTAATCAGTATTTCATGTTCAAGTCACAATTGAACTAGTCAATTTGTTTTATGCTTGATTTATTGTTATTTTGTTTTGTTTTGAAGGCAGGGTCTCCCTATGTATCCCTGGTTGGCCTGGAACTCGCTATGTAGAATTCACAGAGATCTGCCTCTCTCTGTTTCCTGAGTGCTGGGAATAAAGGTGTCCGATTCAATGCCCAGCCTTTACACTTGTTTTTTGAGACAGAGTTTCACTATCTAGCCCAGGCTGTCCTCAAACACACTACATAGCTGAGGTTAGGCTTGAACTTGTGATCCTCCTGCCTCAGTCACCTGAGTGTTAGCATTACAAGGATAAGTCACAATGCTGGCTTTATCTTTCCTCTTGGTAACTGTTTTCGTTTATTTGATTTTGGTTTTCATATCTTCTGCACTTTTTTTCAAGAGTTCATAAAGTATTGAGCAGATAGTGGATAGAGTATATATGCACAGGATGCTGATGCCCAGAATGTACATAAAACATGAATTTGTTGAGTCTTAAGACAACTATTAAGAAATCATGATGTGGGATATCTAACACCAACACAGACACTACTGAAATAATGTAGAGCTTATAAAAGTCAGAGGCAACGCAAGAGTAAATGGTTTATTAGGCATGTGATGTTTTTATCTAATGCCATGGTTGAACTTTTCTGGAAATACAGGAAAAAAAAACATGGAGGAAGCTGAGTGTGTTCTCAAATTGCTTGAGCAACACATCTAAAAATGACAAGTACAAAATGAAACAACATCATCCTTGGTACCTGAGGCTCACACCCTCTTACCCCTACTGCTAAACCAGTGATAAAAAAAAACCAATTAGAAGGCAAAGAGGAGAAAAAATAAAAATAACTGTAATAAACATAAAAATCAGAAGTTTTCTGACCATTAATATTTGTTTCTTAAATTTTTAGTATTTACTTCATAACTACATAATAACTGTTGTTTATGGAAAATATAATAGTTTCACAAATTTTGGACAGGTATGTTTATGGATGCCATGGTGTGATACAGGCATTTTTTTTTTTGGCTCATGTTATTTGGGAGAATTTCACCTTATCATCTAATATATTTTGTTACTTTACCAGTGCAAATTTGAATTTTTAATCTAATTTTAAAAAAAGAACATAAAGCATTTGTTTCTTCAATATAATAAATGTATAATGTGATCAGTCAGTCTTAGAATTCTTCAAGTTTTAACAGAGTTTTCAAAAGCCAGAGTATATTTTGGAAGGCTTTTAGAAATACATTCTATTTTTCTATCATTCTTAATTTTGCCTTCTTTAAGTTCTATTAAGTACATACGTTTATTATTTCACACTGAAGCCATATGATTTTATGTACTTGTCTTTTATATGAATGTAATACCCTGTTTTCAGCTCTTTATAGGTGATTGAAATTAAAATTAAGACATTCTCTATGTTACTTTCAAAAATCAAATACGTTTCTGGAAATCTCACCAGAGTATGAAAAAATGACAATGAAATATGAAAGCATTGTGCAATATCCTTTTTACATAAGAGCATAATATTCATAAAATTAGAACAATTTAAAATAAATTTACAACTTTTTAACAATTTACTTATTATTTTATGTGTATGTGTATGTGCATGTATATGTGTAATGTGCCCGTGTGTGTGTGTGTGTGTGTGTGTGTGTGTGTGTGTGTGTGTGTGTATACACACACATATATATGCATCATGTGCATGCAGTAACCCAAGAGGCCAGAAGAGGGCATTGGGCTCACTGGGACTGGAGTTACTGGTAGTCTTGATTCACCTGACATGGGTGCTGGGCACCAAACCTGGGTTCCCCACAAGAGCAGCAAGTGCTCCTAACCACTGAGCCATTTCTCCAGCTCCACAACTTTCTTTTATTCAAAACATTTTTTTTTTAGCTCCACATTTCACACTTCCTTAGTGTATTTCACTATGGCTGTGTAGATGTAGCAGAGCAGGACTGTCAAAACAAAGGATATTCTTCCTAGTTACACTGTAGTTTTGATTCTTTGGTAAAATAAAAATTGTAAGATTTTTAAGACAAGGAACTGGCTAAAAGGGTCCTCTTGCTCCTCCACCATCACCAAACGCTGTGTCAGTCAGTGTTCACGTACTAGTTAGTCTACTAGTCTTTCTATTGTTAATCTAAAGGCAGATTCCTCGGTAGAGCAAACCTGTCCAAGGCTCTGTTGACAGGCATGCTGGGTAATGGCAAATTGGGGATGGTTTCTGTAAAGAGGGATGGGACTGAAGGGGGTTATGCGTAACCTTTTATCAGCTCGGTGACAGAGATGGTGGCCCATAATCAAAGCCAGTCCTAACTCACCTTTGCCTTACTTGGAATAAAGGAATGAGTTTTTCTTGTTTATTAGTTAGAGATGTACCTAGCAAAGAAGCAACAGGCCAACAAGACCAGAAAGGATACTGCTGCCAAGTCTGACAGTCTGAGTTCAATCACTGGGACTCACACATGGTGGAATTTGTTCTCTGATTTCCACATGCACACTGTGGCACAGGTGCTCCCACACATACATAAAGAGATACGTGAATGTACGCAGAATAAATAAATGTAAAAAGAACCTTTTAAAAAAGCCAAAATCCGCCGGGCAGTGGTGGCACACAGCTTTAATCCCAGCACTTGGGAGGCAGAGCCAGGTGGATCCTTGTGAGGTCGAGGCCAGCCTGGTCTACAGAGCGAGATCCAGGAAAGGCGCAATGCTACACAGAGAAACCCTGTCTTGAAAAATCAAAACAAAACAAAACAAAAGCCAAAATCCTTCCTGTATACAAATTGCAGGTGCTAGTGTGTCCTATCTATCATGGGTGATCTTGGGCAATCAAAAGCATGAAGAAGAGAAGCTCTGGGTGCACCGTGGTTGAAGAACACTGACTGAAAAACTCATTATTAATTTGGATTTTACAAGAGAAAATGCCCCAGGCAATAAACTACATTTAAATGAACTTACTAACCTCAGAACTCCAGGCTAGTGACCATGTCGAAGACAGCCCCTTCATCCCAGGCTTCTTTGGCAACAGGGTACATTGTCTACTTTGGAACTAAAAACTTTGCTGAGGCATCCATGAAAGATGTCAAATACAGAGACATTCTCTTCAAGTAAACCACTCAAGGCAACTTCTTGTTCTAGGTACAGTAACGTGATCTATGAGGAAAGTACGGAAGTCTAGAAACTAGATTTCAAAGATGATTTGTTCTCCCCTCTTCTCTCTCTCTCTCTCTTTTATTGTGCATTAGTGTTTTGCCATGGGTTTCAGGTCCCCAGGAAATGGAGTGACAGACAGTTGTGAGCTGTCATGTGGGTGCTAGGAGTTGAACCAGGGTTCTCTAGAAGAGCAGTCAGTGCTCTTAACCACTGAGCCCCCCCCCCCCCCCCCCCCCCCCCCCCCCCCCCCCCCCCCGCCTTAAAGTCAACCAATTATTCCTTGGTTTTTTTCCTGGTGTCACCGTATTTCTTTTAGAGAGAATCACAATCTCTAAGAGGAATAAAACATTTTTCCTTGTCTTCAGAAACCTTTGTTTTAAAATCTCCCTTAGATTGAATGGTGTGTCAGTTCCTTGCTTCTGTGATTAAAATGCCCATGAAGTCAACTGATAAGGTCAGAGTTCCCACTGGTTCACACTTTCAGAGGTCAGTCCATGGTGCATGCCTCTGTTGCATACAGTGCATCATGGTGAGAGTCTGCTGTAGAGGATGCCTTTTCACTGTACAGTAGCCTGGAAGCAAACAGAAATACTGGAAGGGAACAAAATCTCTGTATCCCCTTCAAGTACTTGTCCCTCTGTCGTGGTTTGAATGAGAATGGCCCCCATAGGCTCCTGTGTTTGAATGCTTGGTTCCCAGATGGTGGACTCTTAGGAAGGAGTAAGAGGGGTGGCCTTGTTGGAGGAGGTGTGGCCTTGGAGGAGGTATGCCATTGGTGTTGGGCTTTGAAAAGGCCACACCAAGCCTAGTCTCTTGCTCTTCCTGCAGTTTGCAGTTCTGATGTGAGCTCTCAGCTACAGTTCCAGAGCCATGCCTGCCTGCCTGCCTGCCTGCCTGCCTGATGATTATGGACTCGCCCTCTGAAACTGTAAGCAAGCCCCCAGCTAAGTGCTTCCTTTCATAAGTTGCCTTGGTCATGGTGTTTTGTCACAGCAATAGCACTCCCAGGACACCCTTATTGCTATAATTTCCTCCCTAGGCTCCACCTTTTATGGTTTTACTATCCCCACCCCAGCAATACCATGAACTGAGAGCAAGCCTTCAATAAATTGGACTTTGGGGGACATTGCAGACTGAAGCTATAGCAACTGTTATTTGTACAGATCTATGCCCAGTTGATGCACTTCTTAAAAGCCTTGCATATTCCCTACAGTGAATTCAAGAAACTGGACACAGAGCTCCAGCAGCGTCTATTGCTTATACAAGATACCGGATACATTTTTCTTTTTAATGTGTAGAGACTGAACCTGGGTCTCATACATATTTAACATGTGCTATACCACTGAGCTACACCCAGCTCTTTGGATGAATGTTTTTAAATGCCAATCCCTGCTAGAATGAGGCCTTGCCTACCTTTCCCTCAAGTTCCTGGTCTTCTCCCCAATTTTCAAATATTCTCCCTTGACCACAACCATGTTTGCTCTCTCTCCTCTCCTCTCCCACTTTTTCTCTGCTTCCTTTACCTCCCCTTTTGCTCTTTGTGCATAGTTCTTTCACGTCCTTTGCAGGAAGCCATAAGTTCATTCAAGTTCCTTATGTAGGCACCCAATGATATCCTTCTAACCCTCAAAATTGGTTCCAGTAGAGAGTGGGACAAATGAACTGTATAAGTTACTGTCCTATTGCTATGAAGAGACACCATGACGAAGGCAACTCTTATAAAAGAAAGCATTTGCATGGTAGCACACAGGCAGGGATGGTGCTGGAGAAGTAGCTAAGAGCTATATCCTGATCCACAGAGAGACTGGGCCTGGTGTGGGATTTTTTTTTTTTTTTTTTTTTTGTTTTGGTTTTTCGAGACAGGGTTTCTCTGTGTAGCTTTGCGCCTTTCCTGGAACTCACTTGGTAGTCCAGGCTGGCCTCGAACTCACAGAGATCCGCCTGGCTCTGCCTCCCGAGTGCTGGGATTAAAGGCGTGCGCCACCACCGCCCGGCCTGGTGTGGGATTTTAAAAGCTCACTCCCAGTAACATACCTCCTCCATCAAGCCCACAGTTACTCAAAGGAGGCCACACCTCATAATCCTTTCCCACAGTTCTACTCCCTGGTGACCAAGCATTCAAACATATGAGCCCATGGGGGTCACTCTCACTCAAACCACCACAGTTAACAAAACAGGTATCTCACCCAAATTCAGAGCATTAGGGACATCTGTTTCCATGGTGATATAAAACCTTGCTTGAGAACAACTTGATCACCCAGGATAATACAGAGTATTAGCAAAGCATATAGCATAAGGCTTTTTTTTGGTTATTATTCTATTTTCTCTTGAATGAGGACTCCCTTCTGTACAGCTTAGTGTTTGACATCATAAAGGGGCCTCCTACAACCACCTGTAGACTCATAGAGCCAAGAGCTCATTCTTTCCATTGTCTGTTGGCAAGTAATCTCTTCCACTGAAATGTGAATTCACTGAGAGTTTCCAGGTAAGCTCCAGACTTACTGAGTATGTTTTATGTCCCAGGCCTTTTGTGAAGTGTTGGGCCTTTAGAAATGAATAAATAGTCTCTGGCCTTGAGTTTATATCTAGTAAGCCAGATAGATGTAAGCAGATACCCTTCAGTACCAGACAAATGCAGGAGTGGAGGTAGGTGTAAGTCTCCTTGAGCTCAGATAGAGTTGGAGTTGTTTTCAAGCAGTAGCTAACTTCATAGGTAGCAGTGACTCAAGGTTTTGAAAAAATAAATGTGCCTCCCACTGTTAGGACTTCTAACAATTTAAAACTTGTCCAAATGGAAAAAAAATGTAAGTTTAAGTCTAAAAATGGTCTGCTCACATGAAAGAACATTTTTAAAGGTAAGGCTTTTTCTACCTCTATGGTTTTTGTGGAATAAGCTAAGCCTCTTTCCTTTTCTATCCCACTTGCCTTTAAATAATTAATTTCTCTGTTATAGCTGTAACAGATGTCAGCTGGCTGTCAACCTAGAGATGGCACTGTATTTTAAGATAAGCTTTTGTCTATAATTGATACCTGTTGGGAATGTAATCAACTGAGAGATCATGAACAATGGAAGTTGTGAATTCTGTGGTCTCTCTGGGTACTCTTTCACTTAGAGTGAGAAATGAAACCTGACTCTTTAAGTTTGTAGGCTGCCTACTCAAATTTCTGAAATTTGGTATCATTGTCCTTTCTTTAAATGACTCACAATAAAACTATCTTGTTTAACTAGTATTTCTGATTGCCGACTGGTTATGCAAGAGTCTGCAACAGCAGTGACCAAGCCAATCAGACAGCCCCTCAGTGTGAACAAAAGGGTTCTTAAACATCTAAGAGTTCATTCAATAAACACACTCCACAAAAATCAGGAAAACGTTGTTTGTTTTTGTTCTTATTTTTGAGGTAGGATCTCACGTAGTCAGTGCTGGCCTTGATTCTCTTGCCTCCACCTCTTAAGTGCTGGGGTTATGGGTGTGCATCATTATGGCCAGCTACAGAAATTATTGTATTTCTGCACAGGTCTTTCTGTGTAGCCCTGACTGTTCTGGAACTCACTCTGTAGACCAGGCTGGCCTTCAACTCAGAGATCTGCCTGCCTCTGCCTCCCAAGCGCTGGGATTAAAGGTGTGCACCACCTGGCTAAGAAAAGACTAATTTTTAAAAGTATTTTTTCAAACTCAGATTGGATGAATCTCTGGTATAATAAATATAGGAAATTAAATGCATCACAAGAAGTCTTCATCACCCTCCTAAAAACCATCAGGGATACTTTCAAAATTAATTAGTCCTACCAACGTCTCTAGGCAGCTATGCTTAACTGAAAGTGGAGCAAGAAGACACTGAAAAGTATTCAAATTATTTCTTAGTCAGTAAGACTTTTTCTGAGCTGGTGGTGGTGGCACACGCCTTTGATCCCAGCACTTCAGAGTCAGAGACAGGTAGATCTCTGAGTTATAGGTCAGCCTGGTCTACAAGGCAAGTTCTAGGACATCAAGGGCTACAGAGAAAAACCGTGTGGGGAGGGGGGTGCTTTCTCGGAAACGTATGTTCTAAGAACAGTGGCACTCATCCTCTTAAACTTTCCTAGGCAAAATTAAGCTGTTATTCTTCTACAATTTTTTTCCTTCTGACTTAGAGGCATAATGCAGTAATTGAATTCAAAGGTGAAAACTATATAAAACTCACATTTCAAAAGCTAAACTAACTTTTCAGATTGTAGGGTTTTCATATAGTCTACCATTTCAGCTTTATTTTTATGCTTAGACTCATACATGCATTGTACTTACTATGTTGATCTGACAGCTTTAAGAAATGTCACATAAATCCCACTTTTTTAAAAAGTGTTTTTTGAGACAAGGTCTAGCTTTGTAGCTCTGGCTGTCCTGGAACTCATTATGTAGACCAGGCTGGCCTTGAATTCTCAGAGATCTGTGTGCACCACCACCACCCATCACCACCATCACCTGGCCACCCGTGAAGTTTTTAATAAAAAAGAGACAAAGAGTTAATCTCTTCTAAGAGAAACAAAGGGGAGAGGGAGCAGATAAGCACACCAGGAACAATCAGATCACTACTACTATAACAACAATAGAAACAAAGCTTTAAAGCAAAGATGCCCTGCAGCATCCAAGGGAGGTTCCTGGAACTTGTGGATATAAATCTCAGATGCTCAACTCTCCTACACAAAACCGTGTAGCTCTTGTAAATGACCTGTGACCATCCTCCACACACTTTAAACCCTCTCGAGAGTATACTATTTATAATATCCAAAACAATGGACATCCACTTAAAGGACAATGGTGGGAATCTGTTCCTATGTTTATTAGCACAGAAGCAATTTTTTCCCTGAATATTTTCCATTGTAGGTTGTAGGGTTGATGATAGTAGTAAAACTCCTAAAAACTAGAGTTAGTAAAACCAGTTAAAGGAACTAACACATTTCACTGTGTGATGATCTAAACAAGAGTGGGGAGGGGAAAAAAAGATTTCAGGATTACCCTCAACACTGTGATGAACATTTTACTAATCATCAGAACTTATAAAGGTAAAAGGATATGCCTCTCTACTACTATGGCAGACTGTTTTCCTTTTGAGCTTGAAGGGAAACTTAGGCTGCCAACGCAAGATATGGACCTAAGGATCTCAGGGGCACTAAGAATTTGAGAAATCACAGACAGAAGAGCATACCCTAGCAAGTCAGTTATTAGAAGGCACCAAGATATTTTATTTGAACGCTTCTGGTCTTTTGAAAAGACTTAATTCTAAATTATAAGAACCAAGCAAAAGGCAAAACTGTAGACAAAGCCTTTAAAAAGTGGGTATTTGTGGTCAGATGGTCTGAATTTCAAACATAATTGAATAATGTACATGTTACATAATTATTTTTGTAAATTTACATGCTTATAAGAGAAAGTTTGCATAATATAGAAAAGCAAAAAGAAACAAAAATCCAGCCTCCAGTCAACCAGTGGAGGTTAGCATCTTAGGCTTTGTACTTGGGTTTTACACTTCTGTGGTCTCTTTACTGCTTTGTTGTCTTTGGGTTTCTCACCTACTATTATTATTTGTTGATAGATCTCCCTATGGATTTCCTATGTAGCTCAGGCTGGCCTTCTATTTTCTATACAGGGTCAGCCTCGTATTACTTCGACTGCTTGGATTATAGCTTCGTCTCGTTATGAGTATTTCCTTGGCAGGTTCAAGTATGTAATACCTCATTTTAAACAAGTGGCATTACGTTC
Organism: Peromyscus californicus insignis; assembly: GCF_007827085.1. NCBI lineage: Eukaryota > Metazoa > Chordata > Mammalia > Rodentia > Cricetidae > Peromyscus > Peromyscus californicus. The sequence goes on along the minus strand of NW_026294402.1, from coordinate 74,665,611 downwards.
TGGTTTTTAGTAATCGAGTTAAGAAAATCTCTACAATGTTTACAATAAACTTCCTAAATCAGTGTGCAGTAAGATAGAGATCATTGATGGGAGAAAAAAATAAGTGAGAATCGCTCGGAAGCAAGGGATTAGGGCTAAACTAGGTCACGTTATTAATTTTTTAGGTCAAAGGGTCACATGTCACCTCCCTTAAATCCTCAGCCGCACCTTGAGTGGCGAGTTAAAACTCAATGGAGACCCGCATTCTTTTAAACATGTGGACTCTGGAACGCCACAATTCCCTTCAGAGGAGGCGTAGCCTTAAAAAAAAACAACAAAAAAAAAACAACCCAGCGCCGAAATTATACAGGTCGCCGACTCCGACCCGACTCCTCGACCTCAGTCTCCATGATAACTACGACAGGAAGTGTGAGCAAACAGAAAGCGTCCTCTCTGGGGCAGCGAAGAGGCTCGCGTCCCAGCGCGCAGGCGCCGCGGCGGCGCCCAGGGCCGCGCATGCGCTCACGTCGTCGCGCGCCGGGCCTAAGCCCCTCACTTTGTCGTCACAGGACAGATGATCAGGGTGCGTCCGCCTTTTCCCTCCCCCTTCCATCTTCCTCCCCCTCCCCTCCCCTCGTCCCTTAATCTTCCTCTCTCTCCCTCCCTGGGGCGTCTCCTAAAGACTACTCCCGCTTCCGGTCAGAGGCGGTCTGCAGAAGCGTGTCCCGCCTCTTCCGCCTCCCCGGTGGCGGCGCGGGTGGAGGAGGCAGTAGCGGCAGCGGCGCCTGCGCGTCTCCTGTCATAGAGTCGGCAGGCTGGTCCCCTGGGCGGCCCAGCTGGACGTGGCCGAGCCGAAGCCCGGGGGCCGATGGCGATGAACTATAACGCGAAGGATGAGGTGGACGGCGGGCCCCCGTGCCCTCCTGGGGGCGCTGCCAAGACCCGGAGGCCGGATAACACGGCCTTCAAACAGCAACGGCTGCCCGCCTGGCAGCCCATCCTCACGGCCGGCACGGTGCTGCCCACCTTCTTCATCATCGGCCTCATCTTCATCCCCATTGGCATCGGCATCTTCGTCACCTCCAACAACATCCGTGAGATCGAGGTGAGGGAGGGGCGTGGCGGGGGCCTCCCCCGGCTCCCCGAAGGTGACAGGCGGGCCCCGCCCTCCGGTGCCTTCTCGGTTTCTTTTGCGGGTTTTCTGAGTTTGCAGTTTGAGCGTCTAGCTTCCTTTTTGGCTGTCGGTTTACATGGCTGGGAGCAGAATGAGTGTCAGGTGGACAGGACTTATGTATTGGGCAGTTTGTGTGGTTCTCTGAGGGTTAGCGGGCCCGTCTGTTCTTCTAGGAGAGAAGAGAAGAAAAAAGTTAGATTTAGATATAACTCCGAGGCAGCTCACAGGGTCATACTGTTGTTATTTGCGTAGGGATTATTCCGGGACACCGAGACTAACAAATTGGTCGTTGTTGGGTAAAAGACCAGAAGTCATAGAGGTATTGATTGTTCTGTGAAGAAATTTGTCACATGTTACAGGGCACACACAGTAGCTTTCATTTTGAGCTCATTAGATCGTTTTAGTTGTTGGCCATGATCTAGTAAAAGCATGAAACTTCTGGCTTGCTTTTAGGCAGTATTCATTTCTAATTATGCTCCACATTCGCCCCAGTTCTCCCTGCTTGATTTTTTTTTAACTGTGCATATCAGTGACTCCACACGGAATAAGTTGGGGTTTAGCTATAAAAAAAATTTCACTGGCATTGTTTTCATTGAATATTTTACTTAAGACATGATAGAAACACTCAACTGGGGGAAACATTTTGATTTGTGCCTGTGCAACAATCACTGCATCTTTATCCATCCGCAGTGGTGAAGATTGGTTGATAACAGAATGTAAGTACTGTGTGCAGTACAGTATTAGACATCTACAGGACCTCTTTCATATTTTAGGGAGTTTTGATCTGTGTGAAAGGGCCAAGAGTGATGTTGAGTAACCCTGCTTTCTTCTGTTCTGCCGTGTACATAATTTTTGAGTAATATTTTAAAAATACAGATTACATGTAGGTGATTTAATTGAATTTCTCCAGTCATTTTAGCTAGGGAGTGTTGTTAACCCTTCTCCAGCTTACTTTACAATATTAACGCCGAAGCAAGGTTGTTACATTTTTTAATGGCACAGTGCTTTAGTGTTCATGACAGTAAGAATAGTAGCTAGAGTGTAATTTTAAAATCTTTTACTTAGAATTATTTTCAGTGTGTTGACAAGAGCAAGTTCACAGCAAATGTTTTCGACATATATTTTTGTCTTCCTGTTTTTATCCAGCCCTGCAAGTGTAACCCAAAATGCACCAAAATGTAAAGCTCCGGGCTGGCCAGGTTGGGCACTAGAAAAGTTTTGATCTCAGAATATTTTGGATTGTAGACTTCCAGATTAGGTGTGCTTAACTGGAGAAGACCAATCAAATATTCCAGAATGTTAAAAAACAAAAACAAACCCTTCACACATGAAACACTTCTGTTCCCATCTGTGCCCTGTAGCACTCAAATCCTGAGCTCTGCTGCTTTAATTAGCTCAGATTTGGGGGTAATTTATTTCTCTGAAGGCTAGTTTCTTCATCTCTACAATAAATAGAATAATGAGTTTCTTCTAAGATTTCACAGTTAGAAGCAAGATAGTTGTGATTTTTGACCCTTCAGCAGGAGTTGAGAGCTATGAGGTATGACAATGAACTGTATTACAGTCCTGATTCCAAGTTTTAAGCTTTCACACTACATTAAGATCCTTACTGGGATGATAGTAAATATAATGGAATTCCTTCTAACTAAACATTACAAATTTGAGTCATCTTATTTAAACAATGATTTAGAATTGTATATGAATATTTACTAAATTGTTAGAAAATTTCTGGTACTATTTACTATAGTATGACAATATCTTTAATTTTCTTTAAAACTTTTGGGTTCTGAAATAAAGTAAGGTTCTGTATACTTAGTTGTTAGTAAATAGAAATTTCTAGTGCTCAGTGTGACACTGATTTTAAGAGTATATTGCAGTTTGTTCAGAAGGGCATTGGAGTTAGAGTTGGTGTAGAGCGCAAGTTCCAATTCTCATTCTAGTTGGTGATGGGAACTGTCTTGGCTTTTGGCACACTTAAAGATTCAGACTGAATGATACTTAAGATGCCATCCACTTCTGAAAATCTGTGACTTCCAGCTTAATTTTGATTTAAAACTGCTGTGTCCAAAATGCCACATTTGAAATGAAAGGAAATGGAAATTAGGAGTTACTGGAAATTTTGTATTAGCACCAACACATGCAGATAGAATGCTTAGAATTTGAGGGTTGTATATATACTAAAAGTATTTCAGATTTGGTCTTGAGTTATGAGAAAACCTAGAGAGCTTTTCCAAAAGGGACTTACATGTTTGTGTGCTTTTTCTTTACTCTGTGTGCTGGAGATTGAATTCAGGGCCACAAGAAAATGCTCTACCACTAAGTTACGTCCCTAGCTCCTCAACCTTTTGTCAGCTAGCAGTTTAGACTGAAAGCCTTTGAGGGTTATTAGAAGTAAAGAGGAAGGGCTGGAGAGCTGGCTCAGCAGTAAGAGCACTGGCTTCTCTTGCAAAAGTAAGTACTCAGGTTTGATTTCCAGCACCCACATAGTGGCTCACAACTATTTTTAACTGCAGTTCTAGGTGGTCTCATGTCCTCTTCCAGCCTCAGCAGGCATCAGACACCCACGTGGTCTACAGACATGCAGGGAAAACACCTGTACACATAAAAATAAAATAATAAAAATGTTTTAAAGTCAGGCATGATGCAGGTCTTTAATCTCAACACAAGGAAGGCAGAGAATGGGTCTCTGAGCCTGGTCTACATAGTGAGTTCCAGGATAGACAGGGCTATATAGACTATATCAAAACACCAAAAAATAAATAAAAAGAAAAATAAACAAATAAAACAGAATAAAATAAAGGTAAATGGGAAATGAGCATCTCTTACCCAAATTGATTCCCGTTCTCTTGTTTACATCTTTTAAGTTTCTTTTCGAAAACTCAGTAGCCTAATTTCTGTATCAGTTCAAGTTACTAATACAGCAAAGGGGCAAAGGAGACTTGTAATTAAAATGCTTGGCTTTAAGTGTTTTGCTGAGAACTTGAAAATTTTAAAGTAAAGCTAATGGACCTTTTCCATTCTCCTAGAAATACTATAGTATTATAGTATAAAATATTACTACTCTTAAAATGCCCCAGACACCCCCTAAAGAAGGTGTTTTTTAGAAAAGGTGCTTTTATTTTTATTTTCTTTCTTTATTTTTTTAATGCTTATATTTAGTATCATTACCTTCCCTTGTTTATGAATCATCTTTCTTTTCTTTCTTCTTTCTTTTTTTTTGTTTGTTTGTTTTTTCAAGATAGAGTTTCTCTGTGTAACAGTTCTGGCTGTCTTAGAACTCGCTTCATAGACCAGGCTGGCCTTGAACTTTCAGAGATCTGCCTGCCTTTGCCTCCCGAGTGCTGGGATTAAAGGTGTGTGCCACTACTGCCCACCTAAGTTTATGAATCTTATTTGCTTGGTTTTTAGATTTTCTAAGTTAAGTAAAATGAGGTTTTTAGAAAAGACTGTTGATAATTTTATTAGCCATTAAAATATTTTAATTATTAATATATTTATTAATGCTTAATATCTTTATTACTTGCAGCAAAGACTGAGTATTTCTTTTAACTTGGCAGCATTAGGAGTCAAGCATCACCACAAGGCTCCTTTAGATCTCATGGCCAGGTTGAGATACACAGCTCACTTGAAAGTACCATCTGTAACTTTTGCAAAAGCTTTTATCAATGTGAAGTTATATAGTTGTAAATTAATGCTTAGAGAGCTGGCTCAGGTGTCCTGTTCCTATAGCCCTAGATGTTTTGGAGAGGTTTGAGGTATGAAGAGTGTTTGAATCCAGTAATTCAGTGCTAACTTGGGTGACATAGACCTGGTGTCCAAAAGAAGTAAGAGAAAAACTAATTAATGGTTAGAGTCAAATGGGTGTATTTTTTAAAGTAACATTTAAGTTAGAAAGTAAATTTAGTAATAACTAGAGTGTAAACATTTACATGAAATTAATAATGCTAAACATGTTGAAATCTTAGGGACTTACCCCTCACATTGCTAAATTCCCACCTTTCCTTTTTTTTTTTAAACCTTATTTCATTTTCTACTCTCAGTTATTTTGTCCTGATTATTTCCTGTTTCTGTTTCTGATAAAAATTTGTATGTTTTTATATTTTTACTCCTTTCTAGTTTGAATCCTTAGATTGTAAGGTTCTTGAAGGAGATTAAGTCTTTCATCTGCATTTAGTAATCTTTGTTTTTGCTTAAACTTCAGTGTAGAATCAAGGAAGGATAACTTGTTTCTTAGAAATGATGGTCAAAGATTAGGCATTTTATACTAGGAAATTTAAAGATTTTAATGCTCAAATGTATTGTAGGAACTAAACAGGGAACCTTTGGTAATTAAGAGCTTTGAGTAATAGGGTTTTTGTTTCCAGTAAGTACCTGCTGGAGTGTTTATTAGGGCCAGGTTCTGAGACTGGTTTTCCAGATGAGCATTTGCAATCAGTTTGGTTATAGGAAACACTAACTTGAATACCAACTGTATGGGATGTTTCCCTCAAAGAATTAAGTTCTTATGAGTAGAGCTATGTTGCTACCAAGAAATTGTATTTAACTATTGTGATTTTATCTTGAATTTCATCAGCCAAAAAAAGGTACAAACCTTTCTTTCTTTTTAGTCAAGAACTTCCTCCTTTGTCTCTGCAGCCTAAAATATTTACTTTCTAGCCTTTTATAGACACAAAACAACCCCCCCCCTTATTTAGAGTTTTAAAGAAACATACTAGTAAATTTAGCAGTTGCTACTAAAATGGTTGTGTTAAAGTACTCATTTTAAGGGCTTCAGAAAATTCTTTAAGTATCTGAAATGTCCCCTTTAACTTAATCTGATTAATACTTAAAGTGACTTATCTTATTAGTCAGCATTTTGTTGTGTGACCCATTTAGGTCCTTTATCGATTTCCTTTTAGATAACTCTACATTCAAAAAATGGAAGTTTTCCAGCTCTCCTTGTATACAGTGTAAAAATGCATGTCCTTCAAATTCTTCTTTGTCACCACCTTAAACTCAGTCTGTTTCTTAGGAATGAGCTGTGTTTTTAGAATTACTAAGAAGAAATGTTGGGTTGACTTAGAGGAACATTCAGAGTTGTCTGGGAACAAAGAAATACTAGAACTTTTCTGCTAATCTCCTTGTCTGTCCTGTACTGCCCCTGGTGCTTTGTCATTAGGATTTAAGCTAGTTGCAGGGTCTTATGCTTCCTGCATTCTGAACTGTGCCTTATATACTTTTGCATTTTAAAACAGTTAATTTTCAAAATAGAGGATTTGTGTCCCCTCTTCTATTCGGAAGCCTCTTTTCCTTTGAGGTTTGTAACTATTACTCCTGTGTAAACTTTGTCTTCTGAAAGCTAGTGAATGTTACTTACAACTGGCAGATTTTATTAGGTCAAACTCCCCTTGAGTTTCCGCTGACAAGGGATATAGTGGTTATTTGATAGTGAAAACTCATACATTTTCTATTTATCAAGGATTTTTGATCAATGGTGGCCATTTTCTATATACAGAGTACCTCTTTGGGAATAGGGAGGTATTGAAAAAGTTTGAGGACAGGACTCCCTCCTCCCCCCTTTTTTTTTTCAGCAGAGGGCATTCCTTTGGGAGAAGAAATGATTTACAGTAGCAGGAGATGCAGATGTCACTCAGTGACAGAGTACTTCCCTAGCCGTGTAAGGCCCTGGGTTCAATCTCCAGCTCTGGAAGACAAAGATAAGCCAGTATGGTAGTGTATTATGGCCCAACATTTAGGAGGTGGTTGGCAGGTAAATCAGGAGTTCAAGGCCAACCTTAGCTACATAGAGATTTTGAGCCCAACCTGAGCTGTATACAAACCAAAAACTTCCCCCCAAACAAAAACAAACAAACAAAAAACCAAGCAAAACAAAACCAAAAACTAGGGGGGAAAGCAAAGCAAAGAAACATCACAGGAAAATTAAATATTGCTAGGTTAGTGCACACACAGAATGCGCCTGAGTAGTTCAAGGACAAGCTTTTGCTGATGTCTCCTAGTATTGTTTCTTGTTGTGATAAAACACCATGACAAAGGGAACTTAGTGGAGAAAGGGTTTATTTTAGCTTACTTCCAGGTTTCAGTCCATATTGCAAGGGAGTCAAGGTGGCAGGAACTTGAGTAGCTAGTCACAGTCACAGTCAGGAACAGAGATGAATGCATCCGTGATTGTACTCATCTGCTTTTTCTTTTTTCATATAGCTCAGGACCCGACCCAGGGAATGGTGCCTTGCCCTTTTTTAGTCTAGATCTTTCTGCATCAGTAAACCTGTTCAAGACAGTTCTCCAGACATGACATACCCACAGGGCAACCCAGTCTAGACAACCACTCAGTGAGAGTCCCTTCCCAGATTATTCTAGACTATATCAAGATGGCGATTAGAACTTAACCGTCACAACTCTACTTGTCAACTTGATGTATAAAACATCACCTTTAAGTCATAACATGACATTCCTTGTCCCCAAAGTCTGTTTACCTCATAATTTAAAATGCAATTCAACTGTAAAAGTCCTCATTGCCTTTAAAAATTCTAACACTTTAAAAGTCCAAAGTCTCTTAACTGTGAGCTCCTAAAAAATTAAAATCAAGTTACATACTTCTAACATATAATGGCACTAAGCAAACATTCCTTTTCTAAAAAGGAAGAACCAGGGGCATAAAACATTTATACCAAAGCAAAACAAAAATCTGGCAGGGAAACATCAATATTACAGCTCTGTGTCCAGCATCGTGGGGCTTGTAAAGTAATTGTTTGGGCTCCATTTCTAATAGTGAGCCTTGACAGATGCCCTAAGGTTCTGGCATTTTCAGTATCCTGGAGTCTCCATTGAAACTGAGTCTCAGTTTCACAGCTACATACAGTGGCTTCTCAGGACTTCTTTGAGGGGAACTCTGACTCTGACACATGTTGCCTCTCTCAGTTTCTCTCCATGACAATATCAGTCTTGCACTTTTTATGCCTTTAAAACCAGTGTCACGTGGGAATGCTTATTACATTGCCAGACTTTGCTGCCAGTTTGAGATATACCCTAGGTCTCCTTGGGCCACAGCTGTGTCAGCTTGTGTTGACCCTGGGGAAACACTTTGCTATTGTCCTAGTGCAGCACAGGAGGCTTGTCTACAGTGGTACTGATCTCTGTCTGTATCACGGCTGCATCTTCACCACCAGTCTGAATGCCATCCTGTGTTGAAATTTCTTCTGCCAAACAGATCAGTTCATTATCTTTAAATGAAACTTTATTGGATACTTAGGACACTGGCAGGAAAAAATCAAATCCTTGCCCACAATATCACACCTGTGGCCCACGTCCCAGTTCCTGATAGAGTCCTTGTTCCCCTCTGAACCCTTGTGAACTGGGCCTCCGTTGTCCTCATTTGTCTCAGCATTCCTAATACCTTCTAAGCTTGCACAAGAACAACTCACTAAGCTCTGCTTCCAGCGTTCAACAGCAGGTATGATTGACATGATATATATCCATTAGGATTTGGTTCAAGAACGGGTAGTCAAGATTTTCATTGCATACCAAATGCCTTAAGAACATAACATGGGGGAGTCTGTTTTACAGAATCCCCTATATGAAGCTTTTAAGCTACCTTGACATTCTTTGTGACTGGCTCTCAAGCTCAAGGTTCAAGTGGGAGGCCAGACTTGTGGTTGTCTTTTCTGGGCATCAGCAGTGTAGAATCAAGGATGAACAAGGGCTAAAGGAAGAAGGTTCTTGGAAGCTGCTACACTGCACCAACCCTGCTTTGGTAGCATAGTCATACTAGCTCCAAGGCAGACTAGAAATTTTAGTTTTATTCTGTTAGCAAGAAAAGTACCACAGAAATTGGGATGAGAACTTGTTAGTAGTCAGCCAGCATCACAGGCTGTGGGAATATTTACCATCTAGTAAAATAGTATATCAGCCAAATGGGAATTGGTCTCCTAGATGTGATAGTCCTGAGTAAATAATGATTGCAATTTTATATTGATTTTAGTATTGTGTTGAAATTCATAGTAAAATAGATTGTGTTATTTTTATGTGAATAAATAAGTTAGGATAGCCGGGCGGTGGTGGCTCACGCCTTTAATCCCAGCACTTGGGAAGCAGAGCCAGGTGGATCTCTGTGAGTTCAAGGCCAGCCTGGTCAACAGAGCGAGATCCAGGGCAGGCTCCAAAGCTACACAGAGAAACCCTGTCTTGAAAAAAAAAAAAAGTTAGGATATAATATATACTATAAAATATGCTGTATATATAATATGTATAGTATACTATATGATAAAAAAGCTATATAAGGGATATTGAAATATTGAATATCATTGCTTTTTTTTGACCTTTTAAATGATCTCTGTTCAGAATACAAATTTGTTTAATTTTTCTCTTAAAACATCCTACATTAATTCTGTTTACTAATAAAACTTAGCTAATACTTTTTAAGAGTTTACTAATTTTATATGACTCTACTATTATTCTTATGTTATTTGGGGTGAGCCATTTCTCCAGCCCAATTTTGTCCATTCTTGTCAGTCATTAATTCTCTTCTTCATTTGCTGCTTCTGAAATGTGTTAGACGGTAGAAGGTGCTCAGGAGAAGAAGGAGGGTTGAAGGGAGGTTTACAGTTTTAAATAGTGCATGGGTTAACTCCAAGTCACCAGTACGCATTGGTGTGGTGGCGTTAAGGAAAGAAATAAAAGAGCTTCCCTTTGGAGTCATTTAACCAAAGCAAGTCCAGACTTGAATTCTCTACTCCATACTTCTGGTGTTTTTTGTTCTCTGTCTGTTGGATGCATCTGAATCTGTGCCTGCTTGATGTCTTGTGAATCTGTTCTGGCTGGTATCTGTGTCTGTCCCTGTATGCCTGTCTGTTCTATGACTCTGTGTGTGTGTGTGTGTGTGTGTGCGCGCGCGCGCGCGCGCCTGTCTGTCTGTCTGTCTGTCTGTGTCTGTGTATATTTATCCCTAACAGAGGGCTTTGCCCTGTCTTTATTGAATAGCACAGAAAGTATTACATGGGGAAGGAATGAAGGATATTTTATAAAAATCTTTAAGAGTTTTACAAGGGAATTAAGTCACTGATTTCAACAGACCACAACTGATTTCAACAAACCACAGCTGACCCACACAACAAACAGTACAACAAATATCATTGTTTATCAAGCAATATCCAAGTGTTGTGTTCAATATTTATGGTGGATATTGAGTTTAGAAGATTGCTTTCAACCTCCACATTTGCTGCTTTCAGCAAGTTATATACTTTCGTAGGTCAGGGCCATGGAAAAATGCATATCTTGAGATTACAGCTATGCATTGGCTTAGATTGTAAAAGTTGATTGCCTGGGAAATCTCAGGCAAGTAAGGTTGATTGCTACTTTGATGTCTTAAAAGCAGGTTAAACAAACAGACTGAGTCCACAGTAGGATAGCTGTCAAAAGTGACCTTAAGGTATATTATTAACTCTGGCTGTGAGGTCCCACAAACGTTTCAGTCTCATAGAATGTAATTAGAATGTAATTCTAAGATTTTTTACTGTAATGCGTTGCCACAAAATAGCATGTGTTGGGGATCCCGTAGTTCATTGATATGCGAGGGAAGACTACTCCATGCAAAAGTAAGGAGAGAAACTGAGGAGTGTGTTTAGGAGGAGGAACAACAACAAGGAAGCCAGTGTGTCAGTGGCAGAGTGAGAAGAAGGGGAAGAATATAGATCAGGTTAAAGTGGTACAGTGTTAGGGTGCACATTACATGGGCCCGTATTATGACTACAGGCAGTGTAATGGGAAGCCATTAAACAGTTTTGCATAGCTTAGTCATTCCTGGGCACTTCAATCTATAAGCCTGACTCTGTAAAAGAAATTAATGAACTCAAATTGGTGAGGGAAAGTAGGTTGTTTACAATGTGATTAAGTGAGAGAGGAGCAAAAAATCTAATTCCCCACTGTGTTATCCTACAGTTTGTAGAAAACCACTGGACTGACAAGAAGGTGCAAATTAGGTGTGAGACAAGATTACAGGTCCTTTCCAGGATAAAAGGATCTGGGCCCAGATTGTTCCCATTCTTTCTCTGCTACAGAGACAGTTTTTAGTTAAGTCCTTGATGGAGGAAAATGGAGTATTAGAGTATTTTTAGAAGGGAAGAGTCCTGGTTTGTTTGTTTTTGTGGGATGTAAAGTTCCCACCCCTTCTATTCCTGGCAGAATTCTTCGTCCATTGGTCCATTTCTTTGATGGGCATAGATGGGAGCCTTTTGGATTTTTTTTTTTTTTAAACAAAACAAAACCTCCCTTTAGAGACCAGCTTCAGCTCTACATTACTGTTAAACACACCAATTTTGTCGAGTAGTGGAAAGGAGACACACAAGTGTCTCTAATTCCACTCTCATTAGGGCTTAAGTGTAGGTTTTGGAGAAGGAGAGGAGGAGGAGGGTTCTAGAGTGCCAGTGGTCCTTCAGATAAGAGATTTATTAATCTTAAAGCAAATTGTATGAGGATTGGGTAGTGGGTAGACAAAGTGAAGTGTCTGCTATTAAAGGGTTCTGTCGAAGGGGCAGCAGGGGTCCTGAACTGCAGGGAGATATATAGGCTTTGTTAATATGCAGCCTCTGCCACCTGGCCAGGTTACAGAGACTCTGGGTAGGGGAGTTAATGTAGTCTAGATGCCTTGGGCTCCATTCTGTGGGATTGGAATGGTGGAGGACTCTTTCTTTGTGAGACCTGTGTGACCTTTCAGCTTTGCAGCAGGTGTGGGGGGAAAGACCCTGGGGGTGGGAGGTGTACAGATCTGTGAGACTCTTTGGCAGCAGCAGCTGGAAGGTTTGGCTTTTAATAGGGATCACTATTATAAAGTGACATAATGACACTTACTGTTAACAGTGACTTGGGCTTGATATAACATGGAGAGCATGCCCTGGGGAATAAGAGTAGAAGTAGGGGATGCTGGAGAGATGGCTCAGAGGTTAAGAGCACTGGCTGCTCCTCCAGAGGTCCTGAGTTCATTTCCCAGCCACCACATGGTAGCTCATATAGTGGGATCTGATGCCCTCTTCTGGCATAAAGGTGTACATGCAGACAGAGTACTCATACATAAAATAAATTTTTTAAAGGTTTTTTTTAAAAAAGGGTAGAAGTAGGGTATTTGCGATTGGGAGAAACCACTTCTCACACCAGATGTATGGGGACCTGACACCTCCCCCTCCTCATTCTGCAGCAATGCTTACATTAGATGCTTCTGTATACACCAGCTGGGTGCCTTATAATTTAAGTCAATTCAGACATCCAAAATAGCATCAGATCCACCTGATTAAGGACTAGTAGTTTGTTGCTTAGAGTTTTTTGGTGCTAGGGATTGAACCAAGTGCTGTCCTAATTTAAAATAAGGAAAATAATAATACACTTTGCAGGACCATCTACTTTTTTTTTTTTTTTTTTTTTTTTTTTTTTTTTTTTTTTTTTTGGTTTTTCGAGACAGGGTTTCTCTGTGCAGCTTTGCGCCTTTCCTGGGACTCACTTGGTAGCCCAGGCTGGCCTCGAACTCACAGAGATCCGCCTGCCTCTGCCTCCCGAGTGCTGGGATTAAAGGCGTGCGCCACCACCGCCCGGCCGACCATCTACTTTTAAAAGATTTATTTTTAAAGATTTATTTTATGTGTATGGGTGTTTTGCTTGCATGCATGTCTGTTTACCATATGCATGCCTGGTGCCCACCAAGGTCAGAAGAGAGCCTTGGATCCCCTGGAACAGGAGTTACAGGTGGTTGTGAGCCCCCATGTAGGTGCTTGGAATGGAAGCCGAATCCTCTGCAAGAGCTCTTTACTGCTGCACCATCTCTTCAGCCCCTATTCTTTAAGATGATTTGTATGAAGTGCACATATGTCAGACAGAACACATGTGATAACAGGAGTCAGTAAAATGTGCTATGCCGGTATGGCTCACTTCCATCCTTAGCTTTGTCTCATTTCTTTCCATCATGATAATTCTCCAAAATATAAAGTTTATTTTCACTGTTTTTAAATATTTCTTTTCCATTGTTACCTGCTTCTTTTTTTTCTTTTCCTGAATTTGTTCAAATTCTTATTTCTTCAAAAAAGTACTTCTTCTTTGCTAATGATTGTTTCTGTGCCATCCAGTTTGATAGCTTTCCTTCTTTTTTTTTGTCTTTGCTAATGAAGTCTGCTGGATGGTAGAGTGGACTGACAGTTCTGGGTAAAAGTTGTTTAGTAGAAGGAGCATTGATTGGGCTTGAGTCAGAGATATTGAATTCTAGACTAGCACTTGGGATAGCACAGTAGGATTTTGTTGATGATCAGGTAAAATATGTGTATAAAGGAAAGCTGTAAGCTGTTGATGGTACAATATATCATTATTTTTATGACTCTTGTACTTGTACTGTGTCTTGTCCCTATTAAAATTTAAAGGTTAATTATAATGACTTTTATAAACACTGTTTATAAAAGAGTTACCTGAAGTTAAAAGATGTAACTGTTCATGCATTTTTAAAGTTATAATCAACAGTTCAGGATGAAAGTGTTGTAGCTATCTGTTTTAAGTATTTTTTTGATATTTAGTAATTATTCTTCTAATAAAGTGCTGAGTTTTATTATACTGAAGTATAATTTGATTTCCAATTCCATCAAATTATTTTTGTTTAGTTAAGTCTCTTTGTTTACTAACAACTGGTGATCAAATGAAAGAGGGATATTTCTGAGGTTTCTGTTCTTCTTTCTTAGATCAGTCTTAAGAGGAAGAAAATGAGAAATTAGAAATACAGATTCCTTTGTGGTTTATTCTGACATAAATTTGATATGTAAGTGGAATGATGTGTACAAGCAGGCTTTGTTACAGAGTTGTAGCGGCAGGTCTAATGAAATTCTTGTGTGCTTTCCTGTCCTCATTTAGTTTCCTTGTTTTAGTTACATGCCTTGCTTATTGATGACATTTGCAGTGAAAAATAATCAAATCACAGCTCTGCTAGTTAACAGATAAGCGCCTATGAAAAACAATTATAAAAAACATTATGTAACAATTTGATAAAACCAAGTTTTCTTAGGCCATTATAGGTTTCTAAAAATTATCTCACTGTTACAGTTTAGATGGTGGTTCTATTTTCTAGGTACAGATTTAAAAATTTTTTCTGTTACAAAGATAACTATTTTATATTTTTAAGGTTTAGGACTTTTTAATCATATAATTCTTATGTATCAAGAGATTTACAAGATAAGTCCTAGACTGGCAGAAAATAATTTAAAATATTATCTGGTAATTGTTAAAGAACACTTAAAATATGAAAATGAAGCAGCCTGATAAAAGTGAGCCCAAGACCTGATTAGATACTTCTTCAAGGAGGACAGAAAGGGCTTAACAACACTTGGTGGGACAGCTGTAACAAAATACCGTAGACCGCTGGCCTTGGTGTAGGACATGCCTTTAATCTAGCACTCAGGAGGCAGAGGCAAGAGGATCTTTCTGCATTCAAGACCAATTTGGTCTTGCCTTTTAGTAGGTAAATAAATAAACTATAGTACCTCAGAGTACTATAATATTCTGAAAAGATGTAGAGGAAACTAAAGTGCAGATTACCAAGTAAAGCCAGTATGAAAAGGCTACCTACAGTATGACTCCAACTTTGGAGAAAACAAAACTACAAGGACAGTAAAAAGGTCAGTGCTTACTATTATTTAACACGGAGGATGAATAGACAAAAGAAAGACAGAAGATTTTTTAGGCCAGTTAAAGTATTTTGTATTATAATAGTAGGTTATATATCATTCTATATTGTTTAAACCTGTAGAATTTCCAAACAAGAGTGAACCTTAAACTATAAACTTAAGGTTATGAAAATGTCAGTGGCCAGGCGGTGGTGGTACACGCCATTAATCCCAGCACTTGGGAGGCAGAGCCAGGTGGATCTCTGTGAGTTCAAGGCCAGCCTGATCTATAGAGCAAGATCCAGGACAGGCTCCAAAGCTACACAGAGATACCCTGTTTCAAAAAACCAAAAAAAGAAAAAGAAAAGAGAGAAAATGTCAGTGTTCATTTATTGTTGTAATAGACCACTTTGGGGGGAGATGTTAATTGTGGATATATAGTAGTTATATATATATATATATCCACATATATATATATATATAACTAGTAACTCAAGGAAGAGAAAGGGGGAGATTTATTCATGTTGGCTTACAGTTTCAGACATTCAGCTCATAACTTGCTTTATTTTTGTATCTGAAATGAGACAGAGCATCATGGTAGCAGGAACATGTAGCAGGGGATACTCATATGGTGGGCAGGAAGTAGTAAGAGGAGATGGGCAGGGACAAGATGCTACCAAGGACCTTATCCAGCAACTTGCTTCTAGCCAGGTCCACTTCTCAGTTTCCAGAACATCACAAAATAGCACTGCTAGCTAGAAGCAAGATTCCCAACATACAGGCCTTTTTGAAGGGATACTTCCTATCCAAACCATAACAACAGATTAGCCTATGCATCTACAG
The DNA here is from genome assembly GCF_007827085.1 of Peromyscus californicus insignis. NCBI lineage: Eukaryota > Metazoa > Chordata > Mammalia > Rodentia > Cricetidae > Peromyscus > Peromyscus californicus. The sequence goes on along the minus strand of NW_026294402.1, from coordinate 74,649,993 downwards.
ACAGAAGCTATATGGGAATTCTGCTGAGAATATTTTGGAAAAAAACCAACATGTTTAATTCTTTTTCTTATTTTTAATGGAAAAAAGGAATTTTGGATACCAGGGCTGTTCTTCTGACTTTACCTGGTATGGTACAATTCAGTTTTGACAGAGTTAGCATCAGATGATACGGGTTCAAAACATAAACCCTAATAACTGGCCTTATTTGGATACAAAGCAGTTTCCTAGGCTAAACACACTTCTTGCTCCAAAGTCGGGGGCGTCCCAAGATTTTTTTTTTTTTTTTTTGAGACAGGATTTTTCTGTGTAGCTTTGAGCCTTTCCTGGAACTCACTCTGTAGCCCAGGCTGGCCTCAAACTCACAGAGATCTACCTGCCTCTGCCTTTCCCAAGATTTTTTCTCTCTGCCTCTCACAAGATTGTCCTCATTTAAGATGCCATATGCTATGGGAAGAGGAAGGTTCTTGGAAGAAACACAGAGGGTGGTGTCTGAACATAGAGCTTCCATGCTTCTCCCTGTATACTTAGGATACATCAAGCTCCTAGCATCTCTATGCCTTTCCACCCAGAAAGCTTCCCTGTACAGCAGTATCTAGACTGAAGTGCAGGACGGCACAGTTAGGCATGATTGATTGAATACTGGCTACATAGTAGTTTAACTATAAATTTGCAGTCCTACTTCTCTCCATGGAGGTTTTGCTGGGCCAAAGCCCTGATCACAGGATTGGTCTTTCTGGGACCAGTGAATTCTTGTTTTCATGGAAACTCTGTTGTGAATCAAGGGGCACACACCTGAGTAACAGAGATACTCCAATCACCTGGGAAAACCCTATGCTGAAGCACCCAGGAGCCAAGGCCAAAGGGATGACAGCCTTAACACCAGAGTTTTGGGTGGAGAGAAGCATTTTGTGAGTTCTGATGGTTCTGGGGATCATCAAGTACAGGACCTTGTGCGTGCAAGGTAGCATTCTACCATGAGTTACTTTCTGAGCACATAGGTTCCCTTCCCTCCTCCCATCCTTCTTTCCCCTCTTTCTTTTTTTCTGAATTTGGAAATGTTCTGTGGAAAGCTGAGGTGACAATGAAGTATTTAAAATTGTTATATTCCAGAAGAAAAGTTGAGTTTATCTCTACGAATCTGGTGTTTTAGTAGTTTAGAGCTTGCAGCCATTTATATCTTTATAAATCATGTGGTTTTGAATCTTGTATTTACAGTTTTATCAGTAAATATATTTCTTTTGATGTAAAGGAGGATTTTGAACAACAGTGAACAGAGAGAAGCCTCCTTAGTGTTTATTGCCTCACACTGTTGAAGTACACAGCAGCAGCATTGTCTAGGATCCACATTGCTTTGTCGGACTTATTTTTCCTTTTAATAGTAGGTTATGTAAGTTTTAGGTTTCTCTTTCCTCCAAGGAACTGCTTACTTAATCTTTTTCTTTTGCAGATTGATTACACTGGAACAGAACCTTCCAGCCCCTGCAATAAATGTTTGTCTCCGAATGTGACATCTTGTGTTTGTACCATTAACTTCACCCTGGAAGAGTCATTTGAGGTCTGTGTTTTAGTGTTGGAAAAGGCATGCTTTAAAAAATACTAATACTGTTTTTTTTAGATACTTAATTTATATTGAGAAATCAGCTTAGTTTATTGGAATCTATAGACATTTGAAGATTATTCTGTATATCTGGCTGTTGCATAATTAAATGCCCCATTTTTTTTTTCTTTTTTCTTTTTTTTTGGTTTTTCGAGACAGGGTTTCTCTGTGTAGCTTTGCGCCTTTCCTGGAACTCACTTGGTAGCCCAGGCTGGCCTCGAACTCACAGAGATCCGCCTGCCTCTGCCTCCCGAGTGCTGGGATTAAAGGCGTGCGCCACCACCGCCCGGCTTAAATGCCCCATTTTTAATGGCAGAAATCTTGAAGTATCAAGTTATTTCTTCATATTTCAATTTCTCCTTAGATGGTATAAATTCTTAATCTTTTAAAATTTTCTCAATTTTTAAAATAACTTTTAATTAAAAAACAAGTCTTACTGTAGACAACACTGATTATCCCATTACTTAACTGAATTATTTGTGAGGTATGAAACAGTATCCAAAAATCAAATGCTTATTAAAACTTTATTTTATACCTTGGTATTTGGACACTGCCCCCCCCACCCCCACCGCCGCCGCCGTGTGTGTGTGTGTGTGTGTGTGTGTGTGTGTGTGTGTGTGTGTGTGTGTGTGTGTATGTGTGTGCGCCTATGTAGTATTAATATTGGTCTCTATTCTTGGTAACTGAGCATGTGGGAAAAGACATAAAATTTCAAAATCAGCGTGGATAGAGACCAGTTTTTTCCTGCCTTCTACCTGAAAATTGAGTTTAAAAACATTCTTCAGGAAGCAACGCTGTCATAATACATACCAAGGTTTGAGTTTCCTTATTCAGACTTTCTAGATGCAGTGATAATTTTAGTATTTACTGGTGGATGGAAGCCATCTAGTGGTTATAGATGCTCTTGCACTAAGGTAAAGTGCCTTTGGCTTTGGGACAAAGATGTGAAAACCCATTTGGGAAAAGACTGAAAAGTGCACTTTTCAGTGTGGTGGGTATAAAGATGCAGTAAGTCTCAGTTTTGTGCAGAATTGAAGAAATGAGAGAGTTTGAACAAGTTAGGAGTTCTGTTATCTCCTACTTATTCAAAACCATTTACTTTAACTCAGAAGGCTGAAGCAGATGGATCTGTGTGAGTTTGAGGCCAGCTTGGTCTACAGAGTGAGTTCCAGGATGGCCAGGGCTGTTACACAGAGAAACCCTGTCTCGAAAAACCAAAACCAAATGAAACAAAACCAACAACCAAACAACCCACTTGATTTAGAATTCCCTTTTAAAGTGGCCATTTATTTGCTGTAGATGTGTTTCTTCACAGATTTTGAGTTGGACTAAAACCAGTTCAGGGAACTTAAATGGTAGTATTATTTTCTATCAGACTTGATTGAGAGGATCACTTTTTCAGTTTACAAATTCAATTTACTATTATTGGTTGTTAATTGAGATGCTATTCTTTTTTTCCTAAAAATCACATTTATCATGTTTTTGTCATACAATTTGATACTATTGCCTCAATGATTTCCACTTAAACATCTTTTGTGTACAGTGGAAAAATTTATGGTATGCTATTTAACAATCAATATTTTCATTCATTTATTTACTTTTTGATGCACAATTTCATTATGCATTCTAGGTTGGCATTAGGCTTGCTGTGTAGCTCAGGATCCTCCATTTGCCTCCTAAGTGCTGGCTAGGATTGCAAGCTTCTTCCACCAAACCCATCAGTAGTCAGTCTTTAAATGATAATGTCTGTGAAAGTAGCAAATTAAATGAATCACTTCTAAGTTTAGAGAACTTCTTTAAATTGAAGATATGAATATAAAAATAGAGGCTGGCTGGCCAATGGTGGTGCATGTCTTTAATTCCAGCAGAGGCAGGTGGATCTCTGTGAGTTGAAGGCCAGCCCAGTGTACAGAGTAAGTTCCAGGACAACCAGGGCAACACAGAGAAACCCTGTCTCAAAAAACAAAAATAGATTAGAATAAATATCCTCCCCCTCTCTCCAGAGAGGTTGTAATCAGAAAAGAGAAATAGCATTTTCCTACCGCTAACAGTTTTAGTCAGATGGTTTCTTAGCACCTTGTAGTTAATTCAGTATATGTATATTACTCTTTTTTCCCCAAGATAGTTTTGAAGTTGCCTCCATAAGAGTACCACTCTTGATTATTATTATTATAAGATATTATAACTGAATATATTTCAGCAACTACTAATTTACTAATTGCTAACAGTCTACAGCATCCAGAGGGAATATTTGGAGGACAGAAGGGGACCAGTGCAAGGTGGAAGGAAGAATAATGAGCAAAGTACAATGATATATATGTATAAAAATGCTATTATAAAATATTTGGTACACTAAAAATTTTAATAAATAAAAAAATAGTATAAGTAGCATCCTGTTGAACTTGTATATTCTCATTCCATTTATAGTTTATTTGGATAATAAAAGTTTTATCATTCTTCTGAAAGGTAGATGCTAATTGGATGAAAACCAATCTGAATTAGAGAAAATTTTATATTAAAAGTAACTCAGGGCACACTAATATTCTTTTATTATTTTTTAATAAAAATAATATTTTGTGTGTGCGTGCATGTGTGTGTGTAGGTGTGCAGTATGCTGTGTGCATGTCTTCCTTTGTCACCTTATTTCATGAGATGAACCTGGAGCTTGTCATTTTCATTTAAATTAGGCTGGCTGTCCAGCAAGCTCCTGGGATTTGCCTGTTTCCCCACCCCCATCTCCCTCCATCTCTGGTAATAGACGAATGTTGCCACGCCTGACCTTTATGTAGGTGTTAAGGTTCACACTGAGGTCCTTATACTTGCACAGCAAAGCATTTACCTAGTGAACCATCTCTCCAGACTGCACAGAATACTTGAAGGATAGTTTAAAAGTTTACTTGTGTGTCTTTGTAACATAGCTTCTTTACTTTATTTACAATTGTACAATTTATTTTTGTGTGTTTGCTTGCTTTTGTGGTGTTGGGGATTGAATTCAGGGCCTTAGACATGAACATTCTGGGCAAATCTTGCTGTCACAGCTGTAGTCCCAGTGTTCATTAAGTACTTGGTAACTAGCTTTCCTAAGCCAGTTAAAACAGTGTACCTAGGCCCACTTAGTTCAGTGCCTGACTCCTAGGTAGCAATAGTTTTCCTTCTTTTAGAACTTAACTAAGAATTTAGGAGCTAGAGTATAGTTGTTCTACTATTAGTTGATTTATATTTAATTTTACAATTTTTGTTGCTATTTCACCTCAGTACCAGTTTATTAAAAATTGTAAACTGGTCAAGTACAGATTGCTTAAGTTTTACAAAATATGAAACAAGTAAATGTCAATTTTTATGTTAAAAGTTTTCTCCTTTCTGTTTTCTCTAGGGCAATGTGTTTATGTATTATGGACTGTCTAATTTCTATCAAAATCATCGTCGCTATGTGAAATCTCGAGATGATAGCCAGTTAAATGGAGACCCTAGTGCTTTGCTTGTAAGTAAAATGATAAAATACAGAAAGGTGGCATCTTTGAAATAAGAGTATAGTAAATATTCATTTAGAAGTGTTAAAGAACTTAATCTCGTGGGAAGTTAAAGTATTACTTGTCATTTCTAGTTTTAACAAGTTTTTAGTTAAAATGCTTTTTCTGGAATGCTCACAAAATAACTTCTCAATCCCACTACCCGCTCATTTCTAGTAGTCATTGGGAGTTTTCGCTTCATCTGTTTGTGATGGCATTTTGATGTATGATGTGTGTGTTCTGTTTGGGTCTGTTCATTATTCTTGTGCTAGGTAGCGATATGCAGTTGAGCTGTTTTTGATTTCTGGGATTGTGCTTTGAAATTGAGTGACTGAACATTTTTTAAACTTGGTGGGAAGATGAAGCAGCAAAAATTTAATGTTTCCAGAATTCCCAAGTCTGCTGTGTGTGTGTTTGCTGGAGTAGAACTGTATCCTTTTCTGATTCTTGGCTCCGTTTGGTAATCTGTGGATGGCTGTTCAACTTTCCATAGTGTTTAGTACCTAATTAGGAATAGCTCATCATTTCTCCAGAGATTTAGATGATAATTTCTCTCTCTCTCTCTCTCTTTTTTTCTTCTGAAAACTAGAATCCAAGTAAGGAATGTGAACCTTATCGAAGAAATGAAGATAAACCAATTGCTCCATGTGGAGCTATTGCCAACAGCATGTTTAATGGTATGCTAGATAGAAACATCCATGCAGATAGATGATCAGGAAACTGTGTGCACTTAGGAAACTATTTGTGCTAGTAGGAAACTATGTAGTAGTCTAGTAATGTGAATGAAATTAGGAAATTCACCTTCAAGATAAATACTCAAATAATGAATAGGATTTAAATGTTCTGTGACTTCCCTTGGGATGTTGTTTATGAGAATGGATTTCTATCAATGAGAAGAAAATAGAATCTTCCTGTTTCTTATAAAAAAGTAAAAGCCACAGAGCTACTTTCACCGATTTATACCATTAAAAGGGAGTTATGTTGATCATTTAGATATACATTGCCTGATAGGAATACAATTTGAACCATAAATACAAACTATTTCAAATTTTCTAGTACTTATATTAAAAACCCTCAAAGGAAACAAGTAAAATTAGCTTGAATAATTTATTTAATCCAGTGTGCCCCAAATAGTATCATTTCAGCATATAAACATAACTGAAATATTTTTTGTGTTTTTTACACCAAGACCCTGATAGCTAGTGTGCATTGCACATTCAACAGAACTTGTTCATTTGTACCAACCGTGTTTCAGGAGTGGAATGATTGCCAAGTACAGAAAATGGGAAAGGCAGGAGCTGTTAGGATACAACAGTAGCCAAAGAAAGAGAAGAGAAAAACGATGCCATTGCCCTTTTATTTGGATTGACATTAAAATCCTTGTTCTTCTAACATCAACTAGTCATTCAGGAAAGTGACCTAGCTCTGTAGTAAATGTAGAGCCCATCTATCCATCTAGAATTCTAAAGTTGTAAAAGTTAATTCACACCTGTATAAAGGACACGCATTAACCCTGTGCCTTCTCTGTCAACTACTTTCAGAGGAAGTCCCAGATTCTCATTTCTCATGGAGTAAATCAGTTGCTATGGATTTTTAGTAGATGTTAGTAATATCTTCCATTTCTTATGCTTAGATACACTAGAATTGTTTCTGGTTGCCAATGAATCTGATCCCACACCTACGCCAATTGCTTTGACGAGAAAAGGTATTGCTTGGTGGACAGATAAAAATGTGAAATTCAGAAATCCACCTGGAAAAGAAAGCCTTGAAGAAAAATTTAAAGGTAAAACATGACCAATATCCCCTCTTGTCCAAAAGCTAGTAGTTTTAGTTAGTAAGGTAACCTAAATTTTGTCTTTAGAGTCTTAATTTATTTATTTTTTTGAAGAACAGCATTTTCCTTCTCAGCATTATACCAAGTTATGTAAATGTTCAGATGTACTAAAATTGTAAATGAATGTGTGTTTTTAATTGTGATTTGTATTTCTCTGGTGTTTTCAGCTGTATTCTTTACAAACTGAAACAGAGTTTATTTTAATCAGCTTCTATTTATAATGCACATATATTTTTGTTTTTATACTGCCTTAGTTTCATAATGCAATATTTCTTTTTAAAATTTATTTTTGCATTTATATATTTATTTTGTATGTGTGTGTACAAGCATATGTATGTATATATACATGTGCCATAGAGCATGCATTGGGAATCTCCTCTTCCTTTTAACCATGTGGTCCTGGGAATTGAATTCTGGTCCTCAGATCTGGTGGCAAGTGCCATTGCCTGCTGAGCCGTCTCACTGGCCCAAACATTCTTAACATTATATTTTTGCATTAAGTAATCTGCCTTTTATTTAGTATCCTTTTTGTATTCTTTTGAGATATCAACTGTCTTTTTTAGTTTTTGTTGTAGATAGAATTGGTTTCTCTTTAGATTTTAAGACCTCTTTAAGATATGGATATATTTATACCTTTGAAAATATTCAGATTGTGTTTTGTACTGCTTCTTTTTTTAGTACTATGAATTTTCATTGAAACTCTTCATAGAATTGAATATTTTGTTTTCACATCTCTCTCCCTTCCCAACTTATCTTTAAGATACAACAAAGCCAGTAAACTGGCATAAACCAGTATTTATGCTAGATCCTGATGAAGATAATAATGGATTTATAAATGAGGATTTCATTGTTTGGATGCGTACTGCAGCGTTACCTACTTTTCGTAAGTTGTATCGTCTTATAGAGCGGAGAAATGATTTACATCCAACATTACCAGCTGGACAGTACTATTTGAACATCACATACAGTATCCTTTTTTTTTGCTTATGTGTACACAAAGAGTTTAAAAGAGTTTCATTGCCTTATGTTAGTTATGTGACATGTTACTTTGTACTCTAGATTTATTTATTTTGTGATATTGGTAATTGAATGTGGAGTCTCATACTTCCATTTCTGCATAGATATCAAGTCTTATTTATTTAATTTTTTAACTTTAAAGATATTTATTGTTATGTATTTATGTATGATATGTGCACATGTGCCAAGGTACATGTGAAGAGGCGAGAGGATAACTTTGTGGAGTTGATTTTTTTCTTGTCACCTTTTTGTATGGGTCCCAGGAATTGAACTCATGTCATCAAGCTTGTACATCAAGTGCTTTTACCCATTGGGCCATCATCTCTTTAGGCCAGAGCAGGCTTTTATAAGAAAGAAATACTGGGCAGTTCCTCTTATCCTTAACAAAGTTCAGTGTTTTTAAGTATTTTGCCCATTATTTATATATATATATATATACTGTAAACATAAAGATTCCTAAATATTAGCATTTTAAATCTGTGTTGGATTTTTGCACTTTTTATTATCTGAATAAGCCATAAGTACATTTTTTGTTTGTTTGTTGGTTTGTTTGAGACTGGCTCTCATTATGTAGCCTTGGATGGCCTGGACTTCTCTGTCTCTCCAGAATAGACTGGCCTCAAACTCAGATTCAGCTGCCTCTGACCCAGAAGTTTTAGAATTAAAGGTGTGCACCACCACGCCCAGCCTAGATTTTTGTTTATTTGTTTTGTCTTGTTTTTTCTAGTTTGAGTTATATAGTAAATTAGTAAATGGCTACTAGGCTAATTTTTAAAGTAAAGATTACCTTTGGTTCTTGGACTCTTGGTTGTACAACTGAATATGGCCTAATAGTGGCTGACTGAACACAACATGGCTTTGAAACCATGCCCATTTAGGAGCAGTTTTGCCAGTGTGAAGCCAAATATAGAACATGGGAGAGGAAAGTCTGGAGCACTGGGAAGTTCAGAGAGGGCCGACAGTTCTCATGTAGAGAGTCTGCAGCAGAGTCCCAGTACTGAGAGCACTTTCAGAAGAAAGGCAGGACATCTCAAAGACTGACAGTACAACACCTACAGGAACCTTGGGGCTTGCAACATCTGCGATTAGCTGTAAAAAAGTACAAGATAAGGAGGAAAGTAAGAGCACAGTTGAATGGAGTTAAAGTGGAAGCCCATATTTTTAGAGGAAGAGGAGAAAGCGGGAACATAGTTGGTTTGATACTGTGTCTGGTCCTGGGACAGTTGGATTAAGTATCATGATTCCTGCCTCAGGTTAAGATTGATTTCAGTAATTAGAGTGGGGCCTGCCACACCTCCAGACTGTGTCCTGAGGGACTGCAGTTGTGCCCCTTTTCAGTTCAGATTTTAATTTTGTCTTCTTTATTCTCTTGCCAGCATCCTTGAATGAGCCATGTAAATAGTTCATCCACCAAACTGCAGTCTCCTCTCTGGTCTCCTTACCAGTCAGTTTTGACTTCTGCACTGTCTGAGCTATCATTCTTTCAGAGCATGAGTTTTGTTATTGCCTCAAATGAGCTGGCTAAAATTGGGCATCATGCTTTGTGACCCTCTACTTAGAGTGCTCTCTGTCTTATAGATACATGCTTAAACACACTCTTTGAGCTTAGGACTTCAGATTGTTTTCTGCTTTCTTGTCTGTCCTTGTGGGCATCATTGCTGCTCATCTGACATATTTTTCCATATTGCATTACTTTGAAGCCATTAGTACCTCTTAGGTAATGAATAGGAGTAAAACTACCCGAGATACTATATAGATCTGAATTTTATTGTTTTGATAAAACATTTTGGCTTTTGCTAGTAACATTATTTCACTAGATCAGGTCTGGGAATATTTATCAGGGGTAGAGTGTCTTGCCTTTGGTTCAATGTCTAGTAACACATAGAGAAAATTACCTAAATTAGGTTTTTAAGATGGTTTTATTTGTGGCACATAGTGGCACGTGCCTTTAATCCCAGCCCTTGGAAGGAGGAGTCAGGCTGATCTCTTGTGACTTCAAGGCCAGCCTTGTCTACATAGTTAGTTCCAGGACAGCTGGAGCTACATAGTGAGACCCTGTCTCAAAAACAGGAGCAAAAAAGTACAGTTCCATCCATCCATCCATTTATTGTGATTGAGAATATACAAGGGAGGTATCCATGTATCAGAATTTATATAAATGAATTATAAGGAGTTAAATGTTAACTTTAAAACTTGTGTTCTAAACATCAAGTAACCACGGACAGAAAGTCTTCCTATACCCTTGTCAGATTACCCCGTACATTCGTTTGATGGACGAAAACGGATGATCTTGAGCACTATTTCATGGATGGGAGGAAAAAATCCATTTTTGGGAATTGCTTACATCACTATTGGATCCATCTCCTTCCTTCTGGGAGTTGTACTGCTAGTAATTAATCATAAATATAGAAACAGTAGTAATACTGCTGACATCACCATTTAATTTTATATTCTGAAAACAAATCTACTGCATGTGCATCAAGGCCAGTCCTGTTCAACCTAGCTTTTGAATGCTGATGTCTGGTTAGTATGTCATTTTGAAGTTGGCACATAACTTAAAAAAAAAAAAAAAACAGCCTTTGTCCTTTGCTTCTTACATATGGATGACTTATGAAAACATATGACGGGTATAAAAATTAGCTATATTGATCATATCAATATTGTAACTGCAAAAATGGCATTCTAATGTCTGCTTTTTATTGGGACAGGCCATGTGATGCATAGAGCCTCTTTCATGTGAAATGAGTCTACTGCTTAAACGTTATGCTGTGCTGATAACATTATATTGACATGATGTTGTATATGTGTGCCTACTGTGTGAAGAAAGGGATTATGAGATGTATGAGTGTAATGACTTGCTAACCTTTTGAATTTGGTTACAGTTCAGATTGAAGAAAGACTAAATATAAATAAAGCACTTCATCATTTTCATGTGTCGTGTGTAAAGGCTTAAAGTCCCTCCTTGTTGAGGTGGTTCGTGTGTTCAGTTTCTCTTATAGTTATTTGAAAATGACTTTGATTTCAGAGGACATACTTAGCTTGTCCAGTATAGAAATTAATATCTAAAGAGATAGGTAGGTCTTGGATAGAATTTTAAGTTCCCTTTCATTTGGCTAACATGTTGCATTCTGGAGTCCAAGCTATTTGAAATGTTTATATGTGATCATCTCCCTGGAAGCTTACACTTCATAAGGGAAGAAAGAATATAGGTGAGAAGGGACAACTGCTTGGCAAACCCTCATCCTCTGCCTCAACTGTAAACCAGGTGTAAATGTTCAAAGGAGACTTTTCATTGTTGTGGTGTGTAGTGTTAAGATGATTGCTCTGCCTTGGAAATACCTCAAGCTGTTCTTACGTAGCAGGTAAGTATTTTGACTTAGTCTAATATAGCCCAGAAAAAAAATTGAAATCCTAATTTCTTCCATATTTCATTAAATTTTTGCATACAGGTCAAATAAATATGGATATGTATACACATTTCCTTTAATGAAGGTAATGTTTTGATTAGTTTTCCCTAAGATATACCTTAAAAAGATGTTCTATACATTTCCTGCTTAAATTCAGGGGGATTTGGAGTATGTACATGATAAAAAAAGATTATAATATATCTGATTGAAGTTACTTTATTTTCTAACTAGAATTATTTTAATATTCCTTTATTGAATAAATGCTGTAATTTGTTTGCTGTGGAAGTTATTCCTGAAGTGAATGTAAATTATTTTTCCACATGCATGAAAATGTATTAATCAGAGTTGAATTCATTGCATTGAGATTACTTCATTGTTTTTTACGCTAAAGTAACTCATATTTATGTAGTAGAATGCTTGTGTTTTCAGACTTTGTAATGCTTTCCTATGGTTATATTTTAAATCAAAAGGTCTGAGTAATGTTTCAGTTTAGATTAAGATGTGCTTAAAATAACAAAAATCTCTATGGTTCATAGTAGAAATGTGCCACACTTAAGCTTGTACGATATGAAATTCTGTTAAAAGAGCTTGTAATTCATGGTGACTTTTAACTTATAAAAATATTACTTGCATGGGTTACTCAATTTATGGATAGAGGAAACTTTCTCAGGACATAAGTTCTTCTTTCTCTAAAACTATCCTTTTGTCAGTCATTCAGAGTGCTGTTATTCTGAAAATTGCCCCTCGTGCATATGATGATCAGTTTATTTGGGGGATTCTTCATAAGACATGAGATATTTCTGCCCGTCTTTCCAGAGTAAGTGCTGTTTAAAGAGGACTACTAGCCTGCATCTCTTTCTCTAAATGGGGGCCAAGGGGTCTGAAGAAAATCTGAAGAAGTCTAACATTTTCACATCTTGGAGAAGATGGAATCTTTAAAAGTACAATTGAAGCTTTATCTATTTTACAAGTGCATTGATGATCTATGTTCTTCCCTGGTTCCTGTCATTTGAAATCAACTCCTGTTGTATAAATGAAGAAAATGGGACATTTAATATTTAGAAAAGTTGATGTCATTAAGGTGACTAAGTAGAAGGCTTAGAACAATGCGTTAATTTGCAAGGAAGTGTTTTGGCATGAGAAATTTTCCAACTGAAAAAAATTATTCAGTAAGCAAAAGCTAAGACGTTTCATTAAAGTCATAAAGCCATTTAAAATAAACTGGAGAAAATAACTGTGTTCTAATAGAGAACAATTCAATTAAGAGACAAATGAATATTATTTGTTGGATAGTGACAGAGTTTATTTGTAACTTTAGTTATATTAAAAGTTAACATTCTGTTAGGATGTTTTGTATTAATAAAAGTGAACAAGATTAACTGTGCTATGTTTAAGTGTCTTACTAAAATAACGATGTCCCTTTGTTCTTGCTAATAGTTAGGACTCAGTTTTAACCAGGCTTAGGGAGTCCAGGTTTTAACTCCATGGTTCTCAACATGTGGGTCATGGTCCCCACAGTGATCATGTATCAGATATCCTGCATATCAGATACTTACATTACTGTTCACAACATTAGCAAGATCACAGTTAGGAGGCAGCAACGAAATAATTTTATGGTTGGGGGTCACTACAACATGAGGAAGTGTGAGCAGCATTAGGAAGGTTGAGAACCACTGTTTTAACTTCTTCATGTGTGCATTTGATAAAAATGTCATCAATTATCAAATTATTATGCTTATTAATCACTGACAACATAATCACGAAACTTTAGTTACTGAAGAGCATCTATTCTTACCAGGAAATGGTGAGGTTGTTAACCCGAGTTCTAGGCAGACTAAGTCTAACTGGCTAAGGTTGGTGTTCTAGTGAGGGGAATGGACAGTGACAGCGATGAAGCCAAGGAGGCAGTAAATGCAAACGCTAACATGAAGGAGGAGCAGTTGAGAAGCAGGGCTTGGAACACTGCTCAACCTGCTGCTCCCGGTCTGCAAGGAAACACTGCCTGAGGATTATTACAGTTGCTCTTTAAGTTGCAAAGTTTTAGTTTTTGTGAACATGATAGTTTTAAGGGTGAAGGGGGTAAAAGTACTGCTGTCCCAAAGTTTTGATGTCTTAATGTCTGTTGTAGAGTTTGGATAATCTGGTAACGTATTTTAAAGCTCACTTTGGTCCATGCACCCATCAGTCAGTAGATGTGAAAAGCACATTTTTCATAATGTCATTTGAAATTTTAAAATAAATATATTGTCTAAAACCAAATGAGACCATGGTGACCTTATTTGCTTTTATATATAAAAGTAAGGTATGTGCAGTTTCCAAAGTCAAATAGTTATTATAAAGCCATTATGATGAAAAAGAATAATCCTCAACAGAAATTTCCTTTTATTCCCCAGAGACTCACACACAAAGTAAATAAATGTAATTTTTAATTAGAAAGAAATAACATATAAATCCTTTTCCAACCTGCATATTTCATTAGTAGCTTGACTACACGTACAATTTCAGGTTAAAAGCAATTTTCTCTCCATTACTTTTGGTGTATCTGATTGTAGATGCTGGCCCTCTCAGATTGCTGCACAGTTGTCCTCTGTCCTGTTTTGATGTGTATGAATTAGTGCTTCATGCTTGAGTGTGTGTGTGTGTGTGTGTGTGTGTGTGTGTGTGTGTGTGTGTGTGTGTGTGTTTCTTGCCCTCCCCAATCTCTGGCTTTTCTAGTCTTTCCACCCTGACTTCCATGATGAGTCTTGGGGGTGATGTAGAAGTCCTATTTTGGGCTGAACATTCTATTGACATTTATTCTCTGCATCGGTGAGTTGTGTTTTTCTGTGTTAACCACCAGCCACTGTGAGAAGAAACTTCTCTGATGAACTACACTAGTCTGTGGGTATAAAAATACGAATTTCGAGGACACTTTGATTTTGTGTCCCTTTAGCAGAATACTAGTAGTAGGTTACCCCAGGGGCCTATGAGCTCCTCAGCTATGGTTTTGACCAAATTTACATTTTGGCTGAGAAGATTAACATCTTAGAGATTGACTGTTTCGTCATGTACATTTTTCAACTGGCCATTTTCAGACCCATTCCCGAGTCTGTCCTCTGCTGTCACCTTTGCTCCAAATCTAAGCTTCTGAGGGACTGGACCAGCAGGCATGCTTCATACTGATTCTCTCCTACAGCTTCTTCAGAGTACAGCTTGCTCTGTCCACTTTAGTCATAGTACAGCTGGTTGTTTTTCACCAATTTGTTGAAATTGATTATCTCCCTGTCTTACCTGTTTGGAGCTTAAACTCTTTTAAGATTTTATGGCAGCATTACTTTTTTCCTGCTTTGTATACTTGTGTGAGTTTTAACACCATGATAGAGTACCATACAGGTCCACTATGTCCAATAACTCTTGTGAACCATCTCCTCATTGTTCCCTTTCCCCTGGAAACCACGAATATGTCCTGTATTTGTGTGGTCTGTCTTCTGCAATATTATAAACAATATTATAAATAGTATTCAGTATTTTAAACTAATTTATTTTACTTAGAATTTTTTTTGTTTGTTTTTTGTTTTTTGTTTTTTGAGACAGGGTTTCTCTGTGTAGCTTTGGAGCCTGTCCTGGAACTCACTCTGTAGCCCAGGCTGGTCTCGAACTCACAGAGATCCACCTGCTTCTGCCTCCCGAGTGCTGGGATTAAAGGCGTGCGCCACCACCGCCCAGCTTACTTAGAATATTTTGAGATTGATCTAGGGTGATGTGTCTGTCAGTTTTTCTTGTGCCCTTTTCCTTTAGTCTTGTTTTATTGCAGTAGGAGTGAAGAGGGAGTAACTCTTGAGGTCAGTACACCATCTTTGCTGTCTTGGTCATGACGACAATTAGCTCACTCTTACATCTTTTTCAAACCTAACGTGCCACTTTGTTTCAAGCACCAGAAATGTAGAAATATAGTTTTACAAAGTTTATGTCAAATTATATATGAGCTTCTCCATCTCTGAGTTGAAAATCAGTACTCTATAATAATTCCTGGAGTGTGTTTCCTTTCCTTTACACTCCAAGTTTGTCAAACAGTAGTTTGCTCTTTCATTTTCAATTTGAGTCAGCCTTTCATGTCAAAATGGCACTGCATTCTCTTCACTGTCACCTGTCTGAAAGATTCAGTAGAGAGTCCAAATGTGGATTCAGAGGCTGTTGAGCACTTACCAGCTGTATCTATAGATTGCTTCATTTCCTAGACCATTTGTAAAATTGGGGTTTCATTACCTACTTGACATTTTGTTTTGAGAAGTGATGGATGGAAAGCATGTAGAAAAATTATACCAAATTAGGTATACTGGCCAGTTTTATTTCAACTTGAGCATAAAGAGAAGAGAGCATCAGTTGAGAAAATGCCCTTACCAGACTGGCTTGTGGGACATTTTCTTAATTAGTGATTGATGTGGGGATGGCCCAGCCCATGTGGGTGGTACCATTCCTGTGTAGGTGGTCTTGGGAGTATATAAGAAAGGAAACTGAGCAAGTCATGAGGAGCAAGCCAGTAAGCAGCACTCCTCTATGTCCTCTGCATCAGCTCCTGTCTTCAGGTTCCTGCCCTGTTTGAGTTCCTCCCCTGGCTTTCTTCGGTGATGGACTGTTATGTGGAAATGTAAGCTGACATAAACTCCTCTCCAAGCTGCTTTTGGTCATGGAGTTTTATATCAATAGAAACTCTTAAGACACAAATTGTTACCAGGTAGTGGGGCTATTCCTATAATAGACTTGACCATGCTTTGTGGGAGGATTGTGAGGGGACTTTGGAACTTTGGGCTAGAAAAACTGTTGAGTGCTGAGAGCTTAGTGGACTGTTGTATGTCAGCTTGAAAGTAGAGTGATGCAGACAATGAAGGGGTGATGCAGACAAGACCTGTGGTCCAGAGGGGGCCAAGGCTCCATCTCATTCTGGCAGCCAACTTGATAATGTGCAAGAGTTTCCCAGGTGGTACTGATCTTGACATAAAAGGGTCATGGAGAGCAGCTGAGGCTTGGCATTGGGAGAGGCCATTGGTGAATGTGTAGCTTGAGTGTAGTCCTAGAAGCCCTAGGACTGACAGAGTTATGGTCAGAAATTTAGGTGTAGTGCCATGTGGCAAGGTTAGAGTCGCTGAAAAGAGCACAGGTGAAGCTACTGGTAAAAGTGCAACCCAATTGCAGTGGAGACCCCAATATTTTGGAGATGTGACTATAATGGAATGACCACTAAGGACAGCATCATCCATGAAGTGAAGCTGCTTGGGCTTGTGCCTCCTAGGAAACAATCTATGTGTTATGTATGAAAGAGCCAGAGAAATGTCGCTGCCAAACTCTTTGGAGCCCAGAAGATCATGAAGGAATCCCAGAATTGAATTAATCTGTTAATAACACAACTGGTAATCATTACATTAAAGTTTATACTGTTGGACTTTGGTTTTGTTTTTATTTGTGACTGTGCCCTGGTAATTCTCTCATAGAATAACAAAGTATTTTGATTTTAATTTTACAGGAGTCCAACAGTTGAGATACTTTGAACTTTAAAGAGACTGGAGTTTTAGAAAGTTTTGAATATTTTAAAAGAGACTTTGGACTTTTAAGTGTTTGAAATTTTAAAGACTGTAGGACGTTTTAATGTTGAAATGTTTTAAGCCTCATGTGGTGGTGCATGCCTTTCATCCCAGCACTTGGGAGGTAGAGGCAGGTGGATCTCTGTGAGTTTGAGGCCAGCCTGGTCGGTCTACAAATCGAGTTCTAGGACAGCCAGGGCTGTTAAACAGAGAAACCCTGTCTTGAAAAAAACAAACAAACAAACAAACCCAAAAAAACAAAACAAAATGTTGGAACATTTTATATTGTGATGTTGATATTACTGTGAGATTTTGGGGGGATGAACAAGAAAGGAAAGGTTATGGCCTAATGGTGATGTGTTCGTGTGTCAAGCTGATAAGGGTTCAACGTGACACAAACTAGAGTCATTTGGGAAGAGAGAACTCAATTGAGGAAATGCTCCCACTAGATTGGACTGTGGGTAAGTCTGTGGGACATTTTTAAAATTAGTGATTGGTGTGAAATTAACTCACATCTTGTGAGTGGTGCCAGTCCTGGGTAGGTCGTCTTAGGAGTATATAAAAAAGTAAATGAGCAAGTCATGAGGAGCAAGCCAGTAAGCAGCAGTCCTTGTGGTTTCTGCATCAGATCCTGCCTCCAAGTTCCTGCCTTGAGTTTCTTACTTGGCTTCCTTCAACGATGAACTATGATGTGGAAGTGTGAGCAAATTAAACCCTTTCCTTTCCAAGTTGCCTTTGGTCATGGTGTTTCCTCACAGCAATAGAAACCATAAGTAAGTACCCAATGAATTGTTTCCATCCATTTCTGTCAAGCCAAACAAATTTACCTTTATCTTGATACTTTCTATAGGCATGTTCCTTTCCTTTTCATCCTTAGCATCTGGCTTGTGGATAACTCCTAATTTTCTCCCTACTTATTTTCCTTAGTTTCCTTTGTATATATTAGTTATGCTCACCACATAAAATACTGGGAGTTTTAGAGATTGTTTTCTGGACCTATTACACATACTTCTGGAATAAAAGAAGCACTTTTATGTCTTATTGTAGACAGTGTCTTACTGTGTAGCCCTGGATGACCTTGAACTTTATGTGTAGACCAGGCTGCCCTCAGAATCATAGAACTCTACCTGCCCTGCCTCTTGAGTGTTAGGATTAAGATGTATACTACCATGCCTGGCCGTCTAGTAAATTACCATTTTCACTACCATCTTTAAGTGGATCTTGATGTATATTCATTGATATCTCTCCTGAGCTCTAGGTTATTTACTTTCTCTTAAAAATGATTAATATTGAATTAATCTGTTAATAATACAACTAGTAATCATTCCATATAAACCTGGATTTCCTTTTGTTGCTGTTTGGGGTGGAATGGATACTGGTGGTTGTAGCCCAGACTCTACTGGGCTACATACACCCCCTGCCCAAGGAGTTTCTCTTATATTACTCTCCATGGATTGCTGGATAAACTGACTCTATTATGAATTAATCTAGAAACCCCAAGCTTTTCAGCTGGTTAATCCAAATAAATCACAAACTGCTGGTTTTTCAAGGTTGTTGGCAGAAGTTTCTCTCCTGCCTACCTGTTCCCAAATACTCAGCAGCTGCTTCCCAAATAATTGATTTGGAGACTTAATATTACTTATAAATGCTCATCTGGTATCTCAGGCTTATTACTAACTAGCTCTTACACTTAAATTCACCCTTAATTCTTATCTATGTTTAGCCACGTGGCTTGGTACCTTTTCTCAGTGCAGCATTCTCATCTTGCTTCCTCTATGTCTAGCTAGCAACTCCTGACTCCAACCTTCCTCTTCCCAGAATTCTCCTAGTCCGGTTGCTGCGCCTATACTTCCTGCCTAGCTACTGGCCAGTCGTTTTATTAAACCAGTTTGAGTGACAAATCTTTACAGTGTACAAGAGCATTATCCCACAGCACAAGGCACTTGTTTTTAATGTGTTGTTGTATGTGTCTACTCATCTATGTCCTGCTGCTCCTGTTGCTGAACTTCAGCCATCCTTCTTTTTTGTGTTATTGCAAAACCTGACTCTTTGGCTCTAGTAACCTGGGTCCTCTCCAGCCTTTAATTATAACTAGTATTATCTTAAAATGGAATTTGTATTCTAAGCCTATACTCCTTAAAGCTTTGAATGGCTCCAAGGCACCTTCAAAATGATACTTAAATTGGTCATGGCAACCAACCTGCCATGAACAACTTCGTCTTTTTGCCAAACCACGCTTTTTATCTGTTCCCATCCCTCTGCCTGTGTATGTTCTGCTATCTGCCAAGAGTTTTCTTGTTGATCTGTTGCTTTCAACAGTAATAGCTAGAGAAGTATCAACATAGAAACCACAACCACAAGGATTTGATTGAGAAAAATTAAGAAATGGGATCTATCATCAATCCAGCTGTGATACACAATAAAGGGAGATAGTAATATGGAAGTAGTGACACTAGGCTTTCTAGTTTCTCAGACAGGTCCCTTGACTAAATTTGGACTCACATATAAAATTAATACAACTAGCAACTTCAAAATATTGAACCTGGAGTTAAGTGTCATGTATGCATTACTCAAAAGAACCATTCTATAATATGAAAGAACAAGAACAAAA
The DNA here is from genome assembly GCF_007827085.1 of Peromyscus californicus insignis. Classification (NCBI taxonomy): domain Eukaryota; kingdom Metazoa; phylum Chordata; class Mammalia; order Rodentia; family Cricetidae; genus Peromyscus; species Peromyscus californicus. The sequence goes on along the minus strand of NW_026294402.1, from coordinate 74,630,460 downwards.
ACATCAACAAACTAAACAACCTCAAACTGATGTTTTGGAAAGGAGCCCATTTTGAAAGTTAATTTAGGGATCATTGGATAAATTCAGAGACCTGGTAATGAGTTTCTAGCATATTTAGGACGAACCTAATAGTTAGGTAGACCAAGGCAAATTTCAGCCACATTTTTCCCTTTGTTTTTTTGGGACAGAATTTCTCTGTGTAGCCCTGGCTGGCCTCCAACTCAGAGATCCGCCTGCCTCTGCCTCCTGAGTGCTGGGATTAAAAGCATGTGCCACCACCGCCTGGCTTCAGCCACATTTTTCTATCCAAAGTGACAGTTAAGAAGGCAGGAACAAGGAGATACTGAACAACCCTGGGATTGACAAAGCTGCAGAAGGAGGCCAACAAATGTTAGTTGGTTTTTGTTTGTTTTTTTCAGTGAATTTTTTTTTGTTGATGGGGAGGGCAGGGTACTATTTGTCAAACAAATAGTGAGCATTTTTAAATTCCATCAGTCTGGATGCTGGGAGACAACAGTGATGGAAGAGGAAGATGGAAACAAGTTAAGGCTTTCTCAGAAATCCAAGTGAGAGATGTTGCTGGCTTCGCCTGCAGATCATAAATGGTCAGATTAGATGGTGAAGTTGCACCCATAGAATTGATTGTAGAGTGTGGTAGTAAAACGTTTGGAGGAAATTGCAGAGGAGAAGATTTAAGAATAAAAATATAGAAAGTATAAGTTAATTTAGGATCTCCATTAGACATCTGAAGGATGTCTTGAGTTTAAGGGAAATGTCAGTTCACATTTAGGAAAGGTAGGATACTTTTGAATTTTGGTGTTGAAAGGATGAGGAGCCAAGCGAAAACTAAAAGGTACAGTGTCAAATAGGACAGGAGAGTTGTGTATGAAGTCTCACTAAAAGCCCCTTGTTTCAAACTCATGTTGCCCTGTTTTCCTTGATGGTTTACTTCCAAATTAAAATGTACTCTAAGGGAATGAGCAGCTGTGCTATCTGTTGCTGATAATGTAGAAGCTTGCCTAAAATGGGATTTTAAAAATATTAGGACCAAAGAAAGGGCGCACAAGTTTAAAGAAGTCTGTTTTTATTCTGGAGAAGAGAATGGGATAGTAAACATTGTTTTGTATGTGTGATTTCCTTCTTAAAATGGAATGTTTGTAGATCCAGTAAAGAGAAAATTGTACTGTCCTAAGTGACAAGACTATAAGGATCTGTATCTACAGTAGGTCCTTTTAATGTGAACTCTTGGTTCTTTTTGGACAGTCAGTATTTCTAGGTCTGTCATACAGAATGCATTCACTGTTGGTTAGTGGTCTACTTTTAATTTAATAGTACTAGAGGAATGGTAAGTATAGTCTATCTTGGGGAAGTTTATAGCCTGTGGTGAAAGAAAACAGCACAAACTAATGAATCCCAACTACAGAAAATAAATGTAGACAACTCCCCACACCCCAACTATTGGCATATATGGTAATTATGCTCAAAGATTTGGTTACATTGAATAATTCAGAGGTAGAAAATAAGTTGGTCGTGATGGGTGTTTATAAACTGGGTAAGGAAGGAAAATTAAACTTTGTTATGTAACTTGGACAAATTAACGGAGTAGATAAAAGGACAGGTATTGGCTCAAGACGCCCCAAGACCAAGTTATCAGCACAAAGGCGATTTATTTGCCTCAAAAGGACAAAGAGCAGGGAATAAGGGAAAAAGACAGGAGACAGAGGAAAAAGGGAAAAGGAACGAGAGAGGAAGGGGATATTTGTCCCGGAAGATAGAGAAGAGACAAACGAGGGCCATATGCAAATGGCAGTTTATAAAGGTAAGAGGGGAAACATGTTAGGATGAGGTGTTTAATTTTGATTGGGCATGTTAAATTAGGTGAGCCAAAAGGGGGCTTTTGATTGCTGGACTTCAATACTTTGATAGCTGGACCTTGGTAGTCAGCCTCAGGAAGTCGCCAAAAAAGGGAATAGACCTGGTGGCTAGCTTTAAGAATGTAATCTAGCCAGGTGGTGGTGCAAACCTTTAATCCCAGCACTCAGGAGGCGGAGGTAGGAAGATCTCTGTGAGATGAGACCAGCCTGGTCAACAAAGCGAGTTCCAGGACAGCCAGGTCTGTTATACAGAGAAACCCTGTCTCAAAAAACTAAAATTAATTAATTAATTAATCCAACAGTTTTTAGCAAAGAAGAAGGAATGGGGGAAGGGGAAGGCCTGCCAGAGGCCATGTTTGCCATGTTTGGGCCTGTTAGCCCCTTCAGTAGGTTATTAAGAAAACAAAGAAAGAACCCTTAGGATTTGAAGGAATTAGACATTATCAGTTTTCATTCAGTTACCATTGTTGAACCCATTTATCAGCTTTTACCTGAAACGGCAATGAGATCATTTCCAAGTTTACAAAAGGGTAGAAAGACATTTGTTGTAATGCGGGCAGACTGTTTTTACTTGTACATACATGAGGGTGAGCAGAGGGAATAAAGGCAGTTGTAAGGAGGAATAATTAAGCAAGACTAATGCAAAACGCTGACAGCCTATCTGTAAAATACGCGCAACTCCAGTCATAGAGTGTAGTGTCCTGCTGATCTGAGAAAGCAAGACGCAGTTGATATTTGTGTTGAACCTCAATTAAAAATATACTCCCCTCTTTTCAGCATTTTCCAGGGCTCATAATGAAGCCAGCCAGTTCCACAGTCTGGGAACACAGAAAGCGCTTCCAGCAAGTGGAGTTTAACACAAGAAAGTGCTAGATACCTATGGATACCAACATTGCTTTTTCCAGTATGTTCTCAGCACAAAGACTAACGCTCCCCACTTTCATCTGTGGAAAACAAACCCCCAAACTGGACTGTATCCGTGTCGAGGAGCTTTTGTATTTTTAAGCTTGCACGATGTAGCTTTGACATCCATTGTTCTTTCAGTCCGTAAACAGCCACTCAAAGGCCTTCTCAAAAGACAAGCTAATTTCCGGAAAGTCTGGTCTCCTACTGACTTCAACAAAGAGTGAAGTGCTGCAGACATCACGCCTCTCCGATCGCAGACGGCGTTTGCTTGCTTCTAGCCCTAGTTCTGGGCCCGGCTGCCGGCCGGGGAGAGCTGAGACAGGTGGTATAGATGGACCGGAAAGCGCGGGCCGGGGAGGCGGGGTTGCTAGAGCGGCTGTTGTCAGCGGCCGCTCTGGCTCAGTTTGCTTTCTCTATGGTCTGTTGCGCGAGCCCCTCCTCCTCCTCCTCCAGGAACGAGCGCTTATTCTGGAGGCACGCGCAGAGCCAGGAGGGAGTTCCGTTTCCGGCCCGGCTTCCGGTTTTTGGCGTTCAGTAGTCGCGGTTGGTGGGCAGCAACTGAGCCAAGATGTTGCGGAATCTGCTGGTAGGTAGTTTTTGGGGGTTGGCTGGTGCTGGGGTGTCGGGGCGGAGGCTCAGGGACCCCCGACAGAAAGCTGTACTGGAAGTGGAGCAGAAGGCAGATGCGGGAGACGAGGGAGTCACCTTGGCCGTCCTTTCCCCCTGACCTTTCCGATTACTCTCCCCTGGTTGTTGCAGGGTAGACGTAGAGGGAAGGGCATGATCGATCAAACTTGCTTCCCTAGTCACTACCGTTAACTGGTGACTATTGATAAGATTGTAGCTCTGATGTAGGCTCCAGTGGGTGGGATTTTTGACACCTGGAAACACTTTTTGTCATAATGTTTTGGATCATAGTTTTTTTTGGTGGGGGTGGGGGGGTTTTTTGTTGTTTTTTTTTTTTGTTTTGGAGCTGAGCTAAATCCCCAAACCCTGTATTATAGTGAAAGGATATAAATCTACATGGTTCTTATCTGCATCAGAAGTAAGCTAAAGAACTAAATTATTCAATTTTTGATTGGGATTTAATGGGTATCGACGGCTGAAGTGTAATGGTGATTCTGAATTGCCTTTTAACACCTCTGAGCTTCTGAAGTATTTTTCCAGAATTTAAAAAGATGTGATTTGATTCTCTTTTGTAATTATTTAACAGTTTTAATAACTTATCAGTACCATTTAGAAAGTGGTATTGCCGGGCTGTGGTGGCACACGCCTTTAACCCCAGCACTCGGGAGGCAGAGCCAGGCGGATCTCTGTGAGTTCGAGGCCAGCCTGGGCTACCAAGTGAGTTCCAGGAAAGATGCAAAACTACACAGAGAAACTCTGTCTCGAAAAACCAAAAAAAAAAAAAAGAAAGTGGTAGTGATAAGTTATTAAAGTGCATGTTTACTGATTCAAATAAGTGTGCATTGTAAGTCTTTAAGCAAGACTTACACCCCATTACAGTTTTCTGAGATGTAGGAGTGTAACTGGTAGGGTGCTTGCCTAGCATGTGCCCTCTTCTGAAAAATAATATTGAGTAAGAATCTTTGTGGTAGCAAAAAAAAAAAAAAAAAAAAAAAAAAAATCTTGCTGGTTTATTTTTCAGTCAAGTAATAAATAGATTTTTAATGTAGGTGAATTCCAAATGAAAATGTTTGAACATAGTCTATTTTTTTTCTTCTGTATATCATTGTGCTTTGTTCAAGAAAAACAAAATACTACTGATTGACTTCAGGCACAGGTTATATAGGTGATGACTTCTGGGGACTGCAGATTATATAGTGTGAAGCACAGAGCAAAGGATAGACAGCATCTGGAAAGCCTGGATGTTGGTCCTGGACTTCTGTTACTGACAAGTTTAAAGCTCAGTTTCCTTTCACAATGTGAAGGATTGGAAATTGCCTTTGGAGGTTTCTTTAGGCTCTAAGTCCTGTTTACTGTATGTGGATTTACCGTTTCAGGCCCTCCGTCAGATTGCCCAGAGGACCATCAGCACTACTTCACGAAGGCATTTTGAAAACAAAGTTCCAGAGAAACAAAAGCTGTTTCAGGTACTAAAATATTTGAGGTGGTCATTATTTGTAATAGAGCCCAGAAGGGAGTAAATCCAGAGGTCTGCTTCTTAGAGCCTCTTTTGTATTAGCTTGAACATACGGGACTCTCTTGGTAACTATTTGCTGTATCCTAGAAGTGCCTGGGGAGGCGGGAAAAATGCATAGGTCAGTGAATTTGTGTGTGCTGGGTTGGGGGGAGGATTTATGATGAATTGGCATTCTTTGGGAAATAATTGCATAGGAGTAGGAAAATAAGAAAAGGCTCAGAAACAAAAAATAAATAGTGTAGAAATTCAGGGGGAAGAGTATAGTATAGTCTTAGGTGGGGAAGATTTCTAAGGAAACTTCAAAAGACCTGAGGAGAGAAATCAAGGCCTAAAAATAGACAGTTTATTGATGTAAAGAGAAGGAATGGATGAGCAGTTTTTCAAAGTATAATTATATCACTGATATTAAAAAAAAAACTACAGGTCTGTAAGAAATGCAAATTAAGTTCACCACAACCGTCGGGCAAGGAAGATTCCTATGGAATGTGGCAGGCATTGTGCTCTTGACTGTTAACCTTCTATTTAGCTCCTTTTGCCCTAAACACATTCTAGCTAGTGGATTGGGAGACTGTAGAGGTTTGGACTCTGCCTTTTAATGGAGCCAGAACATGACTTCAGGAGACCTAGATAGAGGACCACTGCTGGCCCCTATCTGCTGGTAGAACAGAAGTATTGCCGTGTGGTGGTTCCTTCAAAGCCGTGAAGGCTGCCAACACTGTTCTTCCAGCCCCTTTCTGGACACAACTTTATACACCAGCTTGGCCATATGACTGTCACCAAGGAATGGTTGTAACCCTGTCATTGTCTTCTCAGTTTTATAGATTTAAGGCTACGTTACCCTGACTTTAACTGTTTTTTTTTTTTTTTTTTTTTTTTTTTTTTGTTCCGAGGCAGGGTTTCTCTGTGTAGTTTTGGTGCCTTTTCTGGATCTCGCTCTGTAGACCAGGCTGGCCTCGAACTCACAGAGATCCACCTGGCTCTGCCTCCTGAGTTCTGGGATTAAAGGCGTGCGCCACCACCGCCCTTCTTTAACTGTTCTTAGAAGTGAAGAACTACAGCTTCTTTGTCAGCTCTTAGAACCAAGTCTTCTTAAAGCAAACAGATAATGAGTGGCAACCCTACTCCCTGCAATCTAAATAGAAAGATTTAAAATAGATTATGTTTGCCAGGTATGGGAGAAAGATAGTACCATTCACAGGATTTTCATACAAGATAAGCAGTAGTATATTAGGGACAGAAGTTTAGCTGGTAGTTGAAATATTATAAACTAATCACATACCCTGTCATCTAAGAAGCCCTCTTTAAGACACTTAGGAATACATGCATATGTATAAGCAAATAGATAAAAGATTTTAAGGAACTCAGCCTAGAAATTACTAAAGGATTGGCTGATTCAGTTAAGACATTTTTCAGCCGGTAGAATATTATATAGCCATTGAAAAGAGACTTAAATGGACTGAGAAACTGTTTTTGAAAATAGTGTATAACATTACATAGCATAATGCCATTTTGTATATTAAGTACATATAACTTAGAAGAATTGATAAATATAAGCATTAAAAATGGTGATGTATACCATACTGTTAATGGTTGGTATGCCTTGGAGAAAGGCCCAGTGGAGTAGAGAGCATTTAATCTTTAAGTAATTAGATTGTGAATAATTTTTGTTTTATTGTGATTTGTAATTTTTTCCTAAGTAAAATTTTAAGTAGTAAAAGTATTAGGTATGTTTCATAAAAATAAAATTCTTAAGTGGATATAAAAGATGCTGGACTAGTGTTAGAAGCCAAAGCCCCTTGCCCCCTTTTATAAGGGGAGAAAAAAAGTCTTCCTGATGATCAACAGGTTGTTATCTTATTTGTACGTTGTGGGATTCAAGGAGTGTATTTTCCTGCTTTGAAGTTTGTATAGTCCTTAAGAAGAACTCCCTAGGTTTCACATTAGCCTGAAAAGGATGCTGTGTTTTACTGTTTGTCATTTCAAAGTAGTAGGGAAAGCAAAAAAATTGTAAGCCTCTGAAATGATTTAAATTCTGGGGGTGTCAGGAGCTGTTGGATTTTATATGAGTAATTAATATCCAACTCTTAACTGGAAACAAGTGACACATGTATCAATGCCTTTTTTTTTTTTTTTTTGACCCAGGAGGATAATGGAATCCCAGTGCATCTGAAGGGCGGAGCATCTGATGCCCTCCTCTACAGACTCACAATGGGTCTGACAGTTGGTGGTAAGACATTGTTTGAGTGTTTACAGGACAAGGGCAGCAGCGGCAGCTTCCTTGCTTTTGCTGGGGCAGTGTTTATTGCAGGCAGTCTGTCTGTATGCTGTCTCACTGCACCTCAGAGAAGAGTCAAGAGGGCGTTAGAATATACTACCCAAGAGCACTTTAACCATCAGAAGAGGTCTGACTCGGCAGGTTTGTGGTTAACCTGATAGAGGTAGCTTTCTGTGTGTGGTACTAGTAGTTCTCAAACAGGGCCCCCCCAAAACATTCACACTACCCTGCCTCCAGTACTAGGGGCTTTAAAAATGTTTACATTCATTATGTTGAAAGACATTGTGGCATATCTACCCTTTAAACATAGAAATGAAGTAACAATGAAACTAGATTAATTTTTTAAAAATTTCAACATCTATCAAAATACTTTTATGTTTGATTAAGGGTTGTGTATGTGTGTGTGTTCTCACTAGAAATCAAACCCAGGAGCTTAAGCACTAGAAGGAAACACCCTACCTCTGAGCTGTATGCCCAGCCATTAAGCTTGTCTTAACATAATTTTGACCTTAACATTGGAGCTGAAATATTAAGTGTATGTACTGAAATCTCAGAATCCCTACTAAGCTTTCGTGTGTTTCTCAGGAACAGCGTATGCCATCTATATGTTAGTTATGGCTGCATTTCCCAAGAAGCAGAACTGACTTCATCATCCCAGTCTTCACATGGTTCAGTTTCATTCAGCGCTCAATGGACCAGGAATCTGATGAGTAACTGAGCTCTTCTTTGGGGATCAATATTTATTGATGTGTACTAACTGCCACCAATAAAGCAGTCTTTACCATGCTTTGTCTCCTTTTCACTTGAGAATAAATGACTGGTAATACAGTTTTGGGTTAGCACTTGCAAATCTTAGATAAGGAACAAAAATTTTTAAAAAGTCCTTAGTCTGTAAATTTGTGTAAAACACTATCATTGTGATATTTAGGAAATTTTACTTTCAGCAGCTACGAATTAGTAGATGGTCTTCACCGTCATTTGAGCTTGACCCTTGAAAGAACATTGCTTTGTTGTCTACCCACTTCCATGTTCGCAGGGTAAAGTGCTGGGCGCTGCTTGAGTAGTGAGGTGGGTCCTGATTGCTCTTCTTTTTCTGTGCTGAAATGTTGGGTGTCTTCTGTCTTAGAATTACGGTTTACTAGGCTTCTGATTGCTTTTTCTACATTCAGAATGGGATTTTATGATTTTATTCTAATCCTTAGCATAAGCTTAAAAACTTTATAAACTTATAAAAGTTATGGGGGCTATAGAGAGCCAAACTTTCTTTTTTTCCTTCTACAGGGTGTACCTTAGCAATCTCTAAAAATGACCTATGCCAGAATTAAGAGAAATCTATGAGTAAGGTGTTTTTTTTTTGTTTTTTGTTTTTTTTTAGCTTAAATTTCTATACAAAAATAAAAAATATTTGGAAAACTTGAACCATTTGAAATAACCAAATTAGTCTTTGGTTAAAAAGACTAATAAAAACATGGAGAATTGTGGTATAAATTTTTCTCAAAGGGTTACTAATTACCGATATTTTACTCTTAGATTCTGAAGTTTAAAGGGTTGTTGGACTGTAGTATATATCTTGCTAGTTTTAGAAAGAAGTAAACATTAGAGGTCTCTAAAAGCTGAGAAAGTTCCCCAGTGGCTTAGAACCTGGGCCAAGCCAGTGTCTCATGAAAAGAACCACTGATGATATTTTGAAAAGAATGGTAGCATTTTACAAGGGGGACTTTAGTTAATTTTCCTAAGTGATTTAAAGTACTTTTATGACATGAAAGTCATGTAAGAAGGAAAAACAGCTTGGAGTTTTCTATAACCTTCATCTTGATACCTCCTAGACTTACTGTCTTTGGCTTAACCTAGTAACAGTTGTACAAGAAAAAGCTTCCTGAGACAATGTTTCATTGTGTTACCCAGGCCACCCTGGAACTTGTGATTGTTCTGCCTCAGCTTCCCAAGTAACTGGGGTCCCAGGTTTAAAACACTTGGCCCAACTCTATGTAAAGTTTCCTAGGAATATTATGCTAAAATAATCTGCTTGGGGCCTAATAACATGGCCATATTTAATGTACTAAAACTGTTCAAGGTGAAGTTACTGCTAAACTGGATTTGTGGATGAAATTAAGTCTCCTGCAGTTTTGCAAAACTGAAATAAATGGCAGCATAAGATTTCAAGTCCAGTTTTCCATGATTGAAAAAGTATACTTTATCTCCCTAGTTTGATTAACTATATATATATATATATATATATATATATATATATTTTTTTTTTTTTTTTTTTTTTTTTTGGGTTATTCGAGACAGAGTTTCTCTGTGTAGTTTTGGTGCCTGTCCTGGATCTCACTCTGTAGACCAGGCTGGCCTTGAACTCACAGAGATACGCCTGGCTCTGCCTCCCCAAGTGCTGGGATTAAAGGTGTGTATCACTGCTGCCCGGCTCTAGCCAATTAAGTATAGGAAGAAAGGCATTTCAGGAAAAAGGAACCACCCAGAGCAAATGTCCTGAGGATTCTGGCCATGTTCAAAGAAAAAGAAAAGGGTAGTGAACAGGTACTGCTGTGGGAAACCGAGAGAAAGAAGGGAGATGCCCATCAAGTAGGGCCTTGCAGTCTATTACAAGGAGGGAGCTATTAAAGGGATCTGCATTAGAGAAGATGAGCCTGTTTGTTGAAATAGACCGTAAGGCAAAGTGGACAGTTGCTTTCTGTGGAGGCAAAAATTAGCCAGATATGAACAGAGGCAGATCTTCATCAATAACCTGGAATTTAATAACCTTTTCCATCCAACATCCCTGCCTCCCCAATTACAGAAAATCTACTTTTGAAAAAAAAATTACTATTCTAGGCTCAGAAATACAACTGAGCTGGACCACTAAGCTCCTTAATGGACTTTATAGTCCGATTAGTGGAGATAGACAAGTTAATTCATAAACATAATCACTTCCTCTTGTGGGAGTTTGAGACCCATAGAGAGAGCTCTCTTTTTTTTTTTTTTTTTTTTTTTTTTGGGTTTTTTGAGACAGGGTTTCTCTGTGTAGCTTTGCGCCTTTCCTGGATCTCGCTCTGTAAACCAGGCGGGCCTCGAACTCACAGAGATCCGCCTGGCTCTGCCTGCCAAGTGCTGGGATTAAAGGTGTGCGCCACCACCGCCTGGCCCTAGAGAGATCTCTTAGAAGTATTGAGGTAGAACCTAAGAAAGGTCTCTCAGTAGGTGATGTTTGAACTGAGCCGAAAAGACACCTAGAAGAAGAGCATCTTTGGAAAGCGGGATTGCTTCTCCAGGTTAGGCTGCAGAGACAGGTGGTATTGGAACACAGGAGATGGAGGAAGCAGAAATTGTTACTTCTTCCCCAGTGACTTACCAGCAAGTGGCTGAGCACCTACATGCAGTTCTACAGTGATTTTCTCTGGTTTTCTAACATTACACAAGATACTTGATAACTATAGTATTGTGTAACTAAACAAAATACCATGGATACTCTCTAACACAAAGTTATTACTACTATTAGCAAGACATAGACACTGAAACAGACCAAGCACTACAATTACATTAGAACTTGACTTCATACTTAGATCTGTTTTAGTGTGAAGTCCTGTGTTTGTCTACTATGTACCTAGCAAAGGAATGAAGAAAAAAAAGAGAGCCTGTGAGAACATTGCCAGTTAGTTTCTCCACAGAAGTCATTATCTTTGAATGTGGTTATGTCACTGGTTACGTTTAATATTGTTTCAGATTTCTGTGACTCTATCTCTGGTCGTGAGTCTCCCTTGATGGCCCCTACTGAATCTGTAGATTTTATGCAACTCCTTATTAAAAAAAAAAAAAAAAAAAAGATTTAATTTTTAAGTGTGTGTATGTTCTCCCGTGCATGCATTAGTGAAGCTGCCTGCCAAGGTCAGAGGCATGGATCTCCCAGTAGCTGATGTTACCCAGTGATTGAGCCATGCAGTATGGGTGCTGGGAATCAAACTGATCCTCTGTAAGAGCAGTATGTGCTCTGAACTGCTCAGACATCTTTCCAGCCCTTCAGCTCCTTATCTTAAAAAAGAAACAGCTTCTACAAAGTCAGATAATCTGAAGGGCTAAATTAAGAAAACCAGTCAAAACCCAAGGCATTTTCTAATTCCTGGTAGATTAGAGATTTAGAAATAGTTACAGTGAGATTGCTTGGAAGGTAGAGAACTGCCTACTAAAATGGTAGTTCTATTTAAAAAATTTTAAGTTGATTTTATGTGTGGATATATGCAATTGTGTACAGGTGCTCTTAGAGGCTACAGGCAATAATCCCTTGGAGCTAGAGTTACAGGCAGCAGGCCTGGCATGGGTGCTGGGAATTGAACTAGAAGAGCAGTACACATTCTTAGTCTCTGAGACATCTCTTTAGCCCTAAAGTTGGCGTTTCAAAGAATAAGTGAAGCCTGCTACAGGAAGGGGAACCGAGACTTGTACACTTAGTGCAAAGAATATATACATGTAGAATGGAATCTGAGTATTGACTTCCGATTATAAGTATGCTATTAATGTAATGAAATGTAAGAGATGACTGGACCTGCTAATCTGAGGATCAAACCTTTAACCTTTCTGGGGAACTGGGAACTACAGTAGGTGGACTGTTACTTAGTCTAAGATGTGTCAGGTCCTTATTGACCTCTTGCAGGAGGTACAGTCTTCCCTTTAGTGAGTTGTTGAAAATATTCTTGATATTATTCTAATGACTAAAGGCGGGTGGCCTTCTTTACCCTGGTTATTTCTCCTTCCAGAGAAACTCACCCCATTAATGTAACTAATTCCTTAAGGAATCTAAGGTCTCCAAGACACCTGCACACCCTTGTTTATTGGAACAGTATTCACAATAGCCCCATTAGGGAACTAGCCTAGATGCCTACAGACAGATGAGTGGATAAAGTAACCTGGCATATACATAATTGTGGGGTTTTTTTTTCAGTAAAAAAGAACAATTTTGTTTCTCAAAACAAAAATTCTGTCATTTGCAAGAAAATGGATAGAACTGGAGCTATGCTAAGCTAAATAAGCCAGATTTAGAAAAATGTGTCTTTATTCATATGCAGAATCTGGTATTTAAAATGATGTGAAAATATATGTGAAGAGGTAAGGAAACTGGGGGGGGGGGAAGAGATGGGGATGGAAGTTGAATATCACAAAAGCACATTAATATCTGTGTATGAAGATTTCACAGTGAACTTTTTTAGAGTGAATGCACACTAATGTGCTGGTTAGTTTTTGTCAACTTGATACAAACCAGAGACACCTGGAAAGAGAGACCCTCAACTGAGGAATCGTCTCCATCTGATTGGCTTGTGCGTCTGGGTGGGATGGGGATATTGTCTTAAGTACATAATGTAGGAGCTCCAGTCCACTGTGGGCAATTTCATGCCTAGGCTGATGGGCCTAGGCTGTTTACTTAGCTGAGCAAGTCGGAAAAGCTGTTTCTCCATGGTCTCTGCATTCAGTTCCTGCCTTGTCACCCATTGATTGATTGTAACCTGTAAAGCAATAAACCTTTTCCTTCCCCAAGTCGCTTTTGGTCAATGTTTTATCATAGCAACAAATAGCAAAGTAGTACAACTAATAATTAAAGATGGTCACTGGTAGAACTGAAAAATATATACCTTCTTGCTTAAAAAAAGAAATAAAAAAAATGTTGGTGATGATTTGGGCTGTGGTGAGTACTAATCGTTTTTGATGATGGGTTGTGTTGCCTGGATTTTGACGGCTGCCCACTGATAAAGAATGGTGACTAGGCCGGGCGGTGGTGGCGCACGCCTTTAATCCCAGCACTCGGGAGGCAGAGCCAGGCGGATCTCTGTGAGTTCGAGGCCAGCCTGGTCTCCAAAGCGAGTTCCAGGAAAGGCGCAAAGCTACACAGAGAAACCCTGTCTCGAAAAACCAAAAAAAAAAAAAGAATGGTGACTGCTGAAGATGGGTGGCTGTGGCAGTTTCTAAGAACACGAGGTTGGTGACATTGATTGGCTCTTCACTTCATACAGGAGTTCTATGTAATATTGTTTGGTAGTGTTTGACCTGCCCAGAGCTGCTTTCAAAATTGGAATCTGTTCTTTCAAATTCTGCTGATGCCTCATCAACTAAACATAAAGTATTCTGAATCTTTTGTCACTTTAATAACATTTTTTATGCCTTTACCAGGAATATATTTCATCTAAATAAATGACTTTTTGCTTGTACATAAGAAGTAATTTGGTAGTATTGGTGCATGCATTTAATCCCAGCACTTGGGAGACAGAAGCAGGTGGATCTCTGTGAATTCGAAGCCAGCCTGGTCTACAGAGTGAATTTCAGGATAGTCAGAGCTACACAAAGAAACCCTGTCTTGAAAAAAAAAAGTAATTTCTCATCCATTAAATATTAGGCACTTTGAGCTATTCAGTCACATCAAGCCCCACTTTTAGTTTAAGGCCTCCTGTGCTTACCATGTATCCAAATGCTTCCTTTACTGAGGTCTTGAGCCTCCTGGTCACCTGTGAGGGGCAGCAGTTAGAGCTTCCAAACTCCTGTCAGTGTTGCTCACCTCTGTCATAGTTCTTCAGTGACCAAGTGATATAATTCCAGCAAAGTCAGCCCGTCCTTGGGATCTGTGAATCCAGGTGTTGACTTTCTGTTAGCCCCGATGCTCCTGATAGCATCTGTTTCATCTGTAAATCTTACTCAGTGCATCTGCCTCATCAGTTATCTTAGCTAAAGCCTCTAAAGAGCTTGCTCTGGATAACACAGTGTTTGCATCCTTACCTTGCATGTTTATGTTATGGTGGTGTTTTTCTTAAGCCTTGTAAGCCAAGCTGCTGCTTTCCAACTCCTTTCTTTTTCTACAGTCCATCAATGTGGGAATGGTGTGATACAGCAGGGTGGCTCAGCATCACGGAGAGTGCAGTCTAGCTTCCACTTTAACTTCTGCAGTACTGTGACTGTTCGGCCTCTGTATTCCAAGCTGGCCTTGAACTCATAAAGATCCACTTGCCTCTGCTGGGATTAAAGGCATGCTCCACCACCACCCACCTGGCTGGTCACTGAAGCTTTATGTCAGCAGTAAGACTATTTCTCTACCGTTCATATGCTCACTGGAGTAGGACTTCCGATTTCCTGGTGTGTCGATTGAGAACAAGCTGTGTTGTCTCTTCCTTTTGTGGAGCAATACTGGATAAGACACAGCCCTTATGACCTCATTTAACCATTGTTTCCTTGCTTCTGATCTCTAGTCAGGGGCCATAGGGGTTAGGGTTTCCATACAGGAATTTTGGTTGGATACAAATGAAAGGAGGCTTGTTTCTGCTTCCAATTTAAAAGTAAAAGAAGTGAGCTTACAACCCATCAAATAAAGGAAACCACCATTGCACCAGTTGTTTCAGGGTTCCTGTTGGCATGTCCCCCACCCCCGCAAAAGCCCTCGTGTTAGAAAGAGAAGCAAGCAAAATGGAAAACGCAAAATGCCACGACTCAGGACAATCCACTTTTTTTTTTTTTTTTTTTTGGTTTTTCGAGATGGTTTCTCTGTGTAGCTTTGGCACCTTTCCTGGAACTCACTCTGTAGCCCAGGCTGGCCTCGAACTCACAGAGATCCACCTGGCTCTGTCTCCCAAGTGCTGGGATTAAAGGCATGCGCCACCACTGCCCTGCGACAATCCACATTTTTATCAGTAGAACAAAATGTGTTCCTGTCACTGTGTTTACAGCCTTCCAAATGGTTCTGGAGCCACTGCTTTTTTTCCTGGGTGACAGTGTCTTAGTCAATATTCTATTGCTGTGGAGAGACACCATGACCATGGCAACTCGTTTAAAAAAAGAAAGTAATTTGGTCTTGCTCACAGCTTCAGAGGGTTATTCCATTGGCAGCATGGCAGCATGCAGACTGACATGGTGCCTGAGAAGGAGCTGAGGAGCTGAGACTTCTACATAGAGATCTGCAGGCAGCAGGAAGAGAGCCACTTGGGCTTTTGAAACCTCAAAGCCCACCCCCAGTGACATACTTCCTCCAGTGAGGCCACACCTACTAATCCTTTGAGATAGTGCCACTCCCTAAGCATTTAAATATATGCGCCTATGGGGCCATTCTTATTCAAACCACCACAGATAGCTTGGCCTATAGTGGAGTCTTTGTGTCTGCCCCAGTAGAATAGCTAAGTGTCATTTCTGCAAATGAAAGTGATTTTTATTTTGATTTTTTTTGACATGACAAAATTTTTGACATTTGGTACTTAACATACATAGTTCAAAGTTCTTTAGACTGTGTGCAAACTCGGAATTCTGAACTTGCTCGTATCAGCCTCTGCTAGGAAGTTGCTTCCTAAAATAGCCAGGAGCCCCTTTGCAAGGGAAGGTTGGCTTGCTTCTTTTGCTTTTCTTTCCCAGTGCACTCTCAAAATCCCGGGACTCCAGACACCATGATACATTTGTGGTAAATAACAATTTCAGTTAAAATAGCTCAACTGGAGCCCAATCAGTTCAACTCAGTAGCAGTTTGTTGGTGCAGTGAGAATTCTTACTGGTTTTGCTGTGTCCGTTTTTTTTTTGAAATTGTGAGGGATTGCAAAAGAGCCACATTACCACAAGAGGGCAGTACTGGACATGGAGGAAAAGGATACCATTTCTCTTGCTATCACATAACTCAATATTTCTGTAAATCTAAATTTAAATTTAAGGATCGTGCCAGTGAGAAAGTCTGCCTCTTTGGACTACTGTTTAAGTGCACATCCAGTAACAAGCATGCTTTGCTGTCTGCGTTCTGTGTTGCCTGGGACATGCAAAGAAAGAGGGTCACTGCAAAATGCAGTCCAGGCTCTGTGGCAGCAGGGAGGAACAGTTTTGAGGAACTGAACCTCAAATAGCCATGCTGAAATGTATTTATTGATGGTTACACAAAAGTTGTTTTTTGGGTAAAACAAGTTCCTCATACCAAAGCCCTTGATCTAATCTATGTTTTCTGAAGGAAAACACTACACCCTGCAACTTTTGTCCTTATTGGTTACTGTTTGCAGTACCCGATAATGCAAGAAGTCATGCAAAGGCTGTAAAGCCCCTTCAGAAAAACAACTCTATAGATAATAGAAAACAATCACTGTTTTCCTTAAAGTATGAATACTTCTAGACAACAACTATTCATTCTGAACTTCACCCTAAATACAGTGAAAACAACTATTTCATTCTAATATTTACACTAGATACAATGATTCTACTAATTTTTCCTCTATACTTTGCGTGCTTTAATTATTTTTTGAAGAAAAGAACAGTTTATGAGCATCTTCTGAATGCAATCTAACTTCATAATGTTTGAGGTAATAAACACCTACCAGAGCCAAAAACAGCTTCCTACGTGTGCCTCTCATGGGGCCATAGTACAGAGACACCCCAGCATTCAGGCTTGAGCACAGCATGGCGGATTTATCTTAGGGTCCGGGAAAGCTGAGCTATGTCCCATGCTGAACAGCTTGGTCTAAGATCTCGGCATCCAAACCATGAGGTAGCCAACACAAAACTGCATACATACATACGTGCATTCCAGGTCTTAAGGGTCCCCCAGCGGCCATGCCCCAAGGACAGATACCTCAAGGTCATAGGCAGGTGTAACAGCTACAGCTGCCTCACTAGGGGCAGTGCTTCAGGGCATGGCTCAAAAGCAACCCACTACGAATGTCTGAGAAAATTTTTATAAGAATTTGATTTTGATTTTTTTCTTTATTCTTAACTTACATGCAAAATTGTATTTATAATGTACATACATTTAAAAAAAGATTTAAATTTTCTTCAAGATTTAAAAAAATTTTAATTATATGTATATGTGTCTGTGTATGGGTATATGCACATGTTAGTACAAAGCCTTCAGAGTCCAGAAAAGGACTTCAGATTTCCTGGAGCTGCAGTCACAGGTGGTTGTGAACTGTGGGATGTGGGTGCTGGGAGCAAAACTTAGCTTCTCTGCAATAACAGATGTGCTCTTAACTGTGGAACTATCTCTCCAGCTCTGAAGATCTCATTTTAATTGTGTGTGTCTATGTAGGGGAATGTGCACACAAGCACGGGTGCCTATAAAGGCCAGAAAAGGATCCTGGGTCCTCTGGAGTTGGATTTGCAGATGGTTGTAAACCACCTGATATGGGTGCTGGAAGCTGAAGTCAGGTCTTCTGCAAAAGCAGTGTAGACTCTTAACCATTGAGCTTTCTCTCCAGCCCCACAATGTGATATTTTGGTGTATTCATACATTGTGGAATTATTTATATTAACATGTGAATTAATTCATATACTTTTTTGTGGTGAAAACACTTAAAATCTTTTATGTGAGTGTTTTGCTTTTTGTTTTTTTTGTTTTTTGTTTTTTGTTTTTTTTTGAGATACTGTTTCTCTGTATAGCCCTGCCTGTCTTAAAACTTGATTTGTAGTAGACCAGGCTGGCCTTAAACTCACAGAAATCCTCCTGCCTCTGTTTCCTAAGTACTGGGATTAAAGAAGTGCACCACCGCCACCCAGCTAAAAATCTACTCTTATAATAGTTTTTCAAGCTTAATATAAGTGTCTCAGTTAGGGTTTCAATTGCTATGAAGAGACACCATGACCATATAAGTGAAAACATTTAACTGAGGCTAGCTTACAGCTTTAGTGGTTTAGTCCATTCCTATCATGAAAGAAACATGGTGGCATGCCTGGAGAAGGGGCTGAGAGTTCTGCATCTTGATCTGCAGGCAACAGAAGTGACCTGTCTACCACACTGAACAGAGCTTGAGCAAAGCAGACCTAAAAGCCTGCCTCCACTGTGACACACTTCCCCCAACAAGGTCATAGCTACTCCAACAAAGCCACACCTAGCAGTGGTGCTCCCTTTGGGGGCTATTTTTTTTTTTTTGAATCATAATAAGATGTTTTTATTGGATGTGATCACCAAGACTAATAAAATCTATCCCCCCCCCCCCCCCCAGCTTTGGTCCTTTGAAACAAAATTCCTCACTCTCCAAAACTCAGTTTTACTCTTTAGGAGTTCATTTTTTTTACATTCAAATTTATAATGAGATTATGCAATGATTATCTTTCTGTTCCCTAACATAGTACTGTCTAGCACAGTGGTTAATTTGAATGTAATTGGCCTCCATAATCTCCTAGGGAGTGGCACTATTATGAGGTGGCTTTGTTGGAGAAGGTATGGCCTTGTTAGAGGAAGTGTGTCACTGTGGGGGTAGGCTTTGAGGTAGTTTGGTGATATGACCATTTAGCAAATAAAATCAATAGGTTCTTCTCTTGTACCTATGACTTCCCCAGCCTTGGGGTTTGACAATGTTTTCAGTACAAAGCATGAATCCCTCCCATGGAGCAGGCCTCAAATCCAATTTAGAGAACACCTGGTTACCTCTGTAAACTGTCTTACCACTATTGCACAGTGGGCACACTCGTCTGGTAGATGATTAGTGTAGCATGCAGGGTCCAGTGCTGGATAAGACTGGTGATGTCTCCTCTCCAGCATCATGCAAACTCTTTCCGGTGGTTTGAATGAAAATGGCCCCATAAACTCAGGAATCGGCACTATTGGGAGGTGTGGCCTTGCTGGAGTAGATGTGGCCTTATTGGAGCAAGTATCATTGGGGGTGGACTTTGAGGTTTCAAAAGCCCAATCCAGGCCTAGTGGCCCTCCTCCTGCTGCCTGCAGGTCCAGATGTAAAACTCTCTTCCTTCTCCAGGACCAGCATGCATGCTGCCATGCTTTGTTTTCCTTTATAAGAGTTGCCGTGGTCATGGTGTCTCTTCACAGCAACAGAACCCCAAGACACTCCTTTTAGCACTATGAAAGCTAGTCAGCAGAGCAAGAATTCCCCAGTCAATTTAAGAGCCATTTCTTGGGGGCTGGAGAGATGGCTCAGAGGTTAAGAGCACTGACTGCTCTTCCAGAGGTCCTGAGTTCAATTCCCAGCAACCACATGGTGGCTCACAACCATCTGTAATGAGATCTGGCGCCCTCTTCTGACCTGTGGTCATACATGCTGTATACTTAATAAATAAATAAATCTTAAAAAAAAAAAAAATTAATCCATCAAAGAGTTGATTAACTTTAAAAAAAAAAAAAAAAAAAAAAAGAGCCATTTCTTTAATCTTGCAAACAAAGTGTTTTCAGCAATAGATCTTACTTACCATCTAGTGGGCAAACAAGAGCAATAACAATAGCTTGAGTTGTTTGGGGGTAGCCCTGGGGCCTCTCTGACCCCTGCATTCCTAGGGACCTATGTCTGGCACTGAGATTTTCATTTAATAATCCATGTCTTCTGGGAGTAGCATTGTTCACCCATTTGGATATATCTATATTCAATGGGTATATCATTGGCATACTGATTTCACTTGGTGCATATTTATGTACATATACAGCCAAATGGTTGAATATCGGGGTCACATTATAGCCTTGTTTCTAATTTTTGAAAAATTTGTATTGTTGTGGGCTACATAACCATAGTTATGCCATCTCGTGAAATTATTCCGAAGAATACTTTAATTGATAAAACTGTCTTGGGCAAACTGGTCTCTGGTCACTTAGAACAGCCATAAATTCTTAGAATAAACTGGTTCTCTGGATGAGCCATAAAATTCTGGAGTAAACTGGTCTCTGGGCCAGCCATAAATTCTTATACAATGTTTCCCTGACCAAAAGGTTATGAGAACTACCTGGCCACTTAACTGCTCACTCTTTCTCTTTTCTCTCTCTCTCTCTCTCTCTCTCTCTCTCTCTCTCTCTCTCTCTCTCTCTCTCTCTCTCTCTTTCTGGAAACAGTGCTTGCTTACTGCAAATATCCAGAGCTGCCTTTCTGTATAAGTCACAATTGCAGCTTTTGCCTTTAGAAACTTGAGCAAACCGGAAGTGGAGGCTGCTTCCTGCTCCTCTGCCTGGGGGAGTCCCACCAGTGGTAAACAAATACTCCATATGACTTTTTCAGGGACCAGGGGAGTTTTTCCCTTCAGGTACTCCTTAATATTTGGAGGTCTTGCCAAGATCTCTGAGGAGAAGACCCTCCTCCAGACCCCTGAGGTGGGGCTCCTCCTAGGCAAGAATAAGGGCTGTCAGTCCTAGAGGAGGCCATGAAGATGACAACCCTTGGCCTCAGGAATCAACTACACCTCACCAACTTGCTCCCTAAAACTTTTTGAAGGAGTCCATCTTCATCTGTATTTAGTACCTCCAGAGGTAAGTTAAACCTAGGTTTCAGGTTTACAATAAACCTACATTTCAGGTTTCTGGGCTTTCTTAGGCACCAGTTGGGGGACTTGTGGAAAAAGCTGGACACATAGTGGGAATTTCTAAGTCCAGAATTGTAGCCAGGACACCTGCTGCACACTCTCAGGATATGCTTTGTCTTGGTGACCACCAATCTGTGTCCTGTGTTTGTTGGATAAGTTTTCATTGTTTTTGTTCCTTGCCTATGTTTCTATGCCCCCATTAATCTTTTCCAGTTATAGGCATGCTGTGGAATAATTCTTCTGCACACTGTGAATATGTATTACTCTCATTGGTTAATAAAAAGCTGCCATGCCAGTAGCTGGGAAGGAAATTAGGTGGGAAAGCCAAACTGAGAATGATGGGAAAAAAAGGAGGCCAGAATCAGAGGAGATGCCAGCCAGCCGTCAAGCAAGCAGGACATGTAGAAAATGAGGTAACAAGCCATGAGCCACATGGCAAAGCATAAATAGAAATATGGGTTAATTTAAATGCAAGAATTAGCTAGTAACAAGCCTGAGCTAATGGCTGGTCATTTATAAGTAATATTAAGTCTCTGTGTGGTAATTTAGAAACAGCTACCAGGATGAGGAGTGGGTGGTCAGAACAGGAAAACTTCTGACTACACAGGCAGACATGGGAAACTGAACCTCATGGATGCTGTCTCCTGCTGTGGATATCGCTCTATATAAATAAAGCACTGATTGGCCAGTAACCAGGCAGGAAGTATAGGTGGGACAAGGAGAGAGGAGAATTGAGGAAGGAGGAAGGAAAGAGGAACCAGCTGGAGCCGCCGCCAGGACAAGGAAGATGGAAAGTACCGGTAAGCCACGAGCCACGTGGCAAAGTAAAGATTAATAGAAATGGGCTGAATATAAGAGTGAGAGCTAGACAATGACAGGCCTGAGCTAATGGCCAAGCAGTTTAAATAATGTAAGAGTCCGTGTGTTTATTTTATAAGTGGGCTCCGGAACTGGCGGGACTTGGCGGTGGGAGCTGGAGAAAAATTCTCCAGCTACAGTCTCCTGGTACTTGGGTAAGTGTCAGCATATAGTTACATGCTCTATTTCTGTTGGCCCCTGGAGCCTACTACTGCTACAAAAGTCACACTAGAAAGCTTCTCTACACCCTCCTGGGTCTCTAAACTGCTCCTGGCTGCCTCATCACTAGCCCTGTCTCCCAGCTCCCTCTTGGAGCTTGCTCTGTCCCTAGCCATGGCAAACCATTTGCATCTCCCCCTAGGATCTGCCTGCTCTGTCTCTGTCCCTCTTGTTGCCTCAAGAGCCTGCTGTCTAAGTCTGGCAGGTACACTGGGCACTTCTCTATGACCTCCTAGGCCTCTAAGATACAGCAATTCTCTCACCACTATAGCTGGAGTTTTCTCTCCAGGTTCTGCCAAGCCCCTGCAGTCCCACAGCCCACTTATAAAATAAATGCACAGATGCTTATATTATTTAAACTGTTTGGCTTAATGGTTCAGGCTTTTAGCTAGCTGTTCTTATATCTTAAATTGACCCATTTCTATTAATCTATAAGTTGCCATGTGGCTCGTAGCTTACTGGTATCTTAACATCTTCTCATGGTGGCAGCATCTCTCTGCCTCTGCCTTCCACTTCCCAGACCTCTCCTCTCTCTTTGTCCCACCTATACTTCCTGTCTGGCTACTGGCCAATCAGTGTCTTATTTATCAATCAATAATCCACAGCACACCACCAAAGCTCCTGTCTGCATCTTTTCCTCTAAGCTACTCCCACTTCCTCTGTTTGTGTAAGATGTCTTCTTTCCCACTTGCTCCGTCTTTCAGCTGGCTCCTGTCTCTAACCATTGGACTCTCTCTGGTTGCCTCTGCCCCCACCCCGGTGGGACTAGGGTGATGCAGGCAATCCTGCTTGGCAGCTCCCACAGGCATCGTAGGCCCTCTGCTCCACCACCTGCTGCTTGCTGTGCTGCTGCAGCTAGCCTGAACCCCAGACTTGCAGCTTGATGGGCACTAGATCTCCAAATTGTCACAGATTGTGACAACGGACACACGACACACACGGATGATCCCAAAGTCTCTTATCTTTAACCCTCTTGGCTTCCTGCTCCTGTCTTATGGCTGAGCCTTCTCTGCTCTCTGCTTGCTCTGGTCCCTCCCTCTGGTCACCGGATTCAGTTTTGCAGGGATTCAGGTGTCTTTTGGGTGTGGTTCTTAATAAAATATTGTCTTATGCTCTTCTACTCTATAAAAAGGCTGGCTTTGGAGTTGGATTAAGGCCTTCCCTTCCCTGACCCAAGCAGGCTTATTTAAAAGTTTTCTTAAAAATCTTCACCCTATGCCAGACGGTGGTGGTGCATGCCTTTAATCCCAGCACTCAGGAGGCAGAGCCAGGTGGATCTCTGAGTTTGAGGCCAGCCTGGGCTACAGAGTGAGTTCTAAGAAAGGCGCAAAGCTACACAGAGAAACCCTGTCTCAAAAAACCAAAAATAAAATAAAAAAAAAAACTCCATTCTAGGTCAGATGGGCCACCTGACTGGGGAGAAGGAAACAAAATAGAACAGCCAGGAAAAGACACTATGTACTTTAAACAGCTAAAAAGTAAACTTCCCATTAGGGATTATTCTGGTTTATCTCATACTCTTTCTTGGTTTAATTTAACTCTTTAAAACTTTTGCGCCAGGTGGTGGTGCACACCTTTAGTCCCAGCACTTGTGTGGCAGAGGCAGGTGGATCTCTGTGAGTTCAATGCCAGCCTCTATCTACAGAGTGAGTCCCAGGACAGCTAGGGCTGTTACATAGAGAAACCCTGTCTCAAAACCAAAAACCAAAACCAAAACAAACAAACAAATAAAACTTTTGCTAAAGTATAAACTTCATCTCAAGATTTGTAATAATATTGTGTAAACTTTCTGTATAGAATCACTGGATATGATTTTTTTTTTAAGATTTATTTATTAATTATGTATACAATGTTCTGCCTGCGTGTAGGCCTGCAAGCCAGAAGAGGGCACCAGATCTCATTACAGATGGTTGTGAGCCATGATGTGGTTGCTGGTAATTGAACTCAGGACCTCTGGAAGAACAGCCAGTGCTCTTAACCTCTGAGCCATCTCTCCAGCCCAGATATGATTTTAAAAATTGTAACATCTATAACAAAAATTAGCTTAAAACTTGTAACCCGAGGGTTGATAGTTAAAAATCTACAACATGCTTATAGGTAACTTGGATTCAACTCTTGTTTAGAAAAATAGATTTTTTTTTTAAAAGAGAAACAAAAATGATGTGTGTGTGTGTCTGGTGAGCTCACCTTGGGGTAAATAGCCAGCATGTGCCAGGAAATCATCTTTACTAAGATTAAAGAGAGGATATGTCATGTGATTTCACCACCATCCTGATTAAACTTTATATATTCCCAAGACTATAAAGATCTACACAGGTTAACAGAAACTGACTTAGAGATATATGTCTAACCACTTATGTTTTTGCTGTGTTCAATAACAGAGTTCTAGAAAAATTTAGATAAGAAACAACATATGTTTATTAAATTGGGCATGTTTGATAAATAAGGTTTGTAAATTTCTAAGGCATATTCAGGCCAACAGAAACTAGCCTGGACATGTATGTCTAAACTCTATGTCTTTACTAACTTTATTAAGTGTTGTTCAAATCTTAAAAGGTCTTATAATAAAAAACACAGAGCCAGATATTGGGGTGAAAGCTGAAAGATCAGAAAAGCAGAGCAAGCCACAGCCAACCTTACCTTGCCAACTCAGCAATCCTGTTTCCACAAATCCTCAGACTGAACGCCTCTGAGTCCTCACCCAAAAGGGTCTCAGCTGAATTGCTTTATTTCCTCTTTCCTCATGCCTTATATACCTTTCTCCACCCTGCCATCACTTCCTGGGATTAAAGGCTTGTGTGCTTCCCAGTACTGGGATTAAAAATGTGTGCCACCACTGCCTGGCTCTGTTTCCAGTGTGGCCTTGAACTCACAGAGATCCAGAGATCTCTGCCTCCCGAGTGATAGGATTAAAGGTGTGTGCCACCACTGTCTGGCCTCAGTGTCTAATTAGTGGCTGGCTGTGTCCTCTGATCCTTAGGCAAGTTTATTAGGGTGCACAATATATCACCACAATCAGGCTTTTAGGTATTTGTATAAACTAAGTCATATAAGAAAATGATATTTTGTAAGGGTACACTATGAAAGGATCAGGAAAGTATAGTTCCCAGTCTCTCTAAGGACAGTATTTATGGTGTAAAGTTTCGTTTTGATGGTAAAAGATCTTCAATTAAATTCTCAACTCAAATTTTTAAGACTCAAACTTAATGGGGATAAAACTGTAAAATTCTTATCTTTTTAAAGCTACTAATTTTGTAAACAGTTTAAGGCTTTCTAGAGAGAACTTACTTAGGGTCAGATAATCTGAGCTTGCTTTACCCAGCAGGGCTTCATAAGGAGATGATTTGGCCACGGATGTGTTTACCAGGTATTTGGAAGGGTCTACACGTAGCTGTATGGTGTGCTTTGTTTTTGCAAGGGGCAAGCCTTTTGCCTCTTCCCTTGGAATATTATAAAAAGCTTTTTTCAATAAAGGAGGAGGCTGTTGGGCCTCCTGAAGCTATCCTGTGTTTCTTTCTTCTCATTGTCTAGGTCTCTCTTTCTGTCATTTCTTTATTCCTTTCTCCTTCACCTTAGAACCCTTCAAAAGGTGGGAGCTGGTCTCTCACAATTAAGACATGCAAGTTAATGCTCAGTCGTCTTCTAAATGAACAAATTCTTTAATGTGCTAAGAACTATGCTTGTAGTCATGCTAACCACAAATGTAATTCAGTTACAGGAACAACCTTTAGCCTTCTGTATATGTTATCAAGGTTAAGTCTTAAGCAAGTAACTAAAAACAAGTATACTTTATTTAAAATCAGGTATTCTGAATAGATTAGATGATGTCTCTCAAACCCCTCAGAGATCTACCAAATATGGCATTTAAGGTGTTTAATTAAAAAACAAAAACAAATCAAAGAGCAAACACCTTCCCGTGATACACAGAAATGCCAACTCCTAGAGGCAGTCCTAAGGTTTCCTCCAAAGATGATGAAGACAGGCACACAAACAAACTCTACCAGGGACTTCCTTCAAATGTGGCAAAGTTGGCCATTGGCTGAAGAATTTCCCTTTGCCTGGCCCACTGCCGGGACCCTGCCCGAACTATAGACAAGCAGTACAATGGAGAACTGACTGCCTTTCTTTGGCTTGTCAAAGTAGGCCAGTCCTTCAAGTTCCTCATCCACAGAAAAGTCTCTCAGACCTTCTGAGTCTGGCAGTTAAGACTTAATGCTGTCCTGTGTGATGGCCAAAGACTTCTGCCCCCAACAAAGTCATTGAGACTACCATGGAAGAGCCTAAGGTAACTGTGGAGGGAGCTAATAAGTCTCTTGTCATTTTAATTGATACAGAGGCGATTTGGATTATACTTCCTGCTCAAATTTATCCTTCTCAGATTCCTGCAGATGTTGATGGCTAGCTGTAACTTTACCTACTTAGCAACAACAAGCAGCCAGCTCTTCCCCTGAGGCTGCAGCTGTCTGATTAGTCATTTTCCTATGTAAAAGCCAGGCCTTGCTTTTTCTAAAGGGACTTGGTTTCCTGCTGAGAAAGGCAGACTCACAAACCTATTTACTCTGCTAACAGGTTTCATATGGAAAGAGGTAAGCTCACAAAAAACAAGTTTCAATGTAAAAACAAACTCAAGCTATCATGCAGCTATAACTAACTTACTTTTTCTGTTCCTTTATTTAAGAGAATTTGCTTTTCAATGACTGCTCTCAGTAATCAGCCACCTATGTTTCACAGTAAATAATTAGATGGAAAAAAAAGGTTTAAAGTTTATATAAGTTGTGAAGGTCTAAGGAAGTAATTTAAGGTATGTAAATACAAGTTGTAAGGGTCTGAGGAAGTGATTTAAGGTATGTGAAAAATGAGACTTAAACATGAAACATGGTGTTAGGACTTGAAAAGTTCAGAGTTTTAAGATATTAGTCAATGGAGTCCTGTAGCTGGAAGTTTTCCTGTGTCCTACCTGGTCCTGCAGCCACTCAGACCAAAGTAAACACACAGAGGCTTATATTAATTATGAACTGTATGGTCATGGTGTATGGCTCAATTTTCTTGCTAGTTAGCTTTTATAACTAAACTCAGCCCATTTCTATTAATCTATGTATTGTCACATGTTCCATAGCTTTACTGGTCTGCTGGCATTTTGTTCCTTGGGCAGCTGGCTAGCATCTCCCCAGCTCCGCCTTTCTCTTTCCTGTTTCTCCTGGATTCCAATTGTAGGACAAAGTGCTAACAGGTCTTATTAATAAAAAACCTGGAGCCAGATATTAGGGTTAAAACTTGAGAGATCAGAGGAATAGGAAAAGCCATAGCTAACCTTACCTCACCAACTCCACAGCTTCCAAAGTGACCTACTTCCTGTATACCCATGCCTATATGCCTTTCTGTCCTGCCATCTCATTTCCTCTCCCCACCCAGCTACATCACTTCCTTTTCCTTCCCAGATCTGTCACTTCCTGTCTGTCTATACAGACCTCTAGACCTTCATGGTTAGTGCTGGCATTAAAGGTATGTACCACCACGCCTGGCTCTGTTCCCAGTGTGGCCTTGAACTCACAGAGATGGATCTCTGTCTTCGGAGTGATAGGATTAAAGGCATGTGCTACCATTGCCTGACCTCAATGTTTATGATACTGGCTGGCTTTTTCCTCTGATCCTCAGATAAACTTCATTGGGGTACACAGATAAAATATCACCACAGAGTCCTGTGACTATTATGATAGTCACAGGTCAAACAGACTCCAGATAAGTACTCTTGTCAGTCAACAGCTTAAGCTTTCCTGCCTACTGCCTATTCCTGGGCGTGGGGTCTTTCCTTCCCCTGGTCTTACCAGGATCACAGGCCTGAAAGTTTCAAGTGTAAGGTTTACTCCTATGCCCCTTGATTTCTGCTCCTAGTCTATATCTGTCCCAGCAGATTTCTACTCAGCTGACAGACACTATTTAAATCTAATTGGCCCCCATACTCTCATAGGTGATAAGTATTTTGAATCCCTGGTTGTGGGTTTCTTTACCGATATAATAAGCCAAATCAAGCCAGATGAATAAAACCAGATTTAATCTGAGCAAAGCATTCCTGGGTGATCTTGCGAGAAGGAGAAATCACACTGCTGCTCCCAAGGAGGGGGCCTTAAATACCCTGTAGTGAAGTCTTTGAGCAGGTCCAGGGGAGGAGCTACTGAATGTTGAGCTTTTTGAGGGCAGGGTCTGGAGAGGGAGGAGTGGGGCCAAAGTGAAGTTTCCAGTTAAACATCCCAACCTTCTTGGATATATGTGTGCCGTTCAAGTCTGTGTACTTCCTGCTGGCATGGGATGATGTGGAAAGGGGAAGTCAGGCGTCTGTGGGCACATGCTCAGAGGGAGGTGTAGGGGAAGAAGCATTCAGTTAACTGTCATCTGGAGACCTCAGGTATCTGTTCCTTGAGGAAGCAGAGGACACAAGTTGCTAGGAAAAAAAAACCAGATTATTAACACCAGCCCTATGTACAGGGGTAGCCATAGGAAGAATGAAGACTGCCAGAAAGAATGAAATGGCAATGTGTCCATTTATCTTGTGTAGGGGCCCACTTGAGTCGGGAGAGGTGGTACCAGCACTGTTGTCTCAGGAGCTTGTGGGGATGGCATGCCAAATTGAGGGATGATGTGTTTCAGGAGTACCTGAGCCATCACATCTGCTGTTTTTCTGGTGGTGAGGAGTGCCTTCATCTATCCTGTAAAGGTGTCAGTAAGAGTTAAGAGATAACAAAGCTTTTTATGAGTGGGCATATGTGTGAAATCAACCTGCCAGTACTCACCCAGTTGGTGTCCTTGAAACTGGTGCTGGGGCTGGTGTATCTGGAGGGCCCCCTGCAGGTTGGCCTT
The DNA here is from genome assembly GCF_007827085.1 of Peromyscus californicus insignis. NCBI lineage: Eukaryota > Metazoa > Chordata > Mammalia > Rodentia > Cricetidae > Peromyscus > Peromyscus californicus. The sequence continues at coordinate 74,602,106 of NW_026294402.1, read as the reverse complement.
AGCACAAGTCTGGCAGGAGGAGTGGATCTGTCTAGAGACTGATTCACCAGTCCAGATTCCTTGATACCGTAGCAGAACTCTTTCCCAGGAACATGCAGGTGTCTGTGAAACAGCTGGAACAGATTTACTTCTCGGTGTCATAGCAAAAGGCTATGGTTTTGGGTTAAAGGGTATGAGCATTTTTCCTAGGGCCTGGTTTCAGCCCAATGAAACACACTTCTAAGTCTATACTTAGAAGACAACCAAGCCAGGTGGCACACACCTTTAATCCCAGCACTTGGGAGGCAGAGCCAGGCAAATCTCTGTGAGTTTGAGGCCAGCCTGGTCTACAGAGCGAGATCCAGGACAGGCACCAAAACCACACAGAAAAACCCTGTCTTGAAAAAACAAAACAACAACAAAAAAGAAGACAACCAGAGGAAATTCTCTGAACAAAAGAGGTTGAGCAAGCAAAGGAGGAGGAGGGAGGGAGGCTGAAGAGCTAGGGAGGAGGAACAGAGTTGAACATCCCTGCAGGCTTTCATATCCTCCCTAATGTTAACCTGTTTCAGAGGGGGAGGAGTTGGCTTTTCAGCAGAGTTTTGCCATATGTGGCTGGAGACGATACAGTAATACTGAAAAAGACTCTATGCAGTCCTAAAAGCTGGGACCAGTAAAATCCACAGAAATTTAAGAACTTCTGAAAATTGTTTGTAGTCAATGCTTTATCAGTTTATCAAAACTGCATTTATTAATGCTAAAACTCTGAACCTCTGAAGTTACATCTAAAAGCTATTTATCCTGTGCTATGGAGCATGTGAATGGTGCAAACTAATGAACTAAGGTAGTTGTAGCCTTGGGGGGTTGGGAGTAAGAGCTGTTAAATTGGTAAATCTGTCAGTACCCTAGTCAACAAACACCATCAGGTCTGAGAAGGATAAATTTCACCTGAGTAAGCAGAAGTGAAACAGCTTTCCAGCTACCTAGGCAGCTATTCCAGGTTTCTCCATGGTTGTTGAGGATAAAGGTCCCTAGGCAGTACCAGTCTTCAGCTGCTAAGCTCAGAAGATCTGACTGACTTTTCTGTGGAGTAGGAATAGACCAGCCTACCTTGTCTTGGCAAATCAATTCCCTAGCGTCCTGCTTGTTCACAGTCTGCACAGGGTCTTGGCAGCAGTTAAGTTGCAAAGCAGTTTTTGGCTCTGTGGCTGGCTTTACTACATTTAAAGCAAGCTCCAGGTGGAAGTTCTTTGGTGGCCATCCATCTTTCTTGGAGGAGATACAGGATGCTGCCAGGAGCTGGCATGCCTCTTATCATGAGAAGCTTTTATTATTAAAATGCCATACTTTCAGATCTCTGAAGCATTTGAGGATCAGGGGATCATTATCTTTTAGGTATACCTAAACTGGACAAATGTTGTTTAAGCTTAACTTTAAGAACACACACACACACACACACACACACACACACACACACACACACACACATATACATATATATATATATATATATATATAAGCTAAATCTGGACATATCAAAGAAGTTGATCATTTATGAGCTAACTGACAGTTAACTTGTATATCTTAGCACAACATTATAAGACATAACAGTTTTCTGTATGACTTAATTTAGCAAATTAACTAGAGCTTACCAATGTTAGTAAAAGCAAGAAGGTTAGACATATATTTTTAAATTGGTCTTTGTTAGCCTGAATAGACCTTAGATAAGGAGAGACCCTTTGTCAGACTGTTTAGGTCATTTTCTTGCTGTATCATAAAATAGGAATATCTCAGTCTCTGGTGTTCAGCTGTGGTCCTAACACATAGAGCATAATCATAATCTGTAGAAGGCAAAACCAAGTCTTAACACTGTGAGCAATTTAGTGTTTTAAAATCAATAACAAGGGGATTACTCTTATGTTATAAACTCTGGCTATCAGCAAGATACATCCCTGTACATGGATGTATGGAGGTGCAGCTTTGATACCTCAGTAAACCAGCATTGTTTTAAATCCTTTCTTTTATAAATCTTGTTTTTAGGGCAGGACAGAAATTATACAGAAATCTATGTTAATCTAAAATATATTGGAGACCTAATGTCTCCTTGGTGGGGTCACTCCATGTGGTCACCTTTATTTAAGATGGCAGTAAAGTCATATGACCTCCCTCTTTTTCAACCTTAGTCAAAATGGTGGCTGCCCACATGCTGTATTTAATTAAGGTGGTGACTGACCACGTGGTGTTTTCCAGAGCAGTTTCAATTTGAAGTTACCAGTTTTACAGATTTTAAACCATACCCAATTTCTTCACTGCTTTTTGTTTAATAAGGTAGAACAGTATAAAATAACTTTTTCTGTCATCCCGTAAGATTCAGGACCAGAAAACTCCAGAGGTGAAATCGGAGTCCAGGCAGGTAGTCGCAATAGCAATGGCTGACACATGGAACACGTACACTCAGGCATCTAAGACCAGTCAGAAACAAGCATGTAGTGGCCACACATTTACACATCCTACTGAGTCTGAAGCAGACATATAGGCACAGATCCATCCATACAAACAGCATAGATGAGACTTTTTTTTTTTTTTTTTTTTGGTTTTTCGAGACAGGGTTTCTCTGTGTAGCTTTGCGCCTTTCCTGGGACTCACTTGGTAGCCCAGGCTGGCCTCGAACTCACAGAGATCCGCCTGGCTCTGCCTCCTAAGTGCTGGGATTAAAGGCGTGCGCCACCACCACCTGGCCTGAGACTTTTTTTTTTTTTAACAGAAAGACAAAACTTTTCGTGAAAAACCATATCAGATGATCAACTTTAAAATCCTGAAATAAGACTTTACAGTATAAGAAACCATAGAAATAAAAGACTTTTTTGGAGTTAGGAAGTTGAGAGTGATAATGAGATCTGCAGGCTACAAGAGCAGAAGAATGAGACATTTATGCAGTTTAGGGTGGGAGAGCAGTCAGGAGCAGACAGAATGAATCTATTGCGGGAAGAATCAATCCTAGAGTGGCCAGACCAAACACCAGGGAAGCCTGGTGAGCCACGTCAAAGTGGGCACCCTTCGGTGGGCCCTGCCGAGGTGTGCCACTAAGAGAAAAGAGCAGGAACAGCAGAGTTAGTGCACTGGGGAAACTGGGAGAGTGATTGAGTGAAAGGTGGTCTTGGAGTGCAGGCAAGAGAGGCAGGTAGGCAGATGAGCAGGGAAGAGGGGGCGGAGATACAGAGAACAGGGGAGGGGATGAGAGTGCAAAGCTTGTAACCCTGGATGAGGGAGCTCAAACCAACATATGTGAGATAGCCCCAACTTGGATAAGTTTTGTAGGAGACACCCCAAGGGTGTCTGGGGATTGAACTTGGACCCCAAATACCCATTCACAAGCCTTTTTCTGGAGACTGGAGGGTTCAGAACTGTGTCTGGTTCTATAAACCTATGGCTGGGAGTGGTGTGTGGGATTGCCTCTGTGAAGAATGTCTCACGCATAGGGGAATCCCAAAGGCAGGGACTGTTTCTACTCTGGACCAACTGGAGTTACCTGGTGCTGCAGCAGCCTTGGCCAGAAGGGGTCAAGGATTTGGAAGGGATCCCAGATCCCTTGTAGGCTTTTGGTTGGGGAATGGGTAACTTCCCAGGCCAAGAGTTGGTCCAATGTGGTGGAGGCTGGATGGGTAAGAGGGAGAGTGGCTCCGCACAGCCATATGGTTGTGAGAAAGACTCAACTCTATCAGCAACAGTTGATAAGTACCTTGAATCCCCAGTTGTGGGATTCTCTGGCAATGCAATAAGCCAAATCAAGTCAAATTAATAAGATCAGGTTTAATCCGAGCAAAGCATTGCCGGGTGATCTCAGAGGAAGGAGAAATCACACTGCTGCTCCCAAGGAGGGGCTCTTAAATACCCTGTAGGCACAGTCTTTGAGCAGCTCCAGGGGAGGAGCCACCGCTCGCTAGCTAGGCTTTCTGAGGGTGGGGTCTGGAGAGGGAGGAGTGAGGCTGAAACAAAGTTCCCAGCTAAACATCAGGGAGTAGCACTATTAGGAGGTGTGGCTTTGTTGGAGTGGGTATGGCCTTGTTGGAAGAAATGTGTCACTGTGGGGAGGCCTTGAGGTTTCCCATGCTCAGGATACTGCCCAGTGTCACAACTGACTTCCTGTTACCTGCAAGATGTCACATTCTTAGCTCCAGCACCATGTCTGCCTGCACACTGCCATGCTCCCCATCATGATGATAATGGACTGAATATCTGAAACTGTACACAAACCACCCCAATTAAATGTTTTACTTTATAAAAGTTGCCATGGTCATGGTGTCTATTCACTGCAATAGAAAATCCTAATGATTTTCAAACATCATCCAGAAATCAACTGCTGTCTCTAGCATACTGTTCCCAAACTACTTACACCACACCAGCCCTGGTCCTGCAAAACTGGCAAGCCCTGCATGTCCTGAAAGCCAATATATATTAGTCTAGCCAATATGATTGCTCCCTGTCTCTTCAGGATGGGTCAATGAACCAGATGCTTCTGAAAAAAAAAAAAAAAATGCCCCAATATTGCCTGAATCCCCTTCTGGCCTTAGACTAGCATTCCAGACTTGGTAAGTCCCAACAATGATATTCTAATTTCAGCTGATAAGTAGTTACAGAAGAGAGTATATCACCCCTTATCATCAACAAAAGGTGGGATGTTAGATCCAAAGGAAACTGATATCCCTCTACCAAAGGGAATTGCTTCCCTTATCTCTGGCAGAAGGAAGAGGTGGCTACCTATTGTGCCTATAGACATACAAAGGCTCATGCTGGCCTCCAGCTCCTTTAGTATTATAAGTGCCTGTTAAAAATCAGAGAATTACAAAACCTTACAGAAAGGGCTACTTAAGATAGGGGCTGGGATCTGACTGAATGACTTACTTCATGGTTACCAAGTTTTACCTGGATAATGCAGGTGTTTGTTTTTCTCTGTCTTCCTGTTTTATGCATCCTAATGCTTGTTCATGAATGTCAGTGTCTACCCTTTTGTATTCTTCCTAGCCAATTAAAAGAAAAAGACACCATATGTTGTTGGTTGTTTTTACTCTTTACTCTTGGGAGGGGGGTCCACCACCCAGCTCCCAAATAATCACACGGATACTTATTCTTTCTTGTGAATGCCCATCCTTAGTTTGGCTTATTTCTAGCCAGCTTTTCTTAAATTATCCATCTGCCTTTTGCCTCTGGGCTTTTATCTTTCTGTATTCTATATACCTTTCTTTACTTCTTACTCCATGGCTTGCTGTAGCTGGATGGCTGGCCCCTGATGTCTTCCTCTCCTCCTCCTGTTCTCAATTATCAATCTTTTCTTCCAAGATTTCTCCCTCATATTTATTCTCTCTGCCTGCCAGTCCATTATTTCTCCTGCCTAGCTATTGGCTGTTCAGCTCTTTATTAGGCCAATCATGTGTTTTAGACAGGCAAAGTAACACAGCTTCACAGAGTTAAACAAATGCAACATAAAAGAATGCAACACATCTTTGCATCATTAAACAAAAGTTCCATAGCATAAACAAATGTAACACATCTTCAACTAATATTCTACAACAGCTATAGATACCATGGACCCTAAAATTAAATCCCCCAGATTGTTAATCTATGATCCAACTCATTCTCATAGAAGTGGGCTATGCTGTGGGCTATTGAACCATAGTTATGCCATCTCACGGAAGTATTCCTAAGAATATTTTAATTGCTAAAACCATTTTGAGTAAACTGGTCTCTAGACCAGGCATAAATTCCTATAAATATGTTCCTGACCTAAAGGTTAGGAGCGCTGCCCAGCCACTTACTGCTGTCTCTCTGCTTCTATAAAGAATGCTTGCTTACTGCAAACATCCAGAGCTGCCATTTTGTATAAGTCACAGTTGCAGGTTTTGCCTTTAAAAACTTGAACAAACTGGAGAGTGAGGCTGCTTCCTGCTACTCTGCCTGGGACAGCCCCATTGGTGGTAAATAAAGACCCTATATGACTTAATCAGGCATCTTGGGAATTTTTCTCTTTAGGTACCCTATAATAGTATATTGTTTCCCATAACAGTCATATTAGTTTACATCCCCGTCAATGGAATACATTTTCCCCTTTTTGCTCACCTACCTTTCATATTTTGATAACCATCATCCCAACATGTATAAAACATATCGTGTAGTTTTATGATTAGTGTTGCCAAGCACTTTTTAGTATAGCTGTTTAATGTGTATGTCTTTTGAGGAACGCTTATTATTCAAGTCCTTTCTCAATTTTTTTAAAAACGTATTTTTTCCGTGTATGGGTGCTTTGCTTGTATGTGTGTCATTTACCACATGGGTGTGCAATGCCCCCAAAGCCAGAAGAGCATGTGGGATCCATTGAGACTGGAGTTAGATTGTTCTTGTATAAAAGATGTGCAATAAAGAAACTGCTGACGTGGCCACTTCATTAGGGGGAGGTTTTTTATTGTAAATAACAGAGAAAGAACAGCTAGAGACATTTGGAAGAGTCCAGAGCAGAGAGAAAGAAACACAGACTGAACATGGCCAGGACTAGGGAAGCAAGAATAGAATACAGGAAGATGGAGAATACTGGAGACAGCAGCATAGCAAGAGAGAATATGGGCAGGGAGTATGAAAAAAGTGAAGATCTGAGGTGAGAAGGGCTAGGAGGCTAGTGTGGGAGCTCTGAAATGTATCTCAGGTATTTCCTTGTGAGAAGGGGGCATAGGAGCCTGGAGACTAGCATGAACTTTGATATGCTGATGGCCACCACAGGTCTATGTCAGTGGAGAGCTTCTACCAAAGGAGTTCTTCTACCAAAGGCAAGAGAAATGTCTCATTTTGGAGACAAAAAACCCACTTCACAAGTTCCTGACAAATGCTGGCCTTTGTCTAACTGCCAGAAATCCCTCAATAGTCCAGTCTGTGCTGGGCCAAAACTGTCATTTCTGGACATATGCACTGCCTTTTGGAGTTTGAGGAGTTGGAGTAGCCTTTGGACCTGACAGTTGTGAGTCACCATGTGGTCGCTGGGAATTGAACCCAGGTCCTCTGCAAGAGCAGTCAGTGTTCTTAACTTTGGAGCCATCTCTATAACCCCTATTGTTGAATGTTTAATCAGACAATTATTTATGTATTTGGTTTTTCTTTTTTTAACATTTTATTTTATTATTTTTTTTTCATTTTATATACCAACCACAGTTCCCCCTCCCTGCCCTTTTCTCGCTCTCTCCCCCACCCCCCATCCACTCCTCACAGAGGGTAAGGCCTCTCTTGGATAATCAACACAGGCTGGCATACCAAGTTGGGGCAGGATGAAGAAGCCCTTCCCCTCTGGATCCTGGCTGAGCAAGGCCTCCCACCATAGGTAATGGGCTCTAAAAAGCTAGTTCTTGTACCAGGAATAAGTCCTGGTCCCTCTGCCCAGTGGCCCCACAAACAGATTAAGCCACACAACTGTTACCCACATTCAGAGGGCCTAGTTTGGCTCCCATACAGGTTCCCTAGCTGTCAATCCAAAGTCCACGAGCTCCCACTAGCTTGGGTCAGCTATCTCTGTGGTTTTCCCCATCATGAGTTTGACCTGCCTTGCTTAGGATACCTCCTCCCTCTCTTCAACTGAACTCCAGGAGCTCGGGCAAGTGCTTAGCTGTGGGTCTTTGCATCTGCTTCCATCAGTCACAGGATGTAGGTTCTTTGATGATAATTAGGGTAGTCACCAATCTGACTACAGGTGAAGGCTAGTTCAGACACCCTCTCCACCATTGCTAGGAGTCTTAGCTGGGGTCATCCTTGTGGGTTCCTGGTGATTTTCCCAGTACCAGGTTTCTCCCTAAACCCATAATAGCTCCCTCTGTCAAGATATCTCCTTCATTGCTCTCCCTCTCCATCTCTTCCCCAACTGAAGCCATCTTGTTCCCTCATGTCCGTACTCCCCATCTGCTCCCCTCTACCCACCTCCTAGTTTACCCAGGAGGACTTAGCCATTTCCCCTTCTTGGGGCTATCCATGTGTGACCCTCTTAGGACCCTCCTTTTTACCTAGTTTTCCTGGGGTTGTGGATTGTAGCCTGGTTATCTTTTGCTTTGCATCTAATATCCCCTTACAAGTGAGTACATACCATGTTTTCTTTCTGGGTCTGGGTTACCTCACTCAGGATGATTTTTTCTAGTTCTATTCATTTGCCTGCAAATCTCATGATGTCATTGCTTTTTTTTAAAACTACTAAGTAACACTCCATTATGAATATGTACATTTTTTTCTCCATTCTTTTGTTGAGGGGCATCTAGATTGTTTTTAGGTTCTGGCTATTACAAATAATGCTGCTATGAACATGGTTGAGTAAATGTCCTTGTGGTATGGTTGAGCATCTTTTGGGTATATGCCCAAGAGTGGGATTGCTGGGTCTTGAGGTAGGTTGATTCTTAATTTTCTGATAAATCACCATACTGATTTCCAAAATGGCTGTACAAGTTTACACTCCCACCAACAGTGGAGGAGTGTTCCCCTTGCTCCATATCCTCTCCAACATAAGCCCTCATCAGTGTTTTTGCTCTTAGCCATTCTGACAGGTGTAAGATGGTATTTCAGTGTCATTTTGATTTGCATTTCCCTGATGACTAAGTATGTTGAGCAGTTCCTTAAATGTCTTCTGGCCATTTGGGATTCTTCTGTTGAGAATTCTCTTTTTAGATCTTTACCTCATTTTTAAATTGGATTACATGGTTTTTTGAGGTCTAGTTTCTTGAGTTCTTTATACATTGTGGAGATCAGCCCTCTGTCAGATGTGGGGTTGTTGAAGATCTTTTCCCATTCTGTAGGCCGCCATTTTGCCTTATTGACCATGTCCTTTGCCTTACAGAAGCTTCTCAGTTTCAGGAGGTCCCATTTATTAAACGTTTTGCTAAGTGTCAGTTGCCCTGGCTGTCCTGGAATTTGCTTTGTAGACCAGGGTGGCCTTGAACTCAGAATTCAGTGATCTGCTTGCCTTTGCCTCCCTAGTGCTAGGATTAAAGATATGTGCCACCATCATCTCCATAGACTTTTATGTTTTTACTGTTGGGTTGATTTTCTTTACATATTTTGGATATTAACTTCTTATCAGGTGTTTGCAAGTAGTTTCTCACACCATAAGTTATCTCTATACTATGTGGATTTTTCTTTACTATGTGTATACCTTTTAATATATACCCATCACTCTAATTTTTGCTTCTGTTGCCTTGCTTTTGGTATTATAGTGGAAAAATATTTGCCCAGACTAATATGGAATTTTTCTCTATTTTTTTCCTAGTAGTTTTACATTTAATTTAAGTCTCTCACAAGTTTTGAATTAAATTTTTTTGTGGTTTTGAAAGAGAATTTCACTCTGTACCCTAGACTGGCCTCAAACTTCTGCCTTTGGTTTCCCAAATTCTGGGGATATTCATATATGAGCCACTATGCTTGGCCTTGAGTCAAGTTTCATATATGTTATATGTGATAGTCTTATTGTCAACTTGACTAGATTTAAATTGCCATGGAAACATACACCTGGGCATGCCTGTAAGGGCATTTCCAGAACAGCTTTACTGAGGGTAAAGAACTGGCAAGAATGTAGGTGACACCATCACATTGGTTGGTGTCTCACATTGGAAAAAACAAAAGCGGAAAGCTGAGCATCAGCAGTCATCTCCCTGCATCTTCCTTTCTGCTTGTGGATCCTCCAGCCACCTCAGACTACTGACAGCACAGATAGCTACCACCATGCCTTCCATACCATGATGGGCTACACCCTGAAATGCTGAGTCAATATAAAGCCTTCCTTCCTTAAGTTGCTTTTGTCAAAGAAACTAGAAAGGTAACTGCTATATAAAATTGGTCCCAAGGACTAGGGCCACTGCTGTAATAAACCTGACCATGTGGTTCTTATGTGCTTGAAACTGATTTGCACAAAGATTGTGGAAGAGTATGAAAATATGTGCTAGAAAAGCACTAGGATTGTGTAAGCTGAGCTGAAAGGAGCATCCTAATAAGAGCTTGAAAGACCAGGATGCTGACAGAAATGCTGACATGGAAGCCCAACTCAGGAGGTTTCAGAGGCAAAGAAGGTCTCTGTTAGGAAGTGGGATGGGCTTTCATGTGATGTTTTGATGAAGAGTCAAACTGCATTCGGCCTGTGTCCTGAGGACTTGAGTAAGGCTAAATCAAAAAGTAATGGACTGATTTGTTTGTCAGGAATTTTAAAGACAAAAGCACATTCAGACTATGGCATGGCTGTTGCACACTGTTCTCATCCACGCCAACAGTGTGAGAGAGCAACAAATGGTACAGGAAGATGAAAAATGTAATTGGGTGAGGAGGAAGAGGACTTGAGCATGTTTAGGTTTCTCAGCATCTGCTATAATTATTTTAAGATAGTAGCATCATAGAAGGGAACCCTTCAGAACACTAAGCATGGTACCCCAAAGTCAAGATCCCACCCCACCAAGGGAGGAAAATATAAGCTCTTGAAAGGAAAGCCTGAATTAAGAATGCTACTAAAGGAGTTCTCTCCTTAAAACCAACTTTTTAAGGAAGTCTTTTCTTGGATTTCTCCACAAAAAAAAAAAAAAAAAAAAAAAAGCTACCAGAGCTGTTGTAGAAGGGAGTCAGATATTTTTCAATCTGATAACAGAACTTGAAAGCATTGTCCATGTGATGCTGGTTTTTTGTTTTTGTTTTTGTTGTTATATAAAATATATGAATGACGTTGATGAGGAATGAGCCAAGATTCTAAGAATCTACTTGAGTGAGGCAGTGCATGGCAGGGTCCGATTTACTGAAAGGAGGCCCTGAAAGGTTATATTGAATGGATCTGTGAAGGGGAAGCCTATGTTGCAATAGAGACCCAGGATGCTGGAATAACCAGGATTGCTTTGACTGTCCAGGTTTTTTTGTGATTCCTTATAAATTTTAGTACTTTTTCTATTTTATGAAGTGTATTGTGGGGATTTTGTTTGCATTGAATCTGTATATCATTGTAGGATGATCGTTTTCACAATATTAATTCTACCAATCCATGAGCATGGAAGGTCTTTCCATTTTCTAGTGTTTTCCTCAGAGATATGAAGTTTTCATTTAGATCTTTCACCTCCTTGGTTAGGTTTATCCCAAGATATTTTACTTTGAGACTATTGTAAATAGGAGTGTTTCAATGATCTGTTTCTCAGTGTGTTTGTGGTTGTTGTATAGAAAGGTTACTGATTCATCTAAGTAGTTTTTGTATCCTGCCACTCTGCTGAAATTGTTGAACACTTTCAGAAACTTTCTGGTGGAAATTTTGGAATATCATATCATCATATCGTATCATATCATCTGCAAATAGGGATAATTTGACTTCTTCTATTCCTATTTGTATTCCTTTAATTTCATTCTCTTGTGTTATTGCTCTAGCTAGTATTTCAAGCACCGTATTGAAAAGGAGTGAGTGAGGATAGTGAACAACACTGTCTCATTCTTTATTTTAATAGGATTGCTTCAAGCTTTTCTCCATTTAGGATAATGTTGGATATGATTTTGTTATATATAGTCTTTATTACGTTGCAATATGTTTCCTCCAATCATTCTCTCTTTTGGACTTTTATCATGAAGGCATGTTGGATTTTGTCAAAGGCTTTTTACATCTCTATTGAGATGATCATATGATATTGGCCTTTAAGTCCATTTATATGATTGATTATGTTTATTGACTTGTGTATGTTGGACCTTCCCTGCATCTCTAAGATAAAAGCAACTTGATTGTGGTGGATGAAGTTTTTGATATATGCCTGTATTTGGTTTGTAAATATTTTATTGAATTTTTACATCTATATTTATCAGGGATATTGACCTATAATTTTCTTTCTTAATTATATTTACCTGTTGTTGGTTTTAGAGTAATGGTGACTTTATAGGAGTTTTAAAATACATCTTATGTTTCTAGTTTGTTGCTGAAAATTTTAAGAAGTGTTTGTTGTAGTTCTTCTTCGAAATTCTGGTAGATTGAAAGCCTTCTCTCCAACGACTACCTTTTATGATACCAGAAGACTCCATGCAACCAACATTCCTACCCAGATATGAACCACATCAACAACAAGCATGAAGCAGTAGCCTTAAGGATGCAGCAGTGGCACACATATCTTAGTGGTAACCAACATCTCTCAACATCTCTCATCATCTTGAACTTAAGATCCATTCAATAAGAGGAAATCATACCTGGCACTGGAAACTTAGCCAACTACCCAAGGCTGGTGAAGTAACAGATCTTGAAAGAGAACCTGAGGTGGTATTGTGTTCCCCAAAATATTGTGCACCCTAATAAACTTATCTGGGATCAGAGACAGAACAGTCACAATATTAAACATAGAAGTTAGGCAGTGGTAGCACATGCCTTTAATTCTAGCATTCAGAGGCAGAAATCCATCTGTTCAAGGATACAGCCAAGCATGGTGACTCATGCCTTTAATCCCAGAAAGCAAGCCTTTAATCCTAGGGAGTGATAGTAGAAAGCAGAAAGGTATATAAGGCGCGAGGACCAGAAACTAGAGGCATTTGGCTGGTTAAGCTTTCAGGTTTTGGAGCAGCAGTTCAGCTAAGATTCATTTTGGATGAGGACTCAGAGGCATCCAGTCTGAGGAAACAGGATCAGCTGAGGATCCAGTGAGGTGAGGTAGCTGTGGCTTGTTCTGGTTCTCTGATCTTCCAGCTTCACCCCAATACCTGGCTACAGGTTTGATTTATTAATAAGACCTTCTAAGATTTCTGCTACATCTACAACTTCCACTTTACTAAACTGGCATAATCCCCAACTACATTCTAAATATTTGTCCTTAAAGCAACGGATAAGTGTAGTCCTCAATCTTCATCAAGGAAACTTCAATTTATGAAAGACAGAGATCATCAAATAAAATCACAACTAATCAAAGTACAGAGTTGTGAAGCCCAATCCCAACTGATACATCTACAACACAACTCCTGCACCTAAGGCTCAGGAAACATCATGGAAAAGAGGGGAGAAAGACTGTGAGAGCCAGAGGAACAGAGCGTTTTCTGTGAGACTGTGTATTCTAGGCATGTCAGAAGCTATACACTTAAAGTCTCACCAACATGGCTGCTTAAACACGAGCTGAACAAGCATGACACCAATAGACTCACCAAAATGTGTGGGAGAAAGACCACAAGGCCTCAACCCTACACAAGGAACTGCAGGCAAGTAAGGAATTCTGAGAATGGAAGAAATACTCTTCTCCAGGGAAGGGCAAACCAATTGGTTATCTAATACCAAATGGTTGGCCCTGGAAATATACACAGAAGTAAAATTATACAGACTGAGCAGATTATGTTTAAGAATATATATGAATATATATATATATATATATATATATATATATATATATATATATATATATATATATGCAGCAACAATAGAAGAGGCCATGAATTTGAATGAGAGCAAGGAGGGATATATATATATATTAGGGTGGAAGGAAGGAAAGGGAAGGAGAAATGGAATTGTATTGTAATTCCTAAAACAGAAAAAGTAAAAAAAAACAACAAATTAAAACCAAAACAACAATAATAAAAATATCAAACTATTCAGCTGACAAGTTCATCCCAAACCATGCTGTTATTCTTGAACAAAAGAAGGGAATTGAAAAAGCAAAGACTGTTATGAGAGAGATTTTTTTCATGAACTACATTGGAGCCTTTTTGTGTGTAATAATGTAGTCTGTGTAAAGGAGATAGAGTAAAATTCACATCACTGATTTTTTCAGATTGTTGATAACCATGAAATAGAAATGTTAGAGACATTTCTAATTTTTATTAATAAACAGGGGACCATGTGGAAGATTTTATTGTTGGTTTTGATCCCCCCCGAATAGTAAGTAGGTGAACACATTCCTGAAGAGTATCCTCTGTTGATTGACTCATTTTTATGGTTGTTTAGAGGCTAATCTGTTCCCTTGACCCAGTTCTAAACTCAGTTCCAGAAACTGTTTCTGTTTCAGGAAATTAAACAGGGATGTCCTTTGCAGCCCTTGTTTGTTATTACATAGCAATCTCGGTGGAAATATGCAGTTACTCCCTTTCCCCTCTGGGAAAATTTTGGCAACATGAAGTTATTTAGGGTGCTTTATGATAAAATAATAACAGAACAATAATCTTATCTAAGTTTTCTCAGGTCAGTCATGTAAAACTGATCATCAAGAAATATCTACTAAAATAGAGTGTATGCATTGACATAGTAGTACTTCTTAAACTGTAGGTCACTGCAAAAGACACACAGAAAGCTGAATTCCAAGGGCCAGTCATGAAAATAAAAGGATTTATTGGGTTGCAGAGATGGCGCAGCAGTTAAGAGAGAGAGTTTGCTGCTCTTGCAAAGGACCCAGGTTCAGTTCACAGGACCCAGGTCAGGTAGTTCACCTGTAAGTGCAGTATTATAGGATAGGTGACCTCTTCTGACCTTTGCTGGCACTATTGTGTGAACACACATACACACAGATAAAAAAAATCTTTAAAAACATTCAATTTCTTTTTTTAATTAAGAAATTTTTTATTCATTTTCCATACCAACCACAGATTCTTCTTTTCCCTCCTCCCGCCCCCCCCCCCAGCCTTCCTCCTCCCAACCCACCCCCCATTCCCTCCTACAAGAAGGTAAGGCCTCCCATGGGGAGTCAGCAGAGCCTGGTACATTCAGCAGAGGCAAGTCCAAGCACCTCCCCCTGCCTCAAGGCTGTGCAAGGTGTCCCACCATAGGTAGTGGGCTCCAAAAAGCCAGCTCATGCACCAGGGATGGATCCTGACCCTACTACCAGGGGGCCCCTTAAGCAGATCAAGCTACATAACTGTTTCGCTTGTGCATAGGGCCTGGTCCAGTCCCCTGGAGGCTCCACAGGTATTGGTCTAAATTTCATGAGTTCTCTCTAGTTTGGTTTGGTTGTCTCTGTAGGTTTCCCCATCATGATCTTGATGCCCCTTGCTCATAGAATTCCTCTTCCCTCTCTTTGACTTGACTCCTGGAGCTCGGCCTGATGTTTGGCTGTGGATCTTCTGCATGTGTTTCCATCAGCTACTGGAGAAAGGCTTTATGATGACAGTTAGGGTATTCACTGATCTGATTACTGGGGTAATCCTGTTCAGGCACCCTCTCCATTATTGCCAGTAGCCTAAGATGGGGTCATCCTTGTAGATTCCTGGGAATTTCCCTAGTACCCCCCGGTTTCACCCTATCCCCATTATATCTCCCTCTATCATGGTATCTCTTTCATTGCTCTCCCACTCCATCCCTGTTCCAGCTTGACTATTCCATTCCCTTATGTTCTCATCCCCCCTCCCCCACCCTCCCTTCCCCCCCCACCCCGTTTACTCATGGAGATCTCATCTATTTCCCCTTCCCAGAGTGATCCATGCATCCCTTGTTGGATCCTCCTTGTTAGCTAGCTTCACTGGAGCTGTGGGTTGTAGTCTGGAAACAAACTGCCCAATATTGATGAATTTGGGAATAATCTTCAAAATTCAAAAATTCAAGTTGTTCAGTTTTGTTAACAGATAAGTAATATTCCACTGTGTAATGTGCCATGTTTTTTTATTATTCATTCATCAATTGATGGGCAGCTAGGTGTTTCCATTTCTTAGTATTGTGAAAAGAGCAGCAGTAAACATGGATGAGTAAGTATCTCTGCAGTAAGGTACTCTTCAGGCATATGTCAAAGAGTGGTAGTTCTATTTCTAGCTTTTTGAGGAGCCTCTTAGGGGAATTTGTTCACACATTTACAGAAGCTGAATCCTATATAGACCATTTGAAAACTGGAGAATGAGGAAGGTGGGTGGTATGGTTCAGCCCAATTCCAAAGGTCTTAGAACCATAGGAGCCAACAGTGGAATTCTCATCTAAAGACCAAGGCCATCATATCCAAGGGGAGGAGAAGAGTGCATCCTGGGTTCAGGGGAGGGCAAAAGTTAGCACTGTCCCAGAGGGTTTATCTACCGTAAAATGTATACAGTCTTGTAACTATCCCATAATTATGATATAGGACATTTCCACCACCTGCTAAGGTTTCATTCTATTCTTTATCATGGTTCCTCTCTTATCCCTTCTTTGATTACGTTCCCTTTCATTTTGCTAGTTCTGAGGTTTCAAAAAAATGAAATCATATGTAGTATTCATGCCTTTGTGTCTTACTTTTTCTCACTTGGCACAATGCATTTGAGATCCATTCATGTTGCATATTACCAGCAGTTTGTTATTTTCCTATGTAAGAATGTATGTTTTGTAATGAGTCTTTTTCTGTCCCATCAGCCAGCTTCCAAATAACCACATGGAGACTTATTATTAATCATGAAAGCTTAGCCTTAGCTTAGGCTTGCTCCATTAGCTCTTATAACTTAAATTAATCTGTTTTTATTAATCTATGTTTTACCATTCTTTCATTTAGTATGTCCTACTCTCATGTCTTGTTGGCATCCTCTCTGTACCTTGATTATTTCCTCCTACTTCCTCTCTCTGCCAGGAAGTCTCACCCATACCTCCTTTCTAGCTATTGACCATTCAGCTCTTTTTTTTAAAAATATTTTTTTCTTTTAATCTGATATTTTATTGTTTTATCATACAGCAAATATATTAATATTAACATTGGTGGTACAAAGAAACAGTGGATAGTCTAATACTAATAAGTTAAACCAATGTCACAGAAATGTCATTGATATAGGGTCTTAAAGATGATGTAACCCAGGCTGCCTGGATGTAAGATTTATTTTATTTATTATGTATACAATGTTCTGCCTGCATGTACGCTTGCATGCCAGAAGAGGGCACCAGATCTCATTATGGATGGTTGTGAGCCACCATGTGGTTGCTGGGAATTGAACTCAGGACCTTTGGAAGAGCAGCCAGTGCTCTTAACTGCTGAGTCATCTCTCCAGCCCATTTATTCAGCTCTTAATTAAACCAATCACAGCAATATAATCTTCACACAATCTGCAAATATCTCACAACAATGTGTAGCCTGTGTTTATTCATTTGATGGACAACATAGTAGCTTCTAGAATTTGTCTATTATGAATAATGCTGCTATAAATAAGGGATGGGGATGGAGACAGATGGTGGAGTACTTGCCTAGCATGAATGAGGCCCTGGGTCTCATCCCCAGAACTATATATACAACACATACACACACACACACACACACACACACACACACACACACACACACACACACACACACAAGATAGAAGAGGATACTTTTTCTCATATGGGTATATTCACATGTACATGTATTTTCACTTTTCAGGTTTTTTTATGTTTGTGTGTATATCTTTGAGTGTGTGTGTGTGTGTGTGTGTGTGTGTGTGTGTGTGTGAGAGAGAGAGAGAGAGAGAGAGAGAGAGAGAGAGAGAGAGAGAGAGAGAGATCCAGAAGTCAATGTCAGGTGCTTTCCTCAATTGCTTTTCACCTTCCATTTTGAGACAGGGTCTTTCACTTAACCTAGAATGAACCAATTTGGTTAGGTTGGCTGCATAGAAAGTGCTGTGGATACTCCTGTCTCTGCTCCTAGCCTTGGGATTACAACTGTGTGCTGCCATGAAAGGCCTTTATGTGGGTGCCGGGGGGCTGAACTCAGGTCCTCGTGATTTT
Organism: Peromyscus californicus insignis; assembly: GCF_007827085.1. Taxonomy (NCBI): domain Eukaryota; kingdom Metazoa; phylum Chordata; class Mammalia; order Rodentia; family Cricetidae; genus Peromyscus; species Peromyscus californicus. The sequence continues at coordinate 74,584,498 of NW_026294402.1, read as the reverse complement.
GCACACTTTACCAACTGAGCTATCTTCTGACTCTCAGGGCAACAGGCTTGAGGAGGTCTGGGCATAGTGAATAAAGGATAGCGGCAGGAAATGCCAAGCATTCTGGGGTGGTGTGGTAGAGGCTTGCTTTCAGTCCCAGGTTCTGTGAAAGCTGAGGGGAATCTTAAATTCTATCCCATGAGCTTTCAGTGCTAGAGGGAGCCTTTGGGTGTTTGAGAGGATGTGAGTCCTACTGTGACTTACTTTCTATGTACACATAAATAGAGTCTTTTCATACTTGTGGTCCCATTTATAAGACACCCAGATTTTTCTGGAAACCTATATTTCCTGTCTATTTATAGCTCCTTTCATTTTGCCTTCTTTACTTTCCAGCATAATGTTTGTTTATAAAAACAAGATGTCCTGTAATCTTTTCAATGACGTCTGTGATAGGAAAGATCAAATGTAAGTTGTTATGAAATTTCTAATGGAATAAATGACTTGCTAGGGAAAACACATGTCCAAGAGTGATATCATCCATGAGGATTCCATGCTCCTTTGTTTCCTGGGGACCTGATGTTTCCATAGATCATCTAGCTCAAAGCATGGTTTCAAGCAGAGCAAATGTCAAAATTATGTTATATGTGAAGGTCAAGAGCCAAGGAATTTCTGGAGACAATGATGCAGACTTCCTCTGTGCTTGACATCTGTTTCTCCAGAAACGAGGCAAAATGTAAGTAGGACTATTGACACTTCGAGAGGCTTTGGCTTCAGTACCTGGCACAGTGTCCATGGGTCACCAGTAACTGTTTACTGAGGAAAGAATCCATGAAAAAGATTTGCTGCCCAAGTAGTAAGGTCATAAGGCAATGACCTTCTTTAAGAGAAAGTGTTTCTGTTGTAGATTGAATGTTTGTGTCGCTGTAAAATACACATGGTGAAAGTCTATGCTCCCAGGTAATGGCATTTGGAAATGTGATCTTGGAGAGCTAAGAGGGACTCTTCTGTACAGGATTAGTGCCGTCAGAAGGGGAGGTGGTGTCGCCACCCTATAAGCCCTTCTCCCAGTGCTCCTATCCCTTGCTTCTTTCTCCTCCGTGAAATCTCTATGCTGTGTCTTCTGCTCAGGCACACACGCTGCATGAAGTGGTGTTTTAAAACAGAGCCTGAATAGGCAGAGTGCTGTAGAAAGAACCTGAGTGTCCGAGGTGTTCGAGGAACCACATGTGGATCACTTGCCTTGTAAGCAGTGGTTCTCAACCTGTCTAATGCTGTGACCCTTTAATGCACTTCCTCATGTTGTGGTGAAACCCCACCATAAAATTATTTTATTGCTACTTTATTACTGTAATTTTGCTACTGTTAGGAGTTGTAATGTCAATATCTGATATACAGAATATCTGATATGTGATCCCCAAAGGGGTTGCAACCTATGGGTTGAGAACTTCTTCTCATGAGTTCTAGGAGGTTCAGTATTTGATATTAATGTTTTGTTGCCAAAGTAGTAGAGTGCCAGTGTTGGGAACCTTGGGAGAGGAGTATGGAAGGTGAGGTAATGCTCTCAAGGACTCCAGGGGTAGGCTTGAGAAGTAGGCCTATCTTGCCTTTCATGTCTATATATGTCCTTTCACCTGGAAACTGAGTATATACTTGATGCTACTGAGTACATGCAGCATGTAGACCTATGATTCCTCCCATTTTGCTTGCCTTGGAGCAGGAGCCATGGCATGTGGTCTTCTTTGCAGCTGTGTCCTTTGGCCTGACAGTGTTGGGTGGTCCAGGCACATCCAGTCACATAAGTCACTGCTTGTTTGCTGTGTTCGACTTTAAAAGGTTGCAGATGCAGATATATTGTCGATAGGCACCAGCCTTCCTGGCTATATTCCAGCCCCGTTCTGGAGACAGGGAGGCAATGAAGTCTAACAGGTTTTGTAAAAATTAACAAAATCCCCAGAAACAGGGTACCAGAATTAACTGAAAGAAGATCATCCAGGCTGTTGGCACCTGGAGTGTAGTCATGGCATTGCTGATAGTGACAAGACATTGAGCAAGCCTCTTGTCCCCTGTGGCTCTCAGATTTTGTTGTTGTAAGAGGAAGAAGTTGGTTATAGGATGTCAAAGAGCCTTGTTTCCTTGATCTCATTGCTGCGAGCATCTCTATCCCCATGAGATCAGGCCGACCACTCAGTATCATTGCTTTGTCAGAAGTATATTTCTAATCTGTTAGGTATCAATGCAGTAAAATATTAACTGCAGTTCTTCAGAAGAAACAACCTAATCTCATTTTTGGGTATATATATATATATATATATATATATATATATATATATATATATATATATAGTAGTGTAAACTTTAGTAAGAACAAGAAATTAAAACAGCACTTAGTGTATCCATTGGTAGATGAAATTGTGCTATGTTTTTTGTCTGATTTAAATTTTAAATCAGTGATGACAGCGAACAGATTGCTTCTGGGTGCCACTCGGAAGTGGAAGTACAAGAGGCTTAGGAAGCAGGCAGCCTGGGTTTTGACTCTGCTTTCTCTGCTGACCAGTTCTCTGACCCTGGGCAATCCACTTTGTTTCCTTATAAATTCCCTAATACTAATCCTTATACCAAACCCACGTTTAAATATCCACTTGAACCATGATTTAGGGACTAGTCCTAGAAGTGGTTAGTCCTTACCTTAATCTTCTGGAGTTTGAATTTTTCTGGAGGCTGGCTGGCTAGCAAGCTTCAGGTATCCTCCAGACTTCAAACCTGTCCTCCATTGCTGAATTTGCAGACAAATGCTACCATATTCAGCTTTAAATGGCTGCTGAGGATCCAAACTCAGATCTTCATGCTTGTGAAACAAGTATGTGCCCACTGAACCATCTCCCTCAAGTGAGGCCCTCAGTTCTCACGTGCACCCTGGTACTCTCCCTTAGGTCCTCTTTCCTTGCTGGTACAGGCTGTTTTCCCATAGAAACACAAGGAATTCTGTTGTGATATTAAACATGATTTTTTAAATATTTCTTAAACCATTATCATTTCTATGTTTAATTATCATCTGGCTTTTATTATCATGGAAGTAGTCCTTTAATAGTTGCCTCTTCCAGAAAAATTTCAGGTATCACTTAAAGATATAGTGCTTGCTCCCTCCCAAGAGTTCCCAACAATGTTTATTATTGGGAGACATTTCTTTTTTTTTTTTCATGGTTTTCTCACATTTTTACATTCCTGTGCAGCAGAGGGACTCTTCTTTGTTCCAAGATACCTCTTTGAGAGTGTCTTTATAACAGAATTTCTGGAAGTAGTGATCATTTCTCTGCAGAGCAATGGCCAGGTGTGTCCAGCATAGTGCAGATGCAGAGTTCCTCCTGGACAAAGGCCAGACAAGCTTCCTGCCCTTAATGAAGACTCCATGCTCAGATGCTGTTCCTCTAATGTAACGTTTATGGGACAAAGGGCCTGCTGTATTGCCCATTGATGCTGTCACTGTGGACGACAGAGTCTTTGGCTTTGACTTCTTACATTCTGCAGGCATCACTGTTAGCTTGCAACAGGGATAAAAATTTTTCAATCCTGTCTTAGTTACTTTTCTATTGCTGTGACATGACACCACGACCAAGGCAACTTATAAAAGGAAACATTTAATTTGAGTCTCAGAGGTCCAGAGTCTATAACCATCATGGTGTGAAACACGGCAAGCAAACAGACATGGAGTTGGAACCGTAGCTGAGTGCTTACATCTGATCCCTAAGCACAAGGAAGAGAGTGGGATAGTGGTGGGCATGGTATGTTCTTTTGAAATCTTCAAAGCCCACCCAGTGACATACCTCCTTCAATAAGGCCATATCTCCTAATCCTTCTCAAAATAGTCCCATCAACTAGGGAGCAAACATTCAAATATATGAGCCTTGTGGAGACTATTTTCATTTATACCACCACATTCTATTTCCTAGTCCCTATAGGTTTATAGTCATATCCTAGTGCAAAATGCATTTGGCTCAACTTCTAACACCCCCTCCCACCAATCTTTCAGTCTTAAAACTTTACAAGTCCAAAGTACCTTCTGAGACCCAAGGCAATCTCTTAATTGTAACCCCTTGTAAAACCAAAAGCAAAAAGCAAATTAAATACTTCACACATACAGTGGCATATACATTACCATTACAAAAGGGAGGAATAGGGGCACAGTGAGGAGATACTGGACCAAAGCAAGACCAAAACCAAGCAGGGCAAACTCTAAATCCTGTAACTCTATGTCTCATGTCAAAGGGCTTATATGGCTCCTCAAATATCTCTCCCATTCCTTCTTTAATGACTGCAACCTTCTCTTCTCTTTTGGCCTGGTTCCATTCCCTGCATGCAGCGTTCCCTGGCAGATATCCCATGGCTCTGGCATCTCCAACATCTTGGAGTCCCCAACAAAATCTAGGCTTCATCTTCACAGCTTCAGGCAATGTCCTCTCCAGGCTTCCATGCAGGGACATCCCTGACATATGCCTGGCCTTAGCTGATTTCCTTTACCAAGGAAGAAGATTCCACAACTTGACTCTAAAGCTAGAACCACATGGCTGATGCTGCCTGCTGGGGATGGAATATTGGCCCCCTCCTTGAATTATATTTACATAAGCTTTTCTTTATTGTTGCTCTTTAGGAACAGATAATTCTTTAAGCCTTTTCCTTTTTACAGATTGCTGGATTAGCAGGGTGGGGGGATCACACCTTGAGTGTATCACTCCATGTATTCCATTTAGCATCAGGCCTTTCTTTAAACTACCCATTTCTATGAGCACAAGACTTGGCTTCAGCATTACATTCCCTGGTGCTCTTTTCCTCCAAAACTGTGTATTTTGAACGTCCTTTTGCCCTGCGCTGCTTGCTCTTTTTCATTGTAGATTTGCATAAAAGTGTTCATTAATAACTATCCAACAGAACCACCGTTAGGCTGTCTTGAAACCTCTGCCAATGAAATTAGTTCAAAACGCTTCAATTTAGTCTTTTGCAGATTTTTAGGACAAGGGCAGAAAGCAGCCACGTTCTTTGCCAAAATACCACAAGAATAATCTCTTGTCTAGTTGCTAATATTGTTCCCCCTGAAACCTCTTGAACCAGGCCTCTTTCATAGTCCACATTGCTCTCAGCACTATTGGCTTCCAAGCTCCTGCTGGGATTGCCTGTTAATCCTTGCTTACAGTGTTCAACTGATTTTTCTAGTCCAAAGTCCTAAAGTTTTCCTCTTTCCCCCACAAAGCAGTATGGTCAGGCCTGCCACAGCAATATGCTACAATCTCATCTGTCTTTGTTACTTTTCTATTGCTGTGATGAGATACTGTGAGCAAGGCAACCTATGAAAGAAAGCATTGTATTTGGGACTCATAGTTCTAGAGGGTGAGTACATAACCATCATGGTAGGAAGCATGGCAGGAGGCAGTGGGGAAGGAAGGGGGAGAGAGAGAGAGAGAGAGAGAGAGAGAGGAGAGAGAGAGAGAGAGAGAGAGAGAGAGAGAGGGGAGAGAGAGAGAGAGAGAGAAGGAGGAGGAGGAGGAGGAGGAGGAGGAGGAGGAGAAGAGGAAGAAGGAAGAAAAGAGGAGTGGAGAGACAGAGATACTGGGCCTGGTGTGGGCTTTTGAAATCTCAAAGCCTACCCCAGTAACACACCAACAAGACCACAGTCCCTAGTCCTTCTCAAAACAGTTCTGCCTGTGGGGTTCATTCTCATTCAAATTACCACAGACCCTTTGTAATTCTTAATTAGTTTCTATAGCATAAAATATATCTCATAACAAGGTATACTGCTCTTTTTCTGTTGTCATTTGTTTGAGGGGAAATTGAGACACTGAGATGAACTGAGCTCATTTCTACTTTAGATATCATTTATCTTCTGTTCTACCTATTTTCCCCGAATTATTTTTTACTCTGCTCCTTCAGCTTTCAGGTACACAATCTCTTAGCTGTTTCCTGAATTTTACAAATGCTCTGCCCATCAATAATACATTTTGTGTGAAAAGTGCTTCTTTTGATTTGGTCTTCAATATAATCTCCCAGAGTGCCTTAGTGAACTCTGTGAGTAGAGAAACAGTTGTGAATGAGTGCTCTGGATAAGGGATGAAATTGAGCCGGATCGGATCAGGGAATTAGTTATCTTTTCCACCAGAGGGCGCATGTCACCGTAGCTTAAGGATTATTTCAACGTCTGCTTTAGAGACTTGAGGGTCGGTCATATACTTAACAGGATGAGTTAGTGAATGTATAAAAAAAAAAATGGAAAATATTTGGAAACAAAACCTTCGTTTAGTTACACTGAATCATGCAGAAGCTCCGGGTGAGAGTGAAGATCAAATCTTAAAACATGAGTTCCCGTGATTTTTCAATTTCTACAAACCTGAAAATGTGTGTCAGCATGCACATACTGACTGCAGACACACAGTAGTAGCCTGACTAGAAATTTGCACTTTAGGCTACTTTGACAGCTATGAACGAACAGACTCCATGTCCCCTGTGTTGGTAAGAGAGACTGTATTTGACTACGGAGAGAGTGAGGGCAGAAGTGGCAGGTGACTGCTTTTTTCACCTATAATTGGGTGTATTTCCTCACACCTTTACATTTTGCACAAGGATGTCAGAGTTAACTTCCAAATAAATTTCCCAGAAGTCTTTGACTTTCAATGAACCTAAGTTGTCCGTCCTAATCAGGTGTTGCAAGTGAATTCTGTGGTTCAGAAACTTTATAATTTTCTATGCAACCTCTGAGTTTTGAGCTGAGATCTTGCATAGTAAGATACATGTGATAAAATTCTCCTTTCCGCTTTTTGCTCCAAAGCTGCTCACACCCTGGATACTGGTCAGGGAGACTGTGTTTTTAGCATAAGTGAGGTTGGGTGAAGTATACAGAATCTTTGGCTTTACCGAAAGGAACCCTGTGAAGACACAGAGCCTACCTAGAAGATGGGAGTGAACTGCACCTCATTTCTTTCCTTTAAGAATGGCTTTAGTCTTGGGGTTCCGGAACTTTGCTAATGAGGCAGGGCTGTTGTCTGTGGGGCCCATTACTCAGGAGACTTGAGTGGGGCACATGACGTTGCCAGCTGTTGTTTGAGAGAAAGGCCTTGTCTTCATTATCTTTATATTGGCTGCTTGGAGCTTAGCTTTTGATGGTGTGATGGTTTGAATACGAATGGCCACCATAGGCTCATATATTTGAATGCTTGGTCACCAGAGAGCGGCACTGTTTGAAAGGTTTAGAAGGCTTAGGAAGTGTGGCCCATGGTGTATTTTCACAGCAATAGAACAGTGACTAAGATGCACACCGAAGGTGCTGGTTAAATGCATATTGAGTTGCCTACAGGGACAGGAAATGTTCAGACACGTGGTTTTCTGTTCCTCCTGGTCAGGCTGCCCGTTGGCCTCTGAGAACCAGGAGGAGGAACGCCAGCGCCTCTCTCCTTTGTCTCCAGATGCTCACAGTCATTTGCTGGGCACACAGAGACCTCAGCGTTGGATAATGCCCGAATGTTCTGCTTAGGCCTCTCCTTTCCTCTCGGTGAGGCAGGTAAGAATATGCAGCGGAAACAGAAACTGTTTGCACTGTCTCTAGGGACCTTAGTTAAGTCGATTTCATGCTCTTTTCAGTTTCTTTGGGAGTTCATGTTGGCGCTGGAGTCTTAGCTTCATTCTGAAATGGATCTTTCCCCCGTTTACTTCTTCAAAAACTGTCTCAAGCCTCACAGCTCTGGGGCAGGATTTCTACAGAGAGCGCCTTAACAGACGCCAAGCTCTTGCCTCCGCCCTCCCTGAAGTATCAGTCCTTAAGAGTCAGGTAGACGAGTGGCAGATTTGCCCCTAATCCCCCCGAGCTTTCAAAATTCAGGGCCACCTCCGTAATTTTGACTTCCCAACTCAGACTTCTAGTTGGCCGCTAGGTTGCGCTGTGTGACAAGAAATCTCAGGATCTTGAACCCCCGGGAACCCAGGACTCGAAGGGAGATGAGGTGGGAGCCGAAGAGAGGGAGAGCGAGGAAAGTTGATCCGGTGAGGTCGTCCGAAGAGTAAGACCCACAGGAAGCAACTAGACTGAATGACCGACTACAACCAGCTGTGCTTCAGTCGGCCACTGCTTTACTGCAAACCTAACGGATTCCAAGTGGAGTTAAGAACTAATTGCACCATTTGAAAGGCACCGGGTAGAAGAGGGTTCATCCGCGTTTGTCCATTTACTGTACTGGGAGTCCAGGGTACAGGCCCCAGGAGACCAAACAATTCAGGCTGTGAGGAGTATTTGAATTGCCCCGTATTCCCTTGGGAATATGTGTGCTTGCGTTCATTTGCAACTGTTCCTGTCTACTTCACCCGCGTGTCGCCTCCCTTTCCTCTTCTAGTACCCTGAAATTTTGCGCAGGGATCGTTTTTTTTTTCTGAGGGCGAGAAGGCTTTTTGCAGCTATTGGTTTGCGTTCATTACTTTTCGTGCAGCAATTATTTCCCAGCCTTCCTGTTTAAGACTGACCAGAACAAAAGAAAGCCCCCGCGTGGGTGCTCTAGGCTGGAGAGGGTGTGTGCGCCCAGAAACTTCTTCCACACAATATTCAGGCTGCAGACTGAGCAAGAGGAAGCTAGGGGCAGACACTCTTCACTCTGGCAGCTTTCCTTTTCTACATAGGGAGTGTCCTTCTGTCTGTCTGTCTGTCCGTCTGTCTATCTGCCTGCCTGCCTGTGTCTGCCTGTGTCTGTCTGTCTGTCTCTGTCTGTCTGTCTGTCTGTCTCTCTCTCTGTCTGTCTCTCTGTCTCTCTGTCTCTCTGTCTCTCTCTCTCTGTCTCTCTCTCTCTCTCTCTCTCTCTCTCTCTCTCTCTCTCTCTCTCTCTCTCTCTCTCTCTCCCCTATGGCTGGTGTAGGCCTTCACCTGCACCGCATAGCCCCGATGGGGCGCTGGGACCGTGGCCCTTGGGGATTTCTCTGCTCTGTCTTGTTGCCGCCTTTCCTCACGTGCCTGGGAACCATGTTGGACTCTGTTCCCTACATGTGCCCGTGGCGCTGAAGAGCAGGCTTGGAAGCAGAGGTCCCTGCAGGCTTGAGAGGGGCTCGCTGCCTGGGGCGCTCTAAGCACCATAGGGGTGCGAGTCAACAGCTGTGTGGTACCCTTTGGTGTTTACACCCTCCAGATGCGCTCTCATGCTGGAGATCTGTCGGACGTCAGAACTGTGGAGATGAAAAGAGAGAAAAGTCTGCGCGCTGTGTGGGTGCTTTGTGCAAGTTGTTCAGTGGCTTTTGAGTGGGCACTGCGTGCTCCAAGAATGTGCAGAGGTGGCCATTCTCATTTTTCTCGTTTCTTTCCTTCCAAACTCCTCTCTTGCTCGGGTTGGCTCTGGCCAGAGGCTGTCTGTGCGTGGGGCGAGGCGCAAGAGGGCTGGGAAAGAAGGTGCAGAAAGTTTTTGTCATTTTGAAGACTATGGTGCCTATAGGAGGCAAGGTCAAGTCGGCAGAGGTGAGATGAAGCAAGCAAGAAAGGTGTGACCTCAGCTTCTGCTGTTAGGGGCCGCTTGATTCCTGGGTCCAGGGTTCACTCCTGTTCCCAGTACCCCCTAGCCCAACCCTGCAGAGGCAACTTCTCTGGGCTTCAAGAGGCCGAAAGCCGCGGGGAGAGTTCCGAGCTCACAAACCTGAGTATGAAGAATCCGTCTTCGGATAACATCGTGTGACTACTGGACGCTTCCGCCCATGCGTCTTGTACAATTTGGCAACCTCAGGTGCCAGACTCCCACTGCGGCCAAGGGGTGGAGTGCCGGGAAAAGGGGAGCTGTAGAAAAGGCTATGTGCTGGCAGAGTGTCCGGCTCCTAGTTGGCCTTTTCAGTAGCGTGTGTACGTGCGTGTTTCTTTCTTTCTCTCTCTCCGTGTGTCTGTCTGTCTGTGTGTGCGCGCGCGCGTGCTCACGAACACCTCTTCGCCCTTTTCACCTCTAGGAACTTTTAAGGGCAGAGCTGACAGTCTGAAGCCCCAACTTGGACCAAGTTTGTGCTCTCAACCTGGCAAGACATTTCTGTGGTGAATAAAACTTGTTCTTGAGTGTCCTGCTGGGATGACCCCCAGGTACCAGTAGTTTTCCTCTCCCTCCCTCCAGTTTGAATCGAAGCTTCCCAGCTCTATCCTGAAAAACCAGGTTAGGCAGACAGGCCTGGGAAAGTCATCCCATCCCTGAACCGGGAGCAGGAGACTGGTCGAGTTTTCAGTCTCCACTTGGAGACTGGGAAAGACAGAGGCCCGCCGCCGCGTGCACAGACAGTTAGTTAATGGAAACCCTGTAAATCGGTTTTAAGTGCACCCAGGACAGAGGGGGAAGAAGGTGGAGACGGTAGTGTCAGGGGATGGCATAGAGTGAGGGACAAGGGGTTGGTTACCCATCCCACTGTTCTGAAACCAGAACGGCTTCCCCGTCTCCATTGTTCTTAACTTAGAAAAGTAAACGTATAAAAGAAATTTATCCGGATAGGGAAACCCGAGCCCCTTGCCCGCCCCAAGCGGAGGAGTCCGCGGCCTCCCTTGGCAGGGAACCCGGCTGCGGCTGTCCCCCTCTCTCCCTCCCTCCTCCCCGCCCCCGGAGGGGCATTGCTACTACGGCGATCGCCACCTCACGCCGATGGAATGCTCGAAGTATGCACACGTTCCCAAAAGTAGACCTCCTTCACCGCCGAGTAGCATACATCACCCGTGGCAGCCTTCCACCTTCTCAGGCGTTTCGTAACCGAGTAAACTGAGAGCCGGGAACAGCCCTCTATTAAGTAGCCCGCGGCGCTGAGCCTCTTCCCAGTCGGCGAAGGCAGCCGCCGCAGACGCGTCCGCCCGCTGCTGCAGTCAGTCCCCCTGCCTCCGCTCCGCGCTCCACTCGCCACTCCTGGGTGCTCCGGTCGTCCTTCCCACGCTCGCGGCTGCCAGGTGCTCCCGGAGCGCAGCGCCCTCACCGGCCCAGGGGGTCCCGCACGCTGGCTGCTGGACGCCGGTTCCCTCTGTCACTGACGGCTCAGGTCAGTATGGCTTCTGTCCCCCCACATCCCAACCCCGCGCGGCCTTCCCCAAAGATAACTGGGAAAAGCCGCTTTTTGCTTGCACCTTAACCCAGGCCAGGCAGAGCGCGCGGCAGTAGCCGGGTTGCTTGGGAAGCGATTGATTTGTGTGCCTGAGATAGATCTGTGGAGCAACAGAGGAACTTTGCCATTTCTTTGGAGTTTTGGAGGGAGAAGGAAAGGTGACTTGTTCGGCTCAATTTGTCCATCTGCAGGGGGATGCCCCCTATAGACGTTGTCGCTCTCAGTGAAGTGCATGGGCTGCGTAGGTCGCTCTTTATTATCTGGTGGCTGCAGCTTAGCCAGGGTTGTTGGCTTGCAACCTGGGCACAAGACATTGCAGGAAAACGAAGTGAAGTTCTGCACACGAGGTGCAGAATTCCTTGGAGGGCCAGTGGAAAGCGCTCCCGCGTGGCGTGGCTGGGCGCGAGTGGCATTTCCAGATGCTCCCGGGGAGTGGCCCTGGCCTCATCCTCCACTGCTTTCAAAGGGTTGGTGGGTTAGGCCGGCTTTTCACAGCTTCTGAGACATCCTTTTGAGTTCCTCCTGAATGCACTGGGATTAAGACCTACCTAGGGTCAGTCAGTGGAACCCTTGAAAAGGTTTCCTCTCCAGTCCTTGGGTACAGAAGTCAGAGTGTAAGGAATCCGTGCATTTACAGAGCCCTGGCAAACGGGACCCGCATCTGGCTTTCTCAGCCACCCTCCCGCGACCAGTTCGGATCTCTGGCATACCTCCCCACCCCCAACTCCAAGGTTGGAGCCTTCAAAGGAATCATGGGGAGGGATTGGGGGAGGGGGGAGAAGAAACTAAGCTCGTCCTTGGCTAACTAAGGTCAAGGTTGCAGTTATAGAAGAGGTATGTGACTCCTGGAATCTGGATGGGCCCATGGAACATATGTGTGCCTGTGGGTACGTTTGAAAAAAAAATAACTTGAGAGAGTTAAGGAGTTGGCCTCTTCCAGCAAGGGGTAGGGGAGGGGCGAGTTGTCCAAAAGGGACCAGTTCCCATAGCGCCCCCACTCCAGGCAGCTGATTCATTTTCATTCATGAGGGGGAAGTGAGGGAAATCCTACTGCCACGTAGGGGCGGCCGCTTTCAGACATCTATGTCTGAGAATGCTCAATGAAGTGTTGCTAAGCACTCCGATAAATGTTTTGGCTAAGAAGGAGAGAGAAGCTTTTCTTCAAAACGTATATGGACGGAATTCTTGGCTGGCTGAGAAGGTTGAGTTATTCATCGGATACCCCAATGAGAGATGATTCATTCTTGATGCTGAGTCAGGAAACCGATAGGTGGCGCACTAGACCCAGATAAACGGACTTTCAAGACAAGTTTTTGTTCAGCTTATATTAAAGACAACCCCCAAAAAACTGCACACAAAATTTTGTGAGTAGATTATTACACTTTAACTCTTCTTGAACCCAACTGCCAACTTCATTCCACGTTATTATATCAACGTTATGGCCGGGTGACGGCAACAATGGGCCAGTTATGCTTTTTTACTTAAAAACTTTTTTTTTTAAACTAATGTAGAAAAGGGTTAGAATGTCACAGTTGTTAATTAGGAAAAAAGACATTACTAAAATCCCTTAAATCCCCGAGCTGCGCCAAAATTTTAATCTTGGCTTCATAAAAAGGAGCTCTGGGCAATTTGGCTTGCCTGCTCGTCAGACATGTAAAATGCAATTTCCACCCAGATGAAGAAAGCTTCCCTGACCCATGTGCCAGAGATTTGGAAAGGCATGGCTGGAGATTGTCAGTTTCTTTTCTCAAGGAGAGCCCAAGTTTTGGCTTATTTTTGGATTCTCAAGCACCAGTCCCCCTCCCCCTTGCATTTCTCACAAGACCTGTGGTGTTGCCTTACAGTAATGTGTACTCCTCGGAATTTTCTCGTGTGCATGTGTGTGTTTGTGTGTGTGTGTGTGTGTGGTGTGGTGTGTGTGGTGTGTGTGTGCACATGTGCATGTGTGTGTGGTGTTTGTGTGTGCACATGTGCATGCGTGTGTGTGTGTGTGTGTGTGTGTGTGTGTGTGTGTGTATGTGTGTTGTGTGTGTATGTGTGTGTGTGGTGTGTGTGTGTGTGTGTGGTGTGTGTGTGTGTGGTGTGTGTGTGTGTGGTGTGTGTGTGTGTGTGTGTGTGTGGTGTGTGTGTTTGTGGTGTGTGTGTGTGTGTGTGTGTGTGTGTGTGTGTGTGTGTGTGGCCATAAGCACCTTCTCAGTCCAGCTCCTTGATGGTAACTTTTGTTTCTAGATTGGACCTTAGAGTATATTAGGACATTCCATTCTGCTGATTAAACAGCCACTGTGTGTTGGGAAGCTACAAAAGAAGAGTAGGACTCTTGGTCATTAAGGTATTAACCTGGTTGCAAAATCAGGAAAAAGTCAGACTAGAATCTTCTTGCCTCTAGCGCTTGTATTAATTGTAATCTTCCAGCATTAAGAACTAGTTAAACGCAAAGATGAATTAGTGAGGTTTTTAAAAATATAAGAACTTTTAGAAAACAGACAAGGGTATTTTACTTCTTTCTACTGCTTTGTCTCGCTTTGTTATGCATTTTAGAGTTGGTTCCCCCTCATCCTTGGTAAAGGATTTATCAGATGTGAAAACAACATGGGTATCAGAAGAATTGGGCTTTCATTTGGGCCTTGCATATCCCTATATCATCTCCTATATAATCTATTCCAGATCTTAAAGACTTGCATATTTTTATTCAGGACAAACTGAAGAAAATAGAATAAAAGAGGTTTAATATTCTTTCCGAATTATCCTGGCATCACTAAAGCACAGTTACCTAAAGAGTTCAGACGTTAGGAAAAAGTGGCCAAATGAAATCCCCAGCTGGAAGAGACATTTGGTTGAGTCAGGGATAAAATGACTTCGAAATTATCCATCACCTTGGCAGGAGGAAGCCATGTGCGATCTGGTCAGGCACTTCACAGGGCATGAGTACCCCAGAGAAGAGTACCCTCTTTAAACTAGAATTCCCTTCTAGTTCCCTGATCAAACCTGTTGGAGGAACTTGACTTCCTTGGCTCCACAATAGGTCCGTTATGTGCTGGGCTGGGCGCTGGTATTATTAAGGCAAATTTGTCTGGGTTCTGGATCATGTTTAGGCTCCTGCCTAACCTGTTCCTGGCCTGCTCAGGCTGGGTTCTGATGGATCACTGATTCCTCCTGCAGATTCCTTCATGAGTCTGTGAGCCTGAGGCCAGAGCATGAAGACCAGGCTTCCCCGAGCGCTGGCCGCCCTGGGCGTGGCCCTTCTCCTGTCTTCCATTGAGGCAGAAGGTAAAATGCTTTTACTTCTCCTATGGCAAGTGACCCTGAAGAATTCAAGAAAGGAAAAGACTCTTCTCTCTTCTGCTTCTGTTGCTTGCTCTGTTTCCTCTGCACTTCTCCGGTGACTTCTCTTCTCCAGAGAAACGTCCTCTTTCTGAGGTGTGTCTATTCCCAAGCTTTCAGGTCCAGCTCTTAGAGTCTGCTTCCCCTGTTCTGTACAGTGCTGTGTGGTCTCTTTGCGCTTGTCTGCAGTGTGCTGTCCACACTGCCGCCTGCACTGCCGCCTTCCCTGAGGACCAGTCCCCTGGATAGGGCAACAGCTGCATCCAGTTCTACCAAGAGGATCCTGGAGGGCTGGGTACCAGGAACCTCAGAACATGGACATCCTCACAGGATCAGCAGCTGATCACCTGGGTCGGGACTGTGACCTTGGTGACAACATGAAATAAAAGACTCCAACACTGCCAGCTCCGCGCGTCTGGTTTTCTTTTCTTTTCTTTTTGAGCAGGTTGGGGGAGCTCAATTGGTTAGGCAGACTTTCAGGCAGAGGATCCAACTGTCAAACTGACTGCCACTTGGGTAGGTGCGCAGGGGATGAGTGACAAGTAGAAATCAACACGTAGGAGGTGCTCACTCAACCTAGGGATTCTGCTGTTGGTGTTTGGTTCCAAGGTCTCTAAAGCACGTGTCCCAGAACAACCCAGCTCAGAGAGGTTGGCTCTGGGCCAGGGTTTCCAGCCTGGAGGCGGCTGCGAGCCGGGCACCCCCTTGGCGTGCTCTCCCTTGCTTGGCTCAGGGAGACCTGGCCGCGTCTGACCTCAATGCCTTGGCACTAGGTGACCAGGGACACCACAATGAGGCTCCAAAATGGCTCCTTGTGACCCTGCCCTCTAGAAGACCCCGTTAAACTTTTAACCTAATTTTGTTTTGTTTGGTGCGCTTGGTGGTTTAATGTCTCAGTATTCATTGAGCAAGGCACGTCTATGTAATAGTCTTACCGGCTCTTTCAACTATCATTTGAGTTTTGGCAAACTAATCAGATTCCGCAAGATAAACGGGTTAATTTTAAAAAGCTTTTTACCCTCTCTAATTAAAGAAACAACTTTAATAAAGTTAGGGAGGAGAATCTGTAGGCTTTGGAAATTCCAGGGTGGATTGTGCTGCTTGTAGAGCGGTAGGTATGTAGGGCTATTTCTTGACAACCTTGATTTTATTTATGTATGTATGTATGTATGTATGTATGTATGTATGTATGTATGTATCTATGTATCTATGTATCTATCTGTCTATCTATCTATCTATCTATCTATCTATCTATCTATCTATCTATCTATTATAGTCTACTTCAAAACTGCAGGCACAGAGAATTGATGTTAGGAAAAGAGAGCATCTCCAAATGTGTAGCACATTTAAGATCCAGAGATGCTTGCTAGCCTGGCTCACTTGATGAGTAAATATAGGCTACGCTGGCCTCCTGAAGGAGTATTCTGGTGAGGTGGCCTTTCAGAAATCCTTGCTCTGTCGTCAGTTAGGAAGGAATTTTATTTGAGAAACTTCTGGAAGCACTACTAAAGATATTTTTAGATAAGTCACTGAAGTGGCCTGTTTATTGCTCATTAAGAAAGTAGTTCTTTGAAAATAAAAGTTTTGAGAATTCTTAAGTATAGGGTTAGGTTGGAGATAAAGTGAGTGGAAAACATCCATTCTTAACTGGTAATGACCAACCAACAAAATACAGTTAAAAAAGGACATTATACTATTTGCCTTCCTGATTATTCCCGTTATTTCTCATATTTTATCCTTTAACTTTGTATTAATTTCCACATGGTGTAGTTCTTTTTTCTTTCTTTCTTAAGTTCCTGTCTTTCCTCCCTTAGGTCAGTGTATTTTAATAAGATTAATTTTTGAGTTGTTTTCTAGCTTGGCAGTGTCAAACAGAAGTATGAGTCACCAATATAAGCCATATATATAACTTAAACATTTTCTATAGTCATATAAAGAAAGAAAAGGGAACAGGAAAATTGATTTTTTGCTGAAAGGTTTTAACACAATATTAATGTTTCAACATGTAATTGATAGAAAAACCATCAGCAACCTCTTCTGCATTTCTGCGCTATGTTTTGGAAGCTGGGCATGTACTTTACACTTGCAGCACATTTCGTTTTGGACTGGCCACACTTCAAGTGCTCCGTAGCCACAGGAGACTGCTCCTTGTTGGGCAGCTCAGGTCTGGTGTTAACTACCAACTAAGTGGCCCCAGGAGCCTGTGAAGAGCTAACAAAATTTGTGGCCAAAGTCTTTCTGAAGATACTGGGCTAGAAAATGAATTTTTCCCCCCTGAAATCTTTCTGTTGGGGCATTTCAAAATTTGAGCTTGCCCCTCTGATTGCAGTCTTCTGCAAAGAAAGCCAGGGTTCCTTTGCATCCTTTTGTGTGACTCATATGCTCTTGTAGTCATATGGTTCCTGGCTATTTTTAATTTGCTTTTTATGTGCTAGAAACAGTTTTTTTGTGTGTTAATTTAAATTATTTTGAAATTTACATTTTGCCTTTTAAAAACCATGATAATAATTTTCCACATTGCCTCTATTTGTATGATGAATTATATTTCCATGCTAATTTACTGTGTCCCATAGAAATAAAGGCAAAGATTACTTTCTTTTTTGGCCTTAAGTATTTATTAAATAGACTAGCAAGCTTTAAACTTCAGCAGTGCTCTGTATGATCTAGATTGTGTGAATTAGTCTGGGATCGTGTATCATATGTTAATAGATTTTTAGAAAAGTTAACTTTGTATTAAACAGTTAAAGGTCAGTGTTCCTTGAGCATTGAATACCCTTTTCCTTTATCTAGAATTTGAGATGGACACAAATTTTGTGAAATAGGGTTTTAATTTTTGTAAGTTTTATTTATAGTTTATAACATGTAATAAACAATCATTATCATCCATCAGTGATTTTAAGTCATGCCTTTAACTGCCGTGTGTCTAGATTAAGGGACTAATTTAATATATATTTCTATAATTCTGTATGTAACATGCAAGAAAACATTCAAACCAGAGAATGTAGGTGTTATGTATTCTGATTGTTTTATTTTCTAAATGAGGAAGTGAGAGTTCCTCAAGCTGATATTTAAAAAAATGCATTTATTTTATTTTGGCAAATTGGTGTTTTGCCTGCATATATGTCTGTGTGAGGTTGTTGAATTCCCTGGAACTGGAGTTATAGATAGTTATGAGCTGCCATGTGGGTGCTTGGAATTGAACCCTGGTCCTCTGCATCTGAGCAATCTCTCCAGTGCCTTAAGTTGATATTTTAATGTAGCTTTTAGATTTTCTTTGTTTCTAACATGTTATATTATATCCATTGATTCATCTATACATTCACCATCCATCCACCCACACATCCATCCATCCATCCGTCCATCCATCCATCCATCCACCCATTCACTCACCCACCCATTCACTCACCTACTCATCCATCCACCCACCCATCCACCCACCCATCCATAAATTTGCCATGGCTAATTCTTGAATATAGACTCTTGTTGGGTGCTCCAATTGGAAAAAAGGTTATTTTTCTTTAAAACAAGACAGACACACTAGTTTTAAAATTGTTTGGACTAGTGTGTAAGGTTAATATATCAAGTTCTATATCCGCATTGATGGTATAGTGGTGAACATAAATGCCTTCCAAATTCTATCTATGTTTGAGTTGCAGATGTCTGCATGCCACATATATATTATTGAGCAGACATAATTTCTTCTAATAGTGGCTTTTCAGAGCATAGAAAAATATTTATGTACATATTAAGAAGTACTATAAGTATTGAGTCCAAAAGTTTTTTTTACTGAAGTATTTCTTCTATTTACATCTAATCTAATGTGTGGAAAACTATACAGACAACAAGATAGAATTGTTACCTATGAGCTGTGATGATTTCTTTTGAATTTAATTTGTAGAACAAGGATTACAAGGCCTATAGTTAGGTTATTATAAATACGAAAGGAAATAACAAATAAAATGTCTAAATGTCTGCATGTTATAGAGAAGACATTGAATATTTTTTACATAGTATGATCAATCTTACCATGTCCTAAATCCCACCAGTTTATGTTACAGATATCTCACCAGAATGACACTTTCATATCACAGTATTTTGATAATAAAAGCATCATGTTTAAGTATAAAGTTAAACTACCAGTTATAAATTCTTAAAATTTCATTTCTTCATGATAAGTACCCAGGTTTTATGAATCAGATTGTTATTTGTAATTTTAATTCTGTTTCCCTTGGCTTGGCTTTGGTGGTTTGCATTTACAAACCATATGTTTGTAGCTAGTTAGTGTTTGTACTATGCCAGCATCAGAATTTTCTGGAAAACCTAGACTCTGTGACAATGTAATGGCGGTTGTGAATTATATAAAAAAATTCCCAAATCAATAAAACATGTATTTGTAATGATTTAAATTGATGTGGGTTATACCCTCACACCTCCTTCATTATTTTTTTCATGAAAAATCCCAAAATTGTAAATGAAATGACAATTTTGAAATGTTGTATATTTGATAAACTCAAAGAGATGAACAGCAGGATAGGCTCTGCTTTTCACCTCCATAGGCCATTTTTCCTACTTTCGAGTCCCATGTACCACATCTGACTTCCCATGAGCACCTTAAAATCCTCTAAAATGTTCAAGACTTTTCCCTCACAGTCATTTTTTCAGTCTATCTGGAATCCTGGTCACTTGGATATCAACAAGGTGGGCCGCTGCTGACCTTCAGCAGTTTTAACCTAATGTCCGCTGCTTCAGGTCTATTTCCTCCAAGGTTGGTGGTACTATTTTTCCATGTACTGATTTTTTTTTAAAAAGCTGCTCAGGCCAGTTGTGTCTGCCTTTGCATTAAATTTGTCCTGAGCCATTGCTATCAGAACAATATTTTATAATGATATTCTTAATACCCATCATCCTATTAACATCTGTTGCATGTTTGTTACATATACTAAGTGATGACTTCAGCTAAACGTTGCAATATGGTTACAGACAGAAGAATGCTGAATGATTAAACTGTGCATGCAGATTAATAGTCCTAATCTCACTGCCTGTGTATGGATAGTAAGAAAGTAACATTCATTCTACTACTAGTATGGCCAATAAAAATAAAGACATCTCCCACAGTTGGAGGTGGTGATTTATTAAAGCAGATGTTTGCCTGATCAGTTTATTTTCCTTTAAAAATGTGCTATGAATGTTACAGACAGCTCTAATCCCCGTTAAATTCTGACTTGTGTCTCAGAGCTATTACTGCATTTTGATTGACTTTCATAAAATTCTAAAAGGAGATGGTACCCCCCTTAAAACAGAGGTAAGCCATCTCACTCACAAGGAATAATACCTGTACACTAAGATATTTAAAGAAGAATATGGCTGAAAATCATCTACTTTATCGAACTCACTTCAAGTGTAATGATTTTCAAAGCATCAACCATGCACTGACAGTGAGTCAGTACAATGCTGCATGAGGAGGCATGAACATTGTTGTAGAGAATATCATTATAAAATATTTCAGGAATGTCTTTGTGTAATGACTATTGTACATGGAAGCTTTTGTTCATTGTGGGAAACTAAAAATAAGTCAACATTTCATTGACACATGCATGACGCTGTACAGTTTTGTATGTAAACGTTCTTTTCTGTACTTTGCAGTTTTTTCTGTCATTGATTTCTCCAAGTTTTTATACACAGTCATGTCTTCCAATGCTGATCCTTCTTTACTGTTCCCTTCAAGATCTGTAAATAATTGCCCATAAATATACATTGATGTTATCTTTTCATAACTAGCCATTGTTTTGTAAAAGGCCATACTGGCATTTTAACTTTAAACGCTACTTCTAGTATGGAGTATGCCTACTACCAAGGCAATGACCATGTTGGTTTACACCTTGGGAACACAGCAAATTGGTGTAAACAGGCAGAATGTCAGTTTTATAAACATCTCTAGCACTGTTTATATACTCATAAATTATTAACATTAATATGACACTAATACAACATAACATATAACATTAATATGAATATACACTTAAATGTATATTTCCTTGTAAGATATATTTTTCCTTTCCATTCAAATACATTTTAAAGCCTCTGCCACAGACTGAGATTTATCCAACAACAATAACAACGCAACAATGCAGAGATTGAACCCAAACCATCAGTGATTTTCTTTCCACATTATAAAAATGTATGATGTCACTGTTCTAAATTAACGTCCATGGTTGTAAGCAGGTCGTGATTTGGCATGCTTGTACAAAGTGCACTCAGCATGTATTGAATTTCCTTAATTGTTATGTGAATTGTTTGCATATGTGGTTATTATATGTGACTTCATTGTTCTTGTATCCAGACATGTTTCTATTCTGCTTGATTTTGCTGGCCATTCTTGAATGACCTAGCAACTCAAGAATCAAGTGTTCCGTGCTGTCTTCTGTAATTTGTACACTTTCTGATGTTTTGTCATATCTTGTCAGCTTTTAATTTTATTCTGATCCAACAAGATATCTTTTATATTTGTTGGAAACAAATTTATGCAAAGACAACTTTAGTAAGCTTTGCTCAACACAATTTATCATTAATCATATTAACCATTTTCTGACGTTGGAAAATGCAACTAATTTCAACTCTCTTTTTGCAGTTGACCCACCTTCCAACTTGAATTTTAAAATTATAGATGAAAATACTGTTCATATGTCATGGGAGAGACCAGTTGATCCAATTGTGGGTTACAGAATAACGGTGGACTCTACAACAGGTGAGTTCCAAGATGCTGAGGTTTTAGGACAGAGATATCAAGATCATACAGTCTGTTTGCCTAACCTCACATTTGAGCATGAGGAGAGCAAGAATGAGCAAGCCAGAGGGATTTGGTTGATGTCACCTGGTATTTGGTGGACTCAGGACTACAGAGTCCAATCCCAATACTTACTGTAAGCAAAGCAAAGCAAAACAAAACTTGTTTCAGATGTTCTATTTTGTTATCTATAGTGTTAACCACATTGCCCAAGTGTGGAGAACCAACATCTAAGAATAGGTGGGAAAGTAACTATTTGTATTGGTTAAGTGATAAGAAGTCTTCATTGGTTGGCAGTGAATATGGATATTGCCAATATTGCTAATCACTAGAGCTGTGCTTACTTATCTCTTGGCCTTTTAGAATACCAGTTGTTTAAAATGCTTTCTCATCAGGGAGCTTTTAAAAAAAGACAGTATGGCTAAAGAACTGAAGAAGGGGTAAAATCTTTTCCTTTTTCTGTTTCTCTCTAAGTTCATTTGGTTAATGGCTTCATTTATTTTAAAGAGTATTCTAAAACAGCTCAAATAGGGTCCACTCTTTTTCTAGATACTGGGAATATTGGCTTCCAATGTTCAAAATGGGCACCACAAAGATCCAATCTAATATATCCCCAGTGTCCTCATGTCCCACGGTGCTCTGGCCCACATAGATATAGTACATGGCCAGGAGCATTTCTCAGAGTTTTGTTATATATGCTATCTTTCTTAATTATGTTTTGTGAAATATTTAATACAATTGAAGTATTAACAAGCATGCAGTCCCTAGGTGCTATCATGCTTTCTGATTGAACTAAAAGTTAAAAAGAATCTAAATGAAAGCATACTGTATGTAAGTAAACGCTCGATATATGATATCACAAAACATGTGATACTCAATTCAATAAATTCAGAGAACTGCAGGTATGGCCCACATTTGAATGTGGTTCTATTTATCTTTCTGTTCTTTTACAATTTATAATTAAATTGCTTTCTGAGTCATATCTTATTTATAACATTTTTTTATTATTTCATGTTGTCATAAAATGATGATATATTTTTGGTCTGATATTCTAACATACCTTTAATTTAGAAGAATTTTGAGCTTTTAAAAAGTATTGAATGTGAGCCGGGCGGTGGTGGCGCACGCCTTTAATCCCAGCACTCGGGAGGCAGAGCCAGGCGGATCTCTGTGAGTTCGAGGCCAGCCTGGGCTACCAAGTGAGTTCCAGGAAAAGGCGCAAAGCTACACAGAGAAACCCTGTCTCGAAAAACAAAAAAAAAAACAAAAAAAAAAAAACCAAAAAAAGTATTGAATGTGATTGTCAGATAAAGGCAAGGCCAGTGTAAATTTTGGGTTTTCTAAAAATGCAAGGTCTTATTTTTGGAAGACAGTTAAAAACAATGTTTGGATGTCTTGAAAAAGTACATATGGCAAAAGTTTCAGTTTTGTGGTGCATTTAGACTTTTTAAAAATATGTTATCCTTGGGAAAGTTTTGTCACAGTCATATTTTCCTTTTTGTATTTACAGAGGGGCCTACTAAAGAATTTACCCTTGCAGCTGGTACCACTGAAACTTTATTATCAGACCTTATTCCTGAAATAGAGTATGTGGTGACTATAACTTCCTATGATGAAGTAGAAGAAAGCGTGCCAGTTATAGGCCAGTTGACAAGTAAGAGCACACACAAGTTTAAGTACTTTAATAATATCATTCTATAATTTTCTTCCTTCCCCTTCATCCCTCCAGCCCCTACCCAGTGCCCTTCCTCCAACTCCTTCCATGTCCTCCCCACTTCCAAACTGTTAGCCTCTTTTTTTTTTTACTATTACTGTCACGTAGATCCATGGGTATGCATTTTGCAGACAATTTTCCAACTTCAGATTTAATCTCCTATTATTTAGGTAACATATCAACACCACTTTCTGTGACCCTTGTTATTAGTGCTTACGAACAATTCGTTCATGCCTTTTAACCATGGTCTTTAGAAGTAGCAGAAATGTTCTGAATGAAAATTATTTGAAATATCAAAGTTTTCAAGCAATAATGTAAACTCTTTTTGAAATATCTCTAACATTTCATTAACATAATTTATTTGTAAGGAAATCATTGTTCGACATTCTGACAAGCTGGGTAAGACCAAATATTTGAAAGACAATATTAAAGAACAATGTGTACATTCTATTCTTATGAAATATATATATATATACATATATTTGGTAATTTCTTTAGTTAACAATGGGCTTTTGACTCAGTTCAAACAGGTGGTCCGACAAAGCCAGGGGAGAAGAAACCTGGAAAAACAGAGATACAAAGTGAGTTTCTTCTTATATTTTTGCTTGGATTTGTAGAAGTTACAAATGCACTATAGAAGATGTTCTAATTATACACAAAGCTTGAACATTTTCCCCATATTAGTAACTATAATCTTTCTCTAGAAGGAGTACAGATAGATGAGAGAAATGTATAACCAAACACTTATAAACCTTGAGTTCTTACTTTCTGGCCAATGCATCCTCCTAAGACAAATTATATTAACAGATGGCACTTACAGGTTTGTGGGAAAAGACTGAACTGGTCTTAGTGCTTGAAGCCACTCAAATGCTATGAAACACACTCTCAGCCTACTTGTAGATTGAGCTCATCTCTGGGATATTTCTCTCAACTTGGCTGATGATGTCAGCTTTTCCAGTCTTTCCAGAGTTCCTGCAGCCCATCTCTAATAAACTGAATATGTATCCAGATGAAAAGCACTTTTATTTAGTCTCGGCTTTGAGGCTGTTAGCTTCCTTTTGTCTGATACTGCTTTGTGTGGCTCGCTAGAGTGAACTCCTAAGGAGTTTCTTGGACTTCTGATTTTGCCACTTTGTAAGTTGGATTTATGACCCAGATTGATCATAAAAACATTATAAACACAAAGGCCTCTTTCTCTGGAAAATTTTCCTCTAGATCACTGTTTATCATTCTCTCAGATGTGGAATAGTCTAAAATGAAGTTTCTCCTATGCAGTTACATTATTATTTTCTCCAAACTATCAATATTTATTCTAAATCAAAATATTCTGCCAGATATGGGTTTTAATAGACTAAAATTGCACTATCAAACAGCATACAAAAATTATTTAAGCATGCAACTTGAAATTGTCTTGCACAATTTTCCAGGACCTTTTCCTGCTCCTCTTTGCCAAAATACTTCTTTTATTATCTACCAACTAACTTCAAGGACAAAAACATCTTCAGAAATCCACTAAATGTTGCCTTGCAATACAGATTTTCATGAAAACTAACTTGCCTCCTTGACCATAGAAGAAGGAAAGATAATGCAAGGTCATAAAAGCGCATTCCATTTTAATCCCTTAAGGATACCATATGGCCATTTGGACTTCTGCATTAACAATGTTTCCTCTTTTTGTTTAGTAATGGAGGTTTTAGTTGTCAAATTTGAATACAGAGATAATGAAGACAAGATATTTTGGCTACTTTGCATGACTATATACATAGACTACCTTGACTATAAACTTAGACATTTATATTGGAAAATATGACAGACTATTAAAATATTTACTCTTCTCTTCAACTCAGACGCATCTGCTTGAAGAGCACAGGTTGTATTTATCTGTTGATAAATAGCAAGGCAGGAGAAGACACTGTTGCCATTTCTTTTGTGTGTCTCCCGGATGTTTGATGAAATTTTCATTTGGGGAAGAGTAAAGACATGGTTTCGAAAAACAGATTGGCACTGCATGTGCTTGGGCTGCATTCTCCTGGGCAGCATACATCACATGTCTAGTTATTTCTTTGCACAGAATGTCTTAGCTAGCAATTTAAAGACATCCAGTCCTGTAAATGGATCTTGATAAGTGTCTTGAAAATGCTTTGATAGTATAAGGTTTGTATTCTTTTATGTATGTAAATGGAAAATAATGGGTTCAACACATTATAAGGAATAGAATGATTCAGGAACATTTTTTTGCAATGTTAGCCCATTTTTATTTAAAGGGACTGATTTAACCATTTAAAAATACGTTAAATATGTTTCAGAGTGCTCTGTCAGTGCCTGGACTGACTTAGTCTTTCTTGTGGATGGCTCCTGGAGTGTGGGAAGAAATAATTTCAAGTACATTTTAGACTTCCTTGCTGCTCTTGTGTCTGCCTTTGACATTGGGGAGGAGAAGACGAGAGTTGGCGTTGTTCAGTACAGCTCCGGTACCAGGACTGAATTTAACTTACATCAGTATTACCGAAGAGATGACCTGCTGGCTGCAATTAAAAAAATTCCATACAAAGGTGGCAACACAATGACAGGTATGTTATAGAGATTCCTTTATTGTTTAAAATAAATGAAGTGTTCATTTTGAGAGGAATTAAAAAAAAACCCATTTGATTATACAGCAAGTACCTTTGGAATTAACCTTTCAGTCTTCAGCTTTGGCAAAATGAGTGAGAGCCTAGAGTCAATGAACATGTTTCTTTTTTCCCTTCAGGGGATGCCATTGATTACTTAGTTAAAAACACGTTCACTGAGTCTGCTGGCTCAAGAGCGGGCTTTCCTAAAGTGGCAATTATTATCACGGATGGCAAATCTCAGGACGAAGTGGACATTCCAGCACGGGAACTTCGGAACATCGGAGTTGAGGTTTTCTCTCTGGGTAGGTTAAGTCCGACCAGCCATTTTCTTTCTGAATCTCCTTCAGTACACTTAATGCTTAAGAAGATAAAGGTTGATTTCTCAAGGAAGGATGTTGTCAAAAGTGCTTACTGCATTTTATAGGATAGTATTAAGCCAAGTTGTCTTTGAGTAAAAATTCTGCTTATCTATTTCCTCATAAAGCTCTTTCAGTATATGAATTAAGTGAGGTGATAGTAACATGCTTTGCCAGCTCTCTACTTTTCAAAGAACACTCTGCCAGCGATTCTAATAAAGATCCTCCTTGTATTATCATTAAGTGGATTTTATGCATTTTCTGCATTACATAATACTTGAAGTATTCACAGGGCTGCAGCTCATTCAGCACTTTGGAATAAAAAAATATTATCTTCACAGATGTCAGAGACAAGTGATGACATAGTTAAAATGGGGGATTTTTCTATTAACCATTTGTCTTTCTCCTTTTTTTTTGTGAAATTATGAAATCCTTTGCCACTGAACATTTGTTTGTCCTCTGCCTATGTCATCTATCATCCATCTCTTTGAGATAACATCTCACTATGTAGGTCTGGCTGTCCTTGAATTTGTAGAAATCGTCTGGACTCTACCATCAATGTGCTGGGACTAAATGCATGTGTCTAAGCAACTCTGAGTTTTGACTTAAAAAGGGTTAAAAATACTTTCCGTTTGAGATTTAGAATTACTGCAAAGATTGAGAATTATTGAAAAGTACTTCTTGCAGTTGGTATGTTTCCCATTTTAACATATTCCCACCTTTTTTTTTTTCAAGGTATTAAAGCTGCAGATGCAAAAGAACTCAAACAAATTGCATCCACACCTTCCTTGAACCATGTTTTCAATGTGGCCAATTTTGATGCGATTGTGGACATTCAGAATGAGATAATCTCCCAGGTGTGTTCAGGAGTTGATGAGCAACTTGGTGAACTGGTTAGTGGAGAAGAAGGTGAGTGTTTGTGTCTTGAGAGGCGTGTAGAAGCTAGCACTTTCTGACAGCGGTTCTTGCTGTACAGGTATTCTAGAAGAGATTTAACCACACCCTCCAGTGATTGTCTGGTTTCTGAACTCAACTTGTTAATATATTGGTATTATTTCCTCTTTCCAGTGGAAAATTTGACAAAATATTTAGTTTTCTGTGAAGTTCCTGAACATTTTTTTTTTGGAGGGGCAAGGTTTGATTAGACTTAGTTTATTTAATATTTTTAACTTTAATTAAAATATAATGACATAATTTCTGCCCTCTCTTTCTTTCCTCCAAACCCTCCCATGTTCCTCCTGCCTTCCCTTCAAATTATGGATTATTTTTCTTTGTTTTTGTTACATATATGTTTGTGTGTGTAAATGCACAAATACATTAATACAGCCTGTTTATTTATGCCGAATCTGTTTAGTGTTACTTGTATGTATATGATTTTGAGGATCCACTTGGTACTGGATAAACAGTCAAAGGTCTCACCTCTAGGAAAAACTGCTTCTCCTACTTTCCGAATTCCTTAGTTGCCTGTAGTTCTGTGTCTAGGGGTGGGGCCTTGTGAGATTTCCCTCCATTGATAAAACTCTCATAAACAAGTCTTTTTGTGTATATTGACTATCCATAACCAGGCTTTTCTGGCATTTGCTTTAATTATTTTATCTGCGGACTTAAACATTGGCAGGGTGCAGACACTTTAGCATTCTAGAACATGAAAGAGTGATAGCATTGTTTCTACCAACTACCTAAGGACCAGGACTTCCCGTTATCACGTGCTCCCTAATGTGTTCAAAGCTTAGAGATATTCATAGATTGATCGATTTGATACTCCCACATCTGAAAAGCTTTCCCATTTCTATGGGTTGTTACTTCTAAGTACATAGAAGAGAGGAGAGGCATTTCAAAAAGATATTTTATGAGGATCCATTTGAACACCGAAAGCCCCTGGTGGTCTTCCTCCCACTGTGGGAACTGAGGAGTGGTTATGTAGAACTTCCACATGCTTCCATCTCCAATCATACTTTGGGAAGTTCCTTGGCTTTTCTTCTCCCAGGACTTCTCAATGCTTCCTAGGCTCCAAATCCTTTCTTTTCTTCTTTACAGTCTAAAGGCTAACTTTCCCCCACCCCCACCCTGATTATCGTAAGATCCACATGCCTCCTTTCACTTTACTCAGATTATCTCTCTTTACTTTAAACAGCTTAATTTTTAGTAAAGTGCAGTTGTGTGCTTGTCAAGATCAGGCAAGGTTTTTCTTGTGCCACTGTTTGAACTTTCCTGCATGGGTAGCCATGACCACACCACAGCTGTGTCCAGCTTTTTTCAGGGCCTGTAGTGAATAAATCATCAATGTAGTGGATAGTTAGCAAACGTCTATACTGAGACAGGAAAATAAAGACAAACAAAATGTTAAATTAAAAATGAAAATTTTGGGCCGGGCGGTGGTGGCGCACGCCTTTAATCCCAGCACTCGGGAGGCAGAGCCAGGCGGAGCCTTTAATCCCAGCACTCGGGAGGCAGAGCCAGGCAGATCTCTGTGAGTTCGAGGCCAGCCTGGGCTACCAAGTGAGTTCCAGGAGAGGCGCAAAGCTACACAGAGAAACCCTGTCTCGAAAAACCAAAAAAAAAAAAAAAAAAAAAAAAAAATGAAAATTTTGATTTCATAGAAAGATTAAACATTAAATCTACTTTTATTTCAAAAAATTTTCTTCCCTGCCAAACTTTTTAGTGTAGGAACTAAATTCCTGACAGTAGGAACTATTGGTTTGTTCATACAGGTAGAATTAGGGAGGGAGGGTATCAATGACCACTTTCTGATATAGACATCATCAATTTGAATAAGGAGAATTGAAGGTGCAAATGTAAAACCTAATGGAGTTATACTTCATTATTAATCACCACAGGGTTTTTTTTTTTTTTTTCCCCAGTCATCGAGCCTCCTTCAAATCTGGTTGCCACAGAAGTGTCATCAAAATACATTAAGCTGAGCTGGGATCCATCTCCCAGTGCTGTGACCGGCTATAAAGTCCTCCTCACACCAATGGCTGCAGGAAGCCGGCATCACGCTTTGAGTGTGGGGCCTCAGACGACCACACTCAATGTTCGTGACCTCTCAGCTGACACAGAATACCAGATCAGTGTTTCTGCCATGAAGGGACTGACATCCAGCGAGCCCATTTCGGTGATGGAGAAGACTCAGCCAATGAAAGTTCAAGTGGGTAAGTTAGCCATTTTATCACTGGGGTTGGAATACAACAGTATGGCCTACTAGTTCAGACTTCGTTTTAAACACATTATTTATAGTAGTTTTCTTCTCTATTTTTTTTTGAAATTTTTTAATTTTTATTTTGCAATGGATGGAGTCTTTTCTGGTACCTGGAGCTTGTTGTTTTGGTTTAGACTGGGTGATTAGCAAGCCCCAGCATCTGCCTGTCTTCATACCCCCAGCACTGCATTACAGGTACACTTGATTCTTATGTGGGTGCTGAATATCCAAACTCAGGTCCTCATGCTTGCTGAGGAAGCACTTGACCTACTGAGCCGCCTCTCCAGTCCTGCAGCAGTTTTTGAAAAGAAGTAGACTTACAAAGAAAAGTGAGATATCTCGAGATATCCAGACCTTCATTTTATTGTATTTTAGTTCATATTTGTGTATGAATGGATTTTCTTTCTCTTCACAGAATGTTCACGTGGTGTGGATATAAAAGCTGATATTGTGTTTTTGGTTGATGGTTCCTATAGCATCGGGATTGCAAACTTTGTTAAAGTTAGAGCCTTTCTGGAAGTTCTTGCAAAAAGTTTTGAGATATCACCAAACAGAGTACAGATAAGCCTTGTCCAATACAGCAGAGACCCTCACACTGAATTCACATTGAAGGAATTTAACAGAGTTGAAGATATAATCAAAGCAATAAACACCTTCCCCTACAGGGGAGGATCCACAAACACAGGCAAAGCAATGACTTATGTCAGAGAGAAAATATTTGTGCCTAACAAAGGCTCAAGAAGTAATGTACCGAAGGTCATGATTCTCATCACTGATGGGAAGTCGTCAGATGCTTTCAGAGACCCTGCTATAAAACTCAGAAATTCAGACGTGGAGATCTTCGCAGTTGGTGTAAAGGATGCTGTTCGCTCAGAGTTGGAAGCCATTGCCTCTCCTCCTCCCGAGACCCATGTGTTCACAGTGGAAGATTTTGATGCCTTTCAGAGGATATCGTTTGAACTCACACAGTCTATCTGTCTTAGAATTGAGCAAGAGTTGGCAGCTATAAAGAAGAAAGGTTGGTAGATTTTGGAAAGTAAAAGGCATTTGCCTGTGAACAAAGCTCCCCAGTTCTAAAACTATAGGTAGGACTCTTCTTCCATTCACTGGGCACAGGGAAGCATCCCACTGCTATTGAAAACCACCGAACTGCATGTATTTGGGTTTGACACATAACTTTCTCCTGGGTATGCATATCATTTCATTTTTGGTGAAAAAAATTGTTTACTCAGAGAGTCATGAGATTTCCCTCCCTAGGTCCCCGGGGGAGTTCAGGACCCAGCTGCATCACACTATTTGTCAGAGCCAATTAAACAACCACTTACTGAGTTTTCTACTGTGTAGCTACAGATCCAAGTCCTTTGAACCCAAAGCAACTAAAACATTCTTGGACCTTTGGATTCTTTTTGTGCATTCTCTTTCCTTGTTTTGGGATATGACACCTCACATCTGGAGTTCTCTAGTCTTTCTTCTTGATTTGTCTAAATTCTGCTTTCCAATGCTTAAAATATCACCCCCTTTCTAAACCCTCCTTAAGTTTTCCATGTATGGCACTTTTACACATTTGGTGTTTCTGTTAGTAACTTTATACTTTCATGTCTCTCCTGTTTGTGTGTCCCCCAAGGACAATATGCATTAAGCATTGTCTCTTCTTATGATCGGTTTAATGCATGTTCAGTTTAATAAGGATTCTTTTCAAAACCTTTGTTTTGTAAATGTGTATATGTCTGTGTGCCTATGTGTGCACACACATTTATGTGTGTGTGATGGTGGACATGCACATGCCATGGCATGTGTGTGGAGGTCAGAGGCCTCCGGTGTTGTCCTTGACTTCCACCTTATTTGAGACAGTCTTTGCTGTTCGCTGCCGTATACGTCAGGCTGAGGTCTCTTATCCTCAGCCCCTCTTCTTGTAGAAACACTGGGATCCAGAGGAACCCCACTGCACCCAGCTCTAGACGGATTTGGGGGATTCAAGTTTAGTGTCCTCATATTTGCGTGACAAGTGCTTTCCCCACTGAGGCACCTTCCCAGGTGTTACAATTATTCATTTGCCAGAAATTTCCTCAGTTGTACTTTGAAATATCTGCCTACCTGTCACTAAGAGTTAGTATTCAAGTACCAGCATAATTGGGAAAATTGTCATGGTTCATTTAAAATCTGCTACTGTTTACATAAACACTTGGGGAATATTCATTCTATTACTGCTTTGTCTTGAGAAACTCAAATTCAAGTTCCATTTTAATTAATTACTTCCTTCGTATAATATAATCACTGTTGTGGAAAACCAAGGAACATGACCAGGACTTCCTTTTAAGTGGGGGGCCTTCTCTCTGTGGTCATGAACATGGGTCTCAATGGCCCTGCTCCCAAATGAATGGCAACAATTTTGGAAGCACAGAGTCAAGAGGTCTATTTTTATTTCACAGATTTAAATATTTAAATTATTTCTTTTCTTCTTTTAAACAGCTTATGTGCCACCAAAGGATCTGAAGTTTTCTCAGGTGACTTCTAATAGTTTCAAAGCTGAATGGTCTCCCGCTGGAGAGAATGTTTTTTCATATCATGTCACATACAAGGATGCTACAGGGGATGATGAGGTCACAGTGGTGGAGCCAGCTTCGAGCACCAGTGTTGTCCTCAGCAACCTGAAGCCAGAGACCCTGTACTTGGTAAATGTGACTGCAGAGTATGAAGATGGCTTCAGCATTCCCCTAGCTGGAGAGGAGACCACAGATGAAGGTACAGTGGGGTTTCTTCCATGTTTTCTCAAAACATTGTAATTCATTAGCTAGCAAAGTTACAGCACGAATAAAGCACCTGATTTTAGTCCATGTTAATAAAATGAAAAGGAACAAACAAACCCATTTCAGCCATTTCAACCATTCTTCAGGTGCATATTTCAACTGCACGAAGTGTATTGACCTTGTACAGCCATCATCACCACCATCCACGTGCGGAATGTCATAACAAAACCTTGTAGCCATAGTGGGTCTCCATTTTCCAATGCCCTGCTCCCAGACTGTCAACCTACTTTCTGTTTCTTTGAATTGGAGTGTTTGAAGCCCTTACTGAACATAACCATGTGATGTCGATCTCTTTGTCTGACTTCTTCCACCTAATGTAATTCCTCATCCATGTTGCAGCTTGTGTCAGAGTTTATGTATTTATTGAGACAGGATCTCACTATGTAGCCCTGGCTGACCTTAATTCGCTGTGTAAATCAGGCTAACCTTGAACACACAGAGATCTGCCTGCCTCTGACTCCCGAGTGCAATGGTTGAAGGCCTGTACCACCATGCTTGGGCAGAATTTCATTTCTTTTTAAGGATGAATGGATATTGTCTCATTGAATGAATACACCACTCTCTATTCATCTATTCAGGTTGTTCCCACTTTTAGCTATCGTGAATAATGCTGCTGGGACATGAGTGAATTAATTCTACTGGTGTTTGAGATGTGTCATCTTTACTGATTAGGGCTGGGTACCTTTTGGCATAATGAATTTCATTTGACATTTAGTCTGGCCAAGAAGAAAAAATTAAGACAAGTCAAGTACTCTTCGAATGGAGTCAGTGATGATTCCAAGAGATGTGGGTTCTCTTCCCTGTTTTGACGGGTGCAAGGGAAAAATTCTAAGGGCCATCATGGGAATTTAAAATGTACAAAGAAGTGCTTGCAGACAGATCTGGCACACATTGCACTCCTTATTGATAAAGTTAGGGAATAGCTTTGTCTCTAAAACATTTTTCAAGGAGGTTTGGTTTTTTTCATTTTGTACATGATATAGGTATAGTTATGGCTATAGGCCAACAAAAGTATCTAACACATCTTTTTTTTTTGTGTATGTGGTGTTTCTATAACTTAGATATTTGTACTTAAGATATTTCTGCTTTTTTGTTGATTGCTTATACTGCCTACCACAGCTCAAGAAGAAACTTGAGTCTGATACCTTTTAAAAACTGAATGTGAAGCAGTCTGCCTCACTGTTGAATTTCATTCTCCTGTTTACTTCCACTTGCTTCTGGTACAAATAGACACACTGTTTGTACTGATGGCTTCTTATCCTCCCAGAGCACTAAGGTTTGAGAGGCTGCCACGCTGGGTGGTTTTATTTCAGTCCTCTCTTCAAACACATGAGAGCAAGTACAAGTTATCTGTAGAAAGAGGCAGAAGGCACATGAGATAACTATGCTATTAGTCACTTTAGGACACCAACCTTGGAATTAAACACTTAAAAAAACAGTTGTGTTATCTTTACTTAGTTTTATTTGCATTCTTTTAATAGGCTGAAAAACTATCTTGCTTACAAATATGTTGACATTGTTTGCTTTTGGCCACGGGACACTGTTTTCCCCTGTAATCTTACTTATAGAGTTTTTTTTATTACAACTTTTTTCATAAAAATAAACTGTCAAAGTAAACATACTACATTTCCATTCTCTTTCTCAAAGAAGAAGAAGAAAAGGGAGTTTTGAGTTGAGGCCAATGTATTCATATATACTCAGATTTTCAGACATTGGTCTACTACAGAAGAGCTTAATGCCTGACAGCTTTACTGCTTTCCATGAGATTGTGACATCTAAAGTTTCAGTTGTAAATATTCAAGTTTTAGCATTGAACATCTGAATTAAGCTGGTGGTTTTTGAGCTCTCACTAGGTGTCATATGCTATACTGAGTGTTTCCCATGCATTATTTTACTCAGGCACTTCAATAATCTAATGAATAGTCATGTTTAACTGCTGAGCAGCCTGTGGCTCAAATTATATAACTATTAAGCTTCAGAGTCAGGATTCACAGCTGTTAGTCATTCCGCTTCCTATGTTTTGACTAATTTGGTCTTTTTTCTTGACATACTTAATGAATCATAGGTAAAGTTGGCCAACTACAACTTCCTTCTTTTCTTTCTTTTTCTGTCTTTCTGTCTTTCTTCCTTCCTTCCTTCCTTCCTTCCTTCCTTCCTTCCTTCCTTCCTTCCTTCCTTCCTTCCTTCCTTCCTTCCTTTCTTTCTTTCTTTCTTTCTTTCTTTCTTTCTTTCTTTCTCTTCCTTCCTTCCTTCCTTCCTTCTCTTTCTTTCCTTCCTTTTTTTTTGGTGAGGGGAGGGGTCAGGGTCTCATTATTTAGCCCTGACTGGCCTGGAACTGTTTATGTACATCAAACTGGCCTTTAACTGACAGAGATCCACCTACCTCTGCCTTCTGAGTCCTAGGATTAAGGTATACAACTGCCCTACTCCACATATTTCTTTTATTGATGGATTTATTTTCTTTCCATTTTTTTTCTGTCTGGAGTGATCTACTGGTGTGTTAAATTTTTCTTTTTAAATTTTGATTTACTCATTTTACTTTTATTTATATGCATTTTTATTTATTTATATGCGTTTCCTACATGTATGTCTGTGTACCATGTGTGTGCAGTGCCCTTAGAGGCCAGAAGAGGGTATTGGACACCCTGAAACTGGATTAACAGGTGGTTGGGAGCTGCGGTGTGGGTGGTGGGAACCGACCTGTGTCCTCTGAAAGAACAGCCAAATTTTCAACCACTGAGCCATCTCTCCAACCCTATAATGTGTTGAAATTTTAAGTAAAGTTCTAATCCTGTTTGTCAGTCACATCCAACCACATTAGACTACAGCTTTGCCCCAGTGAATTGAGAACATAATGACTTTGAGTTCACCATTGTTGAATTTGTTGTCCAGATGGACAGTCTTTCTTCTTGAGCATGTTTACTAAACATAAAGTCCAATGATGTTCTCATTTGGGCTCTTACTTGAAAAATGTCATTGAAGACCCCAAGTCCATGTTATTCACATTGCAATTTGACTTTGAGGTTTATATTTAATGATATTCATTAAGTGCTTGTCACATACTTCTCACTTATAATATATAGCCCAATTTTTCCTCTACAGCAAATGACCACACACATAAATTTTTTGCAGAATGGTTTCAGAATCTATTTAAGGTCTGGCTAAATGAATGTTGTAACCAGAATGCTTGTGAATAAAAATGGCCATGGAAATTAGTTAGAAAAATACTATAATTAATGTTCAAAAGCTAGTTTTTTGGTACTCACATAAAATCAGCTAACTTTTAAAAAATATACATTTTTAAATTTCAGTAAAAGGAGTACCACGAAACCTGAAGGTGTCGGATGAGACTACAGACAGTTTTAAAATTACCTGGTCTCAAGCTCCCGGGAGAGTCTTAAGGTATCGAATTCTGTACAGACCAGTTGCTGGTGGAGAAAGCAAAGAAGTTAGTACCCCAGCCAATCAGAGGAGGAAAACACTGGAGAACCTGACGCCAGACACAAAGTATGAAATCTCTGTAATTCCCGAATATTCCTCCGGACTGGGCTCTCCACTGACAGGAAATGCAGCCACCGAAGAAGGTAGAGGAAATATGCTCATCACATGGAAACAACACACATTACTTAGTTCCATTTGTAGGAAAGCTTTAAGGAAAATATTTTATATG
The DNA here is from genome assembly GCF_007827085.1 of Peromyscus californicus insignis. Lineage (NCBI taxonomy): Eukaryota > Metazoa > Chordata > Mammalia > Rodentia > Cricetidae > Peromyscus > Peromyscus californicus. The sequence goes on along the minus strand of NW_026294402.1, from coordinate 74,548,989 downwards.
GAAGATTCTGATGACAGATTTTACATAAAAGATTTTTTCCTTTGAGACAGAATGCATGTATGTAGCCCAGGCTATCCTCAAACCTATGATCTTTCTATCTTATACTCCTAAGTGCTGGAATTGTGGGAGTGGGCTACTATGTCTGGCTTCTATGGAAGATTTTAATTTGCATGAACACAGAAAACGAATTAGATGTTGTTTGCTCATTATTTACTATTGTGTAGGACCCTATTTAGCAATGCTTATATTTTGTTAGCGAGGCAGTGGTGTATATTGCCACAGAGTCATTATATAGGATGTAAATTTGATATAACACACATATGAAAAAAATGGGTGTTTCCAAGTCTTTTTTTTTTTTAACTAAACAATGCCTTTTGATGCTGTCATCTTTTTTAATGAAGTTAGAGGGAATCCAAGAGACTTAAGAGTTTCTGACGCTACAACATCAACGCTGAAGCTGTCTTGGAGTGGGGCACCAGGAAAAGTGAAGCAGTATCTTGTCACGTACACCCCAGCAGCAGGAGGTGAAACTCAAGAGGTCACTGTGAGGGGAGACACAACCAACACGGTGTTGAGGCGATTGAAGGAGGGGACACAATACGACTTATCTGTGACAGCACTGTATGCGTCTGGGGCTGGAGAAGCCCTTTCTGGTAAAGGAACAACACTTGAAGGTAATTAATGTCCCGTGTTCCGGCAAATCTTGAGCCTGTGTGTGATTCTGCATGAAGAAGCTGGAAGTGCTTTTAGAGAATGAAGTTTTGACTATGTAGTCTTTTTTCTTAAAAGGAATGCATATTTAAAACGAGTCCTATAAAACAACCTCTTATATACAGATATAACACAAGCAACTGATATAAAGCCATGGTCTGCTGCAATGAATAAAATGGGCAATATTCAAGGGAAAGGACCTTGGGAAATGTACATTAGAGGAGCTTTCAGAGGGTTTATGGTCATGGCTCCATTCTCCAGGTCCATATGGGAGCCACTCTCAAACTTTAGTTATGCCCTTTTCATAAAACATTCGTAATTGCTTAAGGAATATGACACTCCACTATAGACTCTTACGTTTATAATATTGTACATCACTTATGTGAATTAATAATTAGAGAAAAGTTAATCTGAAGTACACTATGAGTGCAAAAAATACAAAACAAAACAGTGGAGTTGGGCAAAATATCCAACCTTAGTTGGATCCAGGAGTTTGGAGTGTTGTAGGTACTGTAACTGGCAGCAACAAGGCCCGGGAGAGAGAGTTTTGGACTGTAGAAAAAGTTTTAGTCAAGAATTGAACACAAATCAGAAAAGATTAAATACTTGCAACCAAGAATTTCATCCCAATAGTCAATAGAATCCATTTTTTTTGGCAGAGGTCTTAAATAAAATATTAAATACCAGTATTAAAGTACTGATAACCAGAAGAACACTAGATATACCACTTGTCTATGTGACCTTAAAAGGAACCCTTTGTTCCCTCCCCCATGTCAGTTTGCCTCTGGACAGAGGACTGGCCCTTTTCCTTTCTTCCTCTTAGGGTTACTAGCTCAAATGGGAGAAGGCTAGTGAGATCCTTGGGAACTGTAAAATACTACCTATAAAATAATTTAGCGACTTCAGACCTGTTGCCTACAAGTAAATCTTCAGTAGTTCAAAGCTATTGACTGGCTGCATAAAAGCCTTGAAAACAAGAGGCAGACATGGAAATTACCTTAACTATGGAAATATACTCCAACAGAAGAAGCACATGGTCTTTCCATCTGGAAGAACATCCAAAGTGTGTTCTCCGACCTTTTGATATTCTCCTTTTCACATGCTTTGCATGAACTTAAAGCGTAGACTGTTCAGAGGATATTTGTTAAAGAATAAACTTTGAAGTGTTATTTTTTTTTACAGTTAGGTGTGGATTATATTTGCTAAAATTTCTTCCGTATAGGGAGATTCCTGGAAATAATACTTTCCCTTTTGGATGTACTTCTAATCTTGATACTCACCTGTACTTTCTGGATTCAGAAATACACACGTACTTAGTCAAAACCTTCTTCATTACCTTTAGTTTCTATTATTTATGTATTTTTACACTTCCATTGGTGTATGCTTGCTTGCATGCTGACCATTCTTACCTCCCATCTCCTCACTACTCCTGGTCACCCTCTCTGGTCCCCACCACCCTCTTTCACATCCTTGTCTTTTTGTTTTGCCTTGGGATCCATTGGGATTCACCAGGGCCGTCTGTGGGACTGTAGGTTTGGAGCTATCTGTTGGAGCTTTGTGGATTAGTAGCGGGCAGACACAACTGAAGACAGTGACTCCCACTTTCCCAGACCTGCCATTAGCCAATAGTTCAGAGGCCCCCCCCCCCCACTTCCTTGAATGATATGATGGGGCTAGTCTTGTAAGGGACTAGTGCAGGTAACTACAGCTGATGTGTGTGAAGGTTTACAATAGTTGTACCCAGTCTAAGAAAAGGTATTTCATAGCTCCTCACCCCACCTTTCTCTTTTTAAAAAACAATTTATTTATTTGTATTTTTATTTACATTGGTGTTTTGCCTGCATGTATGTCTGTGTGAGGGTGTCGGATTCCCTGAAACAGGAATTACAGACAGCTGTGAGCTGTCATGTGGTGCTGAGAATTGAATCTGGGTCCTCTGGAAGAGCAGCCAGTGCTCTTAACCACTAAGCCATCTCTCCAGCGCCCACCCCATCTTTCTTGATTTTAAATATTAAAATATTTTTCACCAAGAATAATGTACTAGAACTCTCACATAGCAAAATGAACTCTTTAACCTCCAGCAAACATTTTCTTGGGCTGTAATTTGTTTTAGGTCAGATGGGTAGTATAATTATTTATAAATTTATAACTTTATAGAAATGGCATAGAGGAATTGCCAAATTATCTGTGCGTGTGAGTGTTAAGTAAGCACACACACACATCTACATGGATTTGACCAGAAACTATTTCTGAGGAAGATGCACAGGAAGTAAAATGAATTTTTAGAAATCATTGTTTCTTATTTATTGAGAAGGAAGAAAGCTAAATAGTTTGTAGACTAGCTTAAAAACATGGTGATTCTGAAACTAAAATGTGTTGATCAAAGACTTCTTTCTTACTTTATATTAGAGCTTTAGACCTATCATGAAGATTACAAAAATGCCATCCTCCTGCTTTCATGGACATATTTATCCCATTGCATTATGTGTGGTAAACTTGATGAGTCCGTGGAAGTGTATTTGTGGCTAAATTAAAATAATAGAAGACTTTTGCCCCTGCTTATTCCATTTTGTTTTATTATACCAACTCAGCCAAATCCACATACCATATACAGGAATAGGATATGATGGTGAATGTGGGGAGTGGAAAGCCCAAAGTTGAGCCAGGCAAATGCTTTTGAGGGCTGCTGTTTTTCTAATCTGGTTCTCTCCTGGGAGAGGAGGTGGTAAGAGCAGACCTTGAAGGAATGCTTCTTCTATCCAGGGCCTGGAGTCAACCAGCAAGAGCCTTCTGTAGGTTAAGAATTTTGCAGATTATCTTGAGAACATGTGGCTTTCAATTTAAAGAACAAAAGTTCTGCCTTATTCTTTTTAGAATACTTTGTATGGTCTACAACCATCCCTAACCTGAATTTCTTTCCTAGTGCTTTTTCCTTTTGAAATGCAGCCGATGATCTGAAAATTCCCCGTCTCTGGAAGAGAGATTTATTAGCATTGGCACTGGGGAAGTTCATGGTTGGCTTTGGACTGTTGTGTGATAGAATCACAAAGGCAGAGTTTATTACTATTTCAGATCCAAACTTCAGAGGAATCTGAGCAGAAGCTATTAAGTTTGATTTATATTGTCCCCAACTGCCGTTGTTGTCATTAGAGTAGATAGTTCTAATGTAATTACTAAAACTCTGCTGTGCATGCAAATGTACTTTAAGTCTGCATAGAAACCTTAGGAGTCACTGTGGGACTTGAGAGAGAGGGGAACCTACTTTGGTAGGCCAAAATGAATAATGCTTCACTCTGATTCAGAGATTCACGCAAATGAATGGATAGATCAGTTTGGGAATAATACAGTTCTGTTTTTGAATTTTGAGTATTTTCTAGCTATGGAAACCATGCCTTTTCAGGATTTCCTTTGTTTCAGTTGCTGTAGCAACCTGCTAGTGCCTGACATATGAATGGCTTCCTACAGATCAAACCAAGTTGACTCAGCTGACATTTTGTTACAGTGAGGTTTTCAGTACAGTGCAAGGATTCTGCCTTATGCACAAAAACACAGGCTTCTCCAAGGTGGACTGAACAAGGCTTCTCTGTTTTCCTAAATTTATTGCTGTCTCATAATTTGAAAAATCATACATTGGGAGTATAAGCACTCTGACATTGCCAGGGAACTTGATCACGGTTGTTGAAGGCTAATTCAGTTTCTTGTCTGTGGCTTAATTGCTTGCCAGAGAAAAACAGCTAAGTCAGATTTGGAGAGGCATTAATGAGGAAAGAAATGTTTCTACTCGTGCAGCTCTGAAGCTGAACTGCAGTTTTGTTAGGTATTTACAAGTTGCTTATTCCTTTAAGTAGCTGAGCTGAGTCGTCAACAGTGAACTTTGCCCTCTGGAATGGTGGCTCTGGTTCTGTTTCCACATGAATGTTATCCAGAAGCAGGTCTTCTGCAGTCTGCTGTGGAAAGTTGGATGACTTTTGAGCTGAGCTCTAACGGAAAAGACAAATTGATTTAGAAGAGCATTTACATTACATTTTAAATTGAACTTCTATTTTTGAAAGTGCTGTGTGAAGTCCAGTGAAGGCTGGCTGGAACAATCTATAAGATGAAACACAGCTTCATTACAGGGTGATTCATTCTTCAGTTATCATCGTTGGCTAATTTATATTTTAATTATGTTTGAATTGGATGCTAATTTCCTTTTCAGAAGGCAAATGGAAAAGAGCTAAGGAAACATAGGAAAGTTACTTAAATGAGACATTAGCTCTTTGGCATAGCATGTGGAAAACATTGTATAATTCAACTCTTTGTGGATGTTCAGATCATGAGAAATACACCTGTCTGCACCACTTCCACAGCATCGGCAATGAGGTGATGCAAGCAGACATGAGAAAAAATACATTTTGAATATATATATATATATGAACATGATTTATAGTCAGAACAGAGATGTTGAATACCAAAATTGTTTTAAAGAATATCAATTTTTTAAATAAGTTCATACACACACACACACACACACACACACACACACACACACATATATATATATATATATATATATTATATATATATATATATATATATAAAATGTATCTTAATCATACCTTCCGACTTCCCCTGGACACTCAGCCTCCTGCAGTAAACATATCCTCTTCCTACCTTCATGTCCTCATTAAAAAATACAACCTACTGGAGTCCAATTGGTGCTACCTGAATGCACTAATGAATGGGCATGGGGCCATCACCCTGAGCACAGGCAATCTACCAATGGGCATACACTCTTAAGAGAAAAACGAATTCTCCTCCCCCAGTAGCCAATAACCAACCAATAGTTCCTCATGAACTCCTCAATGTTGAAATATTAACTGGCTTGATTTTGTGCATGCTGTTTGGGTAGTCACAGTTGCTGTGAGTTCATGAGTGTAAAGGCTGAATCATGCCCCAAAGATGGTGCTCCCCAGCATTTCTTATTTCCCCTCTTACATTCTTTCTATTCCTCTTCTGCAATGGTCCTGAAGCCCTGGAGGTTAGCTGGAGGTTACTATAAATGCTCTGTTTAGGGCCAAAGACTCAGAAGTCACTTATTCTCAGCCCTTTGACTGAACACCAATATTTTGAAATCTGATTGAGTTTTATATTTTTGAATCTATGACAGAAATGCACTCCTATTCCTTGTACTTACACTGGTGATAGGAAAAACGTATAGGAACACTACTGAGATGTCATCAAAGTGAAGAGAAGTGATGGCCCTAGGAAGAGACATTTGAAACAAATGCCACAGATTCTATTCCAGAGATAAATTAAATATAGGAAACACAGGTATGCAGTTCAGAGCAGGAGCAAGAAAGCACTATGAGATAAAGCATTGTTGGAATATGCCACTAAGGAAAAACCCTGAGCAATCCTTGGGATCATAAAACAAACATTTGAGGAACTCATGCAGGAGGGAGGGAGCAACCACCACAGCAGATGTGGATCTCAACTCATCAAGGTAGTGAGTGACAGAGGAATGAAGCCTTCTGGGTTCTGCTCACTACCAGGAGACCAGACTCTGACTTCCAGCTTTCCCTTTCTCCTCTCTCTCCCCTAACGTATTCTAAAAATGGATGCTTGCTCAAACCCAATCTTACCAAACTAAAATATTTTCTGGTAGTTACTGGTAATTGTAGCTTCTTGGAGGACAGGAGCTATAAATAAATTAAATAAGCAAATGCCTGCCTAGATGACACTTTGACTAAACCCTGTAAGAGGGCCACTGACAGTTAAAAAAATAAGCGTGTGTTGAGAGCCATTTTCTTTTAAGACAGATAGGGCAGAGAGAAGAGAGGGAGACATCCACATCACGTTTTATGACATAGGAAGCATGTGATAGCAGGTTAAATCAACTTCCCAGTTCTCTGAGTGTCAGTCTTGAAGTGACTTTGATTTGATGTGCATGGCAATAAAGCTATAAAATAGAGGAACCACCAAGCGATCTCAGAGATCATAGCCGTGACCCACCTGTTGACCAGTTTTGCTTCATAAATTCTTCATTTTCAAGAAGCTGCCATTCTAGGCAAAAGCAAGAGTGAAGGTTTATTGTTGCTCTGGTCAAGTGTATCTTTTGAACAAACAACTCTGTAAGTCTCAGAGAGGAGCAGCAGAAAGAAATTAGACAGGAGTATGTGTGTGTGTGTGTGTGTGTGTGTGTGTGTGTGTGTGTGTGTGTGTGTAGAAGGAGAGTGGAGAGAGTGTGAAGAGAGACATGAAAGAGCAAGAGCCATGGAGGAATGAATCACAAGGAAGATTTAAAAGATTTTTAGAAACTGTTGGTATTTAGACAGTCTCATGTGTTCTGATTTGAGCAGGGTTGAGCTTTGCCTCTCAAGGCGTGCCTATGCACCTAATCATTTCCGGTCCAGATGTTTTGTTACCAAAGCACTAGGAAGTGACTCAGGTGGTTGCACACTTAATCCCAACACCAGCTGAAAGCAACCTTACATCCTGCCTGTTGTACTACAGAGTCCCATGCAGTTGCTTTAGGTTTTGGTAATCTAACATTTGACCAAACCAAGACCCCATTTAAAAAGAAAACAAAAAACTTCATAGGTTGTAGGTCTGATATTTAGTCTCCTCATGGAACTATCTTTCTTCTCAAAAATCCATGTTACAAAGTATCTTGTATTTCAGTAGAATGTGTTATGGAGAAAAAGCAGCAGTATGCCCGATAACAGTATAAACTTAACATTGAAGAATATTCTTATCACTTTGTCTGATACAGGAAACTGGTTTGAAGCATTTGTCTTTTCATTCATAACTTCTAAATTGAACATTTTCCTCTTTTCTTTGGGGTCTGAACTTCATCTTCAGTGTGGAATGTGGCAATATGTGTGTTTGCCAATGCTGTTTATACACCTCAGTCAGGAACTTTGTGTTGAAGGCCTGTTCCTTGTGACTGAGAATCTTCTCTGAGGTCACTCAAGTCCTTGTTGGTGTGCCTTTAATGAGAAGTCAAATATCTTTTAGTTGCTGTTTCATTTGTATCTTATAAAGAGCTTTTGCAAATTAATTTCAGACATTAATGCACTTGACCAAGTATTGTGATTTTGTTAGTGTTTTTGTTCTAGCTTTACAAGTCTTTCGAGTGTTAAAATAGTTGATTAAACTCATGGGAAGACATGTCTAGTGATCAGGGATCTTCTTGTTTTAGGCTCAGAAACAATCTCTGTGAATATATTTTTGCTTCAACCACAATTCTCTTCCTGTTATTTTTCTCACAGTGAAATTATTTGCTTGTGTTTGTGAGACTGATGCCTGTTGTCATGGAAACAAACAATGCCACAAATTCAGTGCTGTAGAAATTAGGGAGAAAAATAGACTAAAAAGCATAGCTCTTAGGAAAAGTAGACATTGATGATTAGCTTGGTATTAATTTGGAAGAAAATTTCCATATTCTAGCTATTTTTATATGTTTGGAGAATATCATTAATGCATTAACTGGCTTATTTAAATGCAAAGTCACCATCAAGTGAGTTCATTTCCCAGTAGTCCTCCTGACTGCCGGCTAAGAAATTCAGAAGCAAAGGCGCATGTGGAAAAATGATCCATAGTAAGCAAAGGAAAAGTATATTGCAGACTTGAAACTTAGCAGAGTTGTGGGAAATCAGTCATCAAAACAAGTAGAAAACAACAAACAACCAAACCAAGCCAACAAGCCAGTAATTCTGCAAGTAAAAAAATTATAGAGGTTATTACCATGCAATAGCAAATTCTCCTACAGAAGGCTTTTTAGCTCTTAAGTGCGGAGGGAAAAAAGTCACTATGTTCTTGAAAATAAGTCTTCCTGGTTTCAGTGAAATATGCAGCTAATTTCCTTCTGGAGATGAGATGTCCTGTCTGCTTTCACAGTTATTTATAATGGAGTAAGAACTTTCCGTTAGGATCTGGTAGGCTTTCAGCTTCTGTTGTATTTATCTTTCCCTTTAAGTTCTACCATGGATGAGGAGAGTGTTTGTGCACTGACTTTTTTTCCCACTAACCATTATCATTATTTTTGGTTGATGCTTAATGGTTTATGAGTAGTTCTAAAATGTTCATTTCACTCTGAGTTAAGAAAATAGCAGCTTTCAAAACCTAGTATGTGCACTATCATTTACATGCATGTAAAACAATTACTGGCATAATGTATGCTGAGGAGGCAGATAGTTTTATATTTATGTCACAATATGGCATAAAACCTAGTAAAAGCATCCAATATAAAGTGACTAGTACATTTATATTACATTTAAAATATGGAAAATGAGGGTTTTATTAGAAGACATCTGTGCCTATTATTAAGTTGAGGTTTCTATGTTTTTCCATTTTGGAGACGTATATATTAATAAAAGAGCCATCTATGATTTAGTAGCAGACCATTTTGATGACTAATCACTTTCAAGTTGTACAGAAGTATTGGTGACTTTTCGTTTAATTGGAGTTAAGCTATGTTGAAAGTTTGTATTTTTACTCTTTTGAACTGAATATGTAAATAAAAGCTTATTCAGAAAGCTATTGTTGGAGTTAAAGTTGTATGCAAGTTATATGCAAGTGGTATATGATTGTTGTATTAACTGTAATTCATATATTGAAATTGAGATTTATTAAAGTTAGAGAGAAAGGAAAAAAAATCCCAGAAAGGACATGAAGACCTTTGTGAACAGTGGGCTATGTCCTAAAGCACACTGAAATGTAATAAATATTGACATTTAGACATTTTTTTCTTTGGAAAAATTTAAAAGTGTGTATTTCTTCAAATTTGGGTGTCAGTCTTGGCCTCGAGGGCCCTGTAATACAAATAGGCACGAGGTAAGGTTGCTATTTAGGAATTGTGCAACAAGGAGTTTTCTTCTGCTGATTTGCTCCATTGTTTAAAAACAGATTCAAAGCACAGAAAGAATGATCAATTTTAGGTCAGTTTTAGAGAGGTTGAGTTTGAGTTCAGTAGGTTAGGATGGCTACCAGGATAAGTGAATATTTAATTATCCAGTTGACATTTAAAAAGTGCTACTCCTTTAACCTCTGTTCTAGAACGTGGTTCACCTCAAGATCTAGTCACTAAAGACATCACGGACACGTCGATTGGGGCCTATTGGACATCTGCTCCAGGAATGGTTCGAGGGTACAGGGTCTCATGGAAGTCGCTTTATGATGATATTGAGGCTGGAGAGAAAGATCTTCCTGGAGATGCCCTTCATACGATGATAGAGAATCTACAGCCAGAGACCAAGTACAAAATTTCAGTTTTTGCAACTTACAGCAGTGGAGAAGGAGAGCCCGTAACTGGAGATGCCACAACTGAATGTAGGTAACTTCCCAAGTGTGCTGGGATACATGTTGGTACCATCTAATGACTAATCAGCTCAGGTGACATGCGATTTAACCACCAAGGTTTTTTCTTCACTTTGGAATAAGAACTGAATGTTAATTAAGTTTAAGGAGTGTGGTTTAAGTTCAAATTTGGTCTCGATCTGAAAAATATAGTGTTACATTTGGACAGTTTTGAATTCTTCCCAGCCACATGGATTTGTCCATTTTGTTTTCTAGTAAAAGGATCTGCTAGCTAGGATATTCAACTAATGAAAATACAGCTCCCATGTAGACTAAAAGAATTTAGGAGCACTTGTGACTGCATGATCTTAGTCAAGTGCCTTAGCTGTCTTCAAATGTCAAATTTCGTTATCTGTAGAATACAGATGACAAATTTCTTCTCTTATAGTGCCATGAGGATTAAATGAAAGGACAGTAGACAGAGCACAAGGTACAGTGCCTAGTCACTTAAGGATGTCAGATAACGATGTGAGGCTGCTGAGTTTATGCTTTTTACATGAGAGTAATGCTACATTTGTTACCCTTTTCCCCCTACCTTTGCTAAGATTAACTCAAAAGCCCACTCAATTTTCTGTGGCTCAGATTGACTTCTGTTTCATTACTTTTTTCTTGTGAATGATTATGAACAGTCTATCTGGGGAAGGAGGCATCAAGACGTCTTAGTTTTCCTTACTATTTTTTTGAGTGACAGTGTATATGTTTAGTAATTTCAACAAGTGTACTACTTTGGTGGGTTTGTGGATAATGGAGAAAGCTGTGTGTCTGTGTAGGCAAGGGAGGATACCTGGGGCATATCTGTGCTTCTTGACCACTATTTTTTTCTATTTTTCTTTTTGAGACAGGATTTCATTATATAGCCCTTGCTAGCTTGGACTCACTATGTAGATCATGATAGTTTCACATTCATAGAGAGCTGCTTGCCTTTGCCTCCTGAGTGCTGGGATTAAAAGCATGTGTCACTAGATCTGGCCTCTCTTTGCTCACTTTTGCTATGACATGAATAGTGTTCTAAGAGAGCAAATTGGAAGGACAGGGTATGGGAGGCAGATACTCAATTCACAGTCTATCTGGTATAAAGGTGTCCTTATATATCATTATAGTATGTACAATTCATAGGCACAACAAAAGCAGAATAGGAACAAACAAACAAACAAAAAAGCAAAGACTATTTAAACCTAGCCAAACAAAAACTAAACCAAACCAAACAAGACAGCGGCAATTATAAAAGCAAATAACAACAAATATCTGTTAGTCACAGACATTTCTAAACATTTAGAGAAAATTTTTTTGCTTTCATTTTTCAAAATTTCACATTTTCACATGTGCTTCTTACATGTGTTTAGAAGTGTGTCCAGCATCACTTTCAACGGCAACTCAAGGACATGGCACATGGATGCTGATGCCATGAAAGTGATGAATTGGGATTAGACTGTCCATTGTTCCCCCTCCTGGTAGCTAGTTCAGCAGTGGCACGGGGAGTGTCTGAAAGTACACTGTGAGTTGTTAAAACATGAAGAGAACTCACAGACTGTAAGCCTGCCACAGAATTTTTGTAGTTCATGGCAGACCTATTCATGATGTGAGAAACACTGACTTGTATGAGAAGTCACAGAGCTTTTATTTTTCTCTTCCTAAAGTAGATTTCTGATTAAAAATGAGATGAGATTTGATGTACCTCATCTCAATTCAGCTTTTTTTTTAATTGTGAAGAGTTAATGGAAATGCAGAAATCCAGTGGGAACCCATGGAGTATGTCAAGGCACGAGGTAGAACAGTTGGCTGCCATTGACACATTTACACTGATAAAGATTTGGAAGTTTGGGATTCTGTTCTTTTGGGAACATAGGTTTATTTTTAGCCACCACTCATAAGATTTAACTTTACATTTTTCTCAATTGTGGACTTTAGGAAGAAAAGTTTGAGAACTTTGTGTATGACAAAGATGTCTTGTTTTACCAAGAAAAATTTAGGAGATAGAAATAGGAGATCATACAATATATTTCATTATAGCACCTGTTAGAAAAAATAGAGATGCATAACAATTTTAGTGTTTGTAAACAGTGATAATCTAATGAGAAGAAATTTCATTTTTCTTCTCTTTTACTGTAAGATACAATTAAAATATTTTTTTTTGGGATAGCACGTAAGGGAATGGGTTTCACTGTGGCATCTTCATAGAATGTCTCAGTATGTATTACTTTGTCCTCCTCCCAGACTACCAACTTCCACATTTCCAGCTTTCTTTCCCTAGTTAATTCGCTTTTACTGTTTTCCAATCACAAGTATTTTATTACTCTATTTATTATCCTCCCTCAAAATCTCTTCTTCTCTCATGAACCCCCTTTTTTAGCTTCATGACTTACAAACACACCTATATAAACACACCTGCATGTGCACACGCAAGTGCGTGCACACACACACACACACACACACACACACACACACACACACACAGGTTCTTTACATCAGAGATGGGGATAGGGAAGGCTGAGCATGAACTGGTGTCTTCACTTTCTATAACTAAGGTCACTGACATCATTAAATTAGGGTCTTATCTATTCAAACTTATTTAACTGAAATTGCCTCCCCAAAGGTCCTACCTGCAAGTATCAACATTGTAGGTTAAAGCTTCAACATGATTTTTAGGGAGGACACAATTATTACACCCAAAATTTAGGTAATAAATTTGTTCTTGTTCTTATAATTTTTATTTGAATCCAGATATTGTGAGTTTTATTTTGTTGGGTTCTGGAAAGTATATTACTATAAATATTGATCTTACCCCCCCTATCTAGAAATACAGTTTTTTGGAAATAGTTTGATCTTTTTGAAATTCAATTTAAGACCTGTTTTAGTTTAGGAGCACTTTTGCTGTGTTATTGAAGCAATCACCTGCTGTATACTCTACATGTTATCACCACAGTTCTAAGGTTTGGTCTTCTGGCTGGGGGAAACTTTCTGGCCACATGTACGCTTCAAGAGTGGTTATGCTTGTTTTGGGTGGTGTGTTCGCCAGTTTTTGGTACTTTCTTCACACATGCCCTGATTTATCCTGGGTTGGGAACCCAAAGAGGATCTTCTATATGTTTTCGGAGCATTTTATTTGTGGCATGCTCTCTAGTGCAGTGCTCTCTCTGTGGATTCCAGTTGATGTGGACTCCCACCATCTCCTCAGTTAAGGGAGACCACAGGGCTCCATCTGGACCCCACCTGCCTGTGTTGGTTTATGGAAACACTCCAGAGTTAGCCTGAGTCTGTTCCTAAAGTACCAGGGATCACTGATGCTAAGTGATGTTTATTGTCTAAAAAGTATTTTAACAAAGTTTTTTTCCTCTCCATTTAAAGCTGTTTTGTTATGATTCTTATCCATTGACTGTGAAAATTTCTTTGAAAATCAGGAAAGACAGTTGACTTTGTTTCCTTCAGCTATAGTACCTTCTAGTAGTACTTGTGAGTCTTCCAGTCTTACGACTCTTGCACTGAATTGAATGATCCTGCTGATAAACTCATTATTTGTGAGAAAGGGGATATTGGTTGTTTGAAGGTGTTTGGTGATCTATTTCTGTCAGTTATTCGTAATAGTGAAATATTAGTAAAAGAGCTAATTGAGTGATGATATTAGCTACACATGAGATATATGTTAATACACAGTGTGTCCTGAAATACTTGATGTGTATACCTTCATCTGCTAGCCTTTGAGATGTTTTCACCTACTGGAGTTGCCTGCTCTTTTTGTGTTCATAGTCTTGCATGCACGAGGAAATCAGAGATTGATATCAATCATCCTACCTCTGGCTAGTCATTTACAGACTGTAGCTTCTTCTGAAAAGGCCAGAATAAAATTTCTAACTCTTTATTTTGATCTTTAGCATTCTTTGTGGTTTTATTACTAGAGGAATTCTTTTCAGATAAAACACAATAAAATTTTAAAACCACATCATTGGAAATGGATTTTTTCTTTACTAAAGTCTCTAGAATGCAAATAGGAAATCCCTGCAATATGAACTTTCATATTTTAGTATTAACCGGATAAAGCAAAAGCATCCTGCTGAGGCCATGCTGAGATTAGGCTCACATACCATCACGAACCAGAGAGACTACTATGTTAAGCAAGACATCTGTGTCCACACTTAAGAATCCAGTTTCTTCTTACGTGAAGGAGGGGATTGACAAAAATTGTTTTCTTTTGACATGCTATAGATTAATTTTTTTGTTTCCATAGTATCCCAAGATTCCAAAACCTTAAAAGTGGACGAAGAAACAGAACACACGATGAGAGTTACATGGAAACCAGCACCAGGGAAAGTCGTCAACTACCGTGTTGTGTATCGCCCTCAAAAGGGAGGGAGACAAATGGTCGCTAAGGTGCCACCCACAGTCACTTCAACAGTGCTAAAGAGACTTCAACCCCAGACCACGTATGACATCACAGTTCTCCCGATGTATAAGACAGGAGAAGGAAAGCTCAGGCAAGGATCAGGGACAACAGGTATACAACAGTAATAATTCTAATCATGCCTTCAGGGGAGAGAGTATGGTGCACTTAAAAAGAAAGCTGTAGTGTATCTGCTTCATTTGGGAACATTTCAAATTGAATCTGGGGTTGTGCCCAACAGGAACACGATCCTGGATTCAAGGTTCTACATGCTAATATATCAATCTAAGACTTACTTGAATGGTGAGGATTGTGTATGCTGCTCAGGTACCACAGCCATTTCTCGGGCTTTTATTTAACCTGACATTTTGTACTGACATCTGGACTTGACTCTTTATACATATGTATTTTTGTGGGTGCTAATAAAAAAAACACCTAAGCCTATCTTATTGGTAATATTAAAAAAAAACTTTTTAATTTTACAGCTTCTCGATTTAAATCACCAAGAAACCTCAAAACTTCTGACCCAACAATGTCAAGTTTTCGAGTGACTTGGGAGCCTGCCCCTGGGGAAGTGAAAGGTTACAAAGTCACATTCCATCCTACAGGCGATGACAGAAGACTAGGGGAGTTGGTCCTTGGACCATATGACAACACAGTTGTCTTGGAGGAGCTTAGGTAGGAATACCTATATTTGTGCTAAAAGATTACATCACTTACATAAATTAGTAGATTTTACACAAAGAACTACCTCATATCTGTTTGCAGAAACCAGCAAAGAATTAAGCCTGAATGAATAGTTTGTATTTTTAAATAATTTTTGTTATTAAGTGATCAGGGATAACTTAAAAGAAAAAGAATATCTGGATTTTAACATGTCCATATCACATAGTTTCATCGCAACTGCAGCCATGTGGAAATGTGTGGCCAGGTAACTCATTCTGAGACACCCCCCCTCACGCCCCCCGCCGTGTGGGTGTCTCTGCAATGAGGCATACTGGAGCTCCCAGGCCAGAGTCTGAGCTTGTCGCCAGCTGGCAAAACAGCTTTGGGTCGATTAAAGGTCTAGTTGTAGACAGTGAGTTGGAAAACCAGGGAGTGTGAGTTTGAACAGCACTCCACATCCATCCGGTGGTACCAATGGGCTACTGTACATTCCTCTTGGAAACTTCTCTGTTCAAGTGTTCATTTAATAATGTTAAACCTGTATAGTGCTTGTTGTTCACTATCACTTGAATAGATAGGATGAAGGTTAGTGATGTCACTGTTTGATGCTGCCCAGTGCTCAGTACCTGGCAGACAATGAACATTCTTAAACCCTTCCTCTCAGAGGCAGCAGAAGCAAGGCAGCTCCTTCTTCCCCATGCTGAGGGGCATGGGGGGAATGCTGCCTCTGGCAGCAAAGCCAGTCCAGAAATGGTGCTGTAAATCCCCGGAGCTCCCTGGAATGCTCGGTGGCTAGCATCCTGTGATTCCTCACCATCAAGCTGGAATGTGATGGCAACTGTTTTTTCTCTTTCACAATACTGAATATTTTAAGCTTCTCTGGGTGAAGTTTGTTAGTGAAGATGAGTGTCTTTAACACGATGAAAACTGCTTCCCTGAGCCCGTGGTCCGTACTCACTCTGCACATCACTGTTTCAGGGCAGGCACAACCTATAGAGTCAATGTTTTTGGGATGTTTGATGGAGGAGAAAGTTTACCACTTGTTGGGCAAGAAATGACAACCCTTTCTGACACAACCGTGACACCATTTTTGTCCTCTGGTAAGAAATTGAATTGTATTGCCATAGGAAAATAGTAATATGAAACTGTCTCAAATGTTGTGTTAGGTTATTAAACAATGATAAGTAATTATAATTTTTCACTACAAATTATTTAAATAATTCACATATTTTATGTTTGAAAAAAACTGCTTCAAGATTTGCAGCTGAGGCTATTTTTGGCTTATCTTTTTCAGTTTTTAACTAATTAAAAACTGTTATTTAAAAATTAGTTTTTATTAAGTGTAACAACAGTAGTTACACTTTCTAATTTTTATTTCTAGTGATACAATTTTCTTTTGTTATAATAATTATATATTTTTACTTCAATGGCTTATTTGGGCTGAGAAAGAAGGCTTGACATATAAAAAAGTGGTCAATCATGACTTGCAAACAAAATTGTAGCACAAGCCCTTTAGACATTCTGCCCCTTGCCATAATTACAGGCTCGATGTAAATAAATCCAGCATTTAATATAATTAGAGGTGAGAGCAGGAGGTAGAGTTCACTTCTAAACTTTTAAAAACTCATTTGCTGAAACCAGTAAGTCTTAGCATAGGCAGAGATTTTGAAGGTGTAGGTCCCAGGAACAGTATTTGGGAGTCTTCCATCTTGGGGAAGGTATTACATGGATGGTACTTTGTAATTGGTAGTGTGATGAGCATTACTTAATTTTCTTTCATTTTAAGAGTGATATAAGCATGATCTGATAACATTGCAATAAATGGTAATTTTATAGCTGGGGACACAAGCTTCTAGAAAAAAGAGCATTTAAAGTTAGATGTGGATAAAAAAGTCAAATTTTGCTATTTTGCATTGCTTCATTGTTTCTCTTATGATGATATTAACTGACTTATATTTTTATTTTGTAGCTTGTCACTGAGGATATTGGGATTACTTTCTCTTCCCAAAGCACCTTAGCTTTGTATCTGTGTTTGCTTGTTGTCTCTACAGCCCTCAGTTTGTGTATTTCTTTGCATACTTTTCCTAGTTGTCTTCCTCCTTCCTCAATTCTTTGAATGTGCAAACTTTGCTGTCTGATATCTCCAGTAGATGAAAAAGTTAAACAATTAACAATGAATAATATAACAATGTGTTAGATTTTCAAAACGTGTCTTTACTTCATCTAGTTCTGATTTTAAGAGTCATGTGTCGATTCCTTATAACATGTAATAGTTACCTGGCAGCTTAATTATTATAGAGGATACTTTTGGCTCACTGAAACCATTTATAATTTACACATTTAATCAGTCCATTTTATATTTGTTTGCTAATATCTTAAATAGTGAAGAATTCAATATCTTACCTTATATCAAATCCAAATCTTATTCAAATTATTCATATTTATTGTTAGATAGCTATACATTCTCATTTATTATTTTAGGTATTGATTGTGTGAGCCTTTCAAACTGACCGTCATGGTTTAATTAAAATCTCTAGGTTCTATGGTCATGGCCAGGAAACATAGTCAAAGATGAAGATTTGCCACGGAAATAATCTTTGGAGAAATTGATTCTTGAGACTGTTATTTTAGATTAATAAATTATAGTTGTGGCTTTCAATTACTAAGCTTAGCTGGTGTGTTGAAATAGATAATGTGGGTGGCAGAGGCTGCCTGCATAGGGAGCAACCTGCAAACTATGTGCTCCTTACTGTCCTATCTCATGATTGCTGTGTCAGGGATGGAGTGTCTCACCAGAGCCGAAGCAGACATTGTGTTGCTGGTGGATGGGTCATGGAGCATCGGCCGTGCAAATTTTAGAACTGTGAGAAATTTCATTTCTCGTATTGTGGAAGTCTTTGAAATTGGTCCCAAGAGAGTACAAATTGGTAGGTTCTGACAACACTGAAGATCTTTGACAATTTGATTGTGATCTTTAACACATCCTAACGTCCGTGGTGTTATTTTTAGCTCTTGCTCAGTACAGTGGAGACCCCAGAACAGAGTGGCAGTTAAATGCTCACAGAGACAAGAAGAGTTTATTACAGGCTGTGGCGAATTTACCCTACAAAGGAGGAAATACCCTCACAGGTAAGTCAGGATGCTTTGGTGTGGTTTTGGCATGTGCTTTTGGTCAGGCAGATAGCTGAGAAATGATGTGACTGGTTGTCTTTTAAAAATCCCACTAGGCATGGCTTTGAATTTCATTCGCCAACAGAGCTTCAAGACCCAAGCTGGCATGAGGCCTCGTGCTCGCAAAATTGGAGTTCTCATTACTGATGGAAAATCACAAGATGATGTGGAGGCTCCATCAAAGAAACTCAAGGATGAAGGAGTGGAACTGTTTGCTATCGGTAAGCACTGGAGAAGACAGTGATGCCCTCGGGTGGCGGATGTGCTGAGGACATGTTTGCAGTTAAACATGTTATTGGATTACCATACTCACTCAAACCAACAGATGGTAGAATTCTTGACCCTTCCAAACAAAGGTCTAGTGAAAGAGGAATTGAAAGTAACAAAGGAGAAAACTAATATTAATTTTGAAATTACAGCTCTAGTTGTTTTTGGAATGATCAAGACCTTACTATATCTGAGAAGAATAAAATTATACGATGGGATTTATTTGCCTACAAAAGCCTCTGTGAGCACCTGTGCTCATGTGCGTGTACCCCAATACAGGCTCAGTGGTGGAACATTTAGAAAAGGTCTGATGTATTTGCTTCATTCCATTAACTTTTCCTGAAAAGTGCTTTCATTTTGTACTTAACTCTTTTCCAAGGTATTAAGAACGCTGATGAAGTTGAGTTAAAGATGATTGCTACAGATCCAGATGACACCCATGCATACAACGTGGCAGATTTTGAGTCATTATCCAAGATCGTGGATGACCTCACCATCAACTTGTGTAACAGTGTCAAGGGCCCTGGTAAGCTTAGCCAGGTGCTGGTATATCTGGGTGGGGACCTCACTCTGAAATGCTCAGTCACATGAGAGGTTTTTGCCTCCTGGATGCCAGGAGCATCCCCTGAGTTGTGGTGAGTAGATACAGCATTACAATTTATGATGTCTGCATCTGGTACATGGTAAACATTTGAAGGCTTTTTGGAAAATTAATTATAAAATTTTGTGCCTGTTACATGTGAAAATTCCTTCCTTTTTATATAGGAAGATTGTGGTAAATCTGCACTTCATTAATTTATCTTGTTTCTGGGAAAGTTAGAATGAGTTTAACCTCACAGAAATAGTAGAAACTAGACTTCTGTAGAATTGTCTTCACTGCTGCCAAATGTCTGCTGGGGGGAACTTCCTAGTTAAGGATCTCTACTTCAGTTCATTTTTAATGATTTTTTTTGAGGGGAATGTCACCAAATTAGAAAATGGGTTCCAACTTATTTAAGGATTTATTTAGGTTATATGGTTCAGCTAATGCACAAAAGTGGGAGGAGACAAAAAAGGAAAGTTAATAGACCCCCCTTCCTTTCTGGCACAGATCTGCTCTGGAGTGGTGTAGCATCATGTCAGTGCTATGTCATACTGATGGCTACAACTTAACAAGTTCACAGATTGGACTTGCTAAGTAATGTTTGGTAGCCTCTTCCAGTTCCCTGATGTCTAAGCCTGGGAGAGGAGGCATCTTGTGTCTGCTTTATTTTCTTCAACTGTAGATTGTCAGAGTTGATGCTCTACACGGATCATCCCTGAATGTGAAGGGAAGTTACAATCTTAACGTTGAGACCTTTCTCAATCTCATAATCCTTTTTTACTGGTGACGACATAGCTCCAGAGACGTTACCCAGTTAGGGTCAAATGGTTAGGGATGTTGTGGGGCTTTGAATGAGGTAACCATGGAAAGGGATTAGGGTTTAGAAACAGAATTTCAGAACTGAGTTTGTAGTGACAGGGGAGGGCACAGATGGATTAATATCTGTGTAAACCATAGGATAGGACATGGGCAGTACCAACATTGAAGGGCTTTGCAAGAATAATGATACATAAATTCATGATCCTTAGACTATAAGGACATTTCTCTTAAGCATGTGGGTTGTGTAGAGACAGTCCGTCATTAAGTTACAATGGTTTCAGAGAAGTAAGATAAATCCAGTAAGCAGTGTGGCAGAAATGCTTCACAATGTTTGGGTCCTTGGTTACATTCACATTTTATTTTTCATGTTCCTTCTTGAACTTCTGTCTCCAAACTTTTACAGATTTTCTCTTTTGGATTTTGAACAACAGTCTGACCTTTTCCCTGGAGAAATAGACCAGCTGGGGAGCCAGAATTTGTAGGCTTCTGGCTTTGGGTTAGCTGAGAGAATTGTCTTTTTTTATTCAATTGGAGTGAACTTTGAGTGGGATGAAAACATCTTTTATCTGTTTTTTTCTTTTTTTTAATCAACCAAGTAATAGTTGCATTCATTGAAGTTTCCCAGACAGTAAAACTACTTGATAATTTTGCAAGCTTGACTTTGACCCAAGTACAATAAAGGTTAGGCTGCTAAGAGTAGACATACTCACCCAGTTTGGGCTTACAAAGAAACCCAAGGGAGTTTATAAGAAAGTGGTTTGTTGTGCTCATGGACTTATAGAAGTGACTCCCTTCTCTTTACATTATTATGTGCAACATCATGCTGTTCACCACAATGTATTCACCATGTCCATTTCTATTGTTGTTTCCTAGATACTGTTATTTACTCCTACCTATCCACAGAAACCACAGCCATTGGCTATTTTAAAATGACTATTCCCATATTTAAATATGTTAATATTTTTATTCTTTCTTGAATGAAAAATAATTAGTTTTTTTTAGATTTATTTATTATGTATACAGTGTTCTGTCTGCACATATCCCATGCAGGCCAGAAGAGGGCACCAGATCTCATTACAGATGATTGTGAGCCACCATGTGGTTGCTGGGAATTGAACTCAGGACCTCTGGAAGAGCAGTTGGTGCTCCTAACCTCTGAGCCATCTCTCCAGCCCTAATTAGATTTTCTTATTACCTACTTAGAACTAAACACATAAGAAGTAAGTGCTCTAAGGAAACTTAACATAGACACGCAACTAGTGTTATCGTCATAGAACACAGCATGCCTAGAAATGGTAATAGGTTAGTGATCTTGATCTAACTTCAGACAACAGAAAAGTTGAGTTGTCTGGACTCAGGTCCCTTCTACTGATTATGTGAATGGGGTTGAGAGAGGTGAGGGTGCCAGAAATGACTTAGAGGTCTTGGGTCTAGGTGACGTTTTAACTAGTAGTTTCATAAAGAACAAGAGGTCATGTTTAAAGGACAATAAACTCGAGTTTGAATCTTCTGAGTCTAAGGAACACTTTGATCATTTGTTCAGAGAGGTCAATGGGCAATGGGCCTCTGTATAGATTCATTACCCTCTTCCCATGTGAAGGGAAGGCTGTAAAATCTTCTGTGCAGGTCAGTGCCGTTTCAATCTAATTTCATACTTCACCCCCTTGCTGCAGAAATGAAAGAGGGTGTACACTTTATCTCCGCATGCAGGTGACTTGGAAGCGCCATCTAACTTAGTTATTTCTGAGAGGACTCACCGTTCTTTTCGAGTGAGCTGGACACCTCCTTCTGACAGTGTGGACAGATACAAGGTGGAATACTACCCTGTTTCTGGAGGAAAGCGCCAGGAGGTGAGCAGATGACACGGAAGCACTCTTTCTTCATGAGTGCCTCTCATTAGAGCTCAGAGGAAAACGTTGGGTGGGGGCCAACAGATGAATGAAGAATGGTACCCTCTGTTCCTTTCAAGGCAGGCACTTCTCTTTGAACTTCATTAAAGGGAAACAGCTTCTTTTTAAAAATGTTCTTAATACCACAGAATATCAGTATGAGTTTTCAAACAAGTTAATTGATCTGTAAGTTTGGACTAGACTCATAAAGTTGACAAGGGACTCTTACTAAGGATGACGAATTTCACTAATTTTACAAATAGATGATGATAGCTGGGGAAATAAATTACTTTATCACCGGAGATCTCTCTGTAATCTAGTCATTTCTCAGAATAAAGGGCAAGGCCTCCTGAGATGCCTTCTAAACCTGCAGACGGCTGTTTGGAGGTCTAGCATGAAGAATGGAGCTGACTGTTACTCCTTTTATTTTCCCTCCAGTTTTATGTGAGTCGACTAGAAACAAGCACAGTGCTGAAAGATCTGAAGCCCGAGACTGAGTATGTGGTGAATGTGTACTCTGTGGTTGAGGACGAGTACAGCGAACCTCTGAAGGGCACAGAGAAAACCCGTAAGTCACATGGGAAATGGCCACAAGGATATAACCCCCCATTATTTAATTTTCAAGATAATGAGGTCAGGGCACATGGGAGATTTTTGCCAGCCTTTGACAAATCCTCTATGTTCCAGACACTGATATGTGAAACTTACATCTTAAGTATGTTTTCTTTTTTCTTTCTGTCTTTTTAAAGGAAGAATGAAGTGAAATTATATGTTGGTAACTTCTGTCTGAAGTTCTATGACTAAAGAATAAAAATAGTTAGCTTAGTGATGTTCCAGAAAGAGGGATTAAAGTCTCAGAAAGTTTATCTATTTTGGCTTTCATATGGTTTCATTGGAATGCCGTTTGCAATCTGAACTTTGAGCGTTTTCTTCTTTTGAATAGCTGGAATGTGTGTCCTGGAGGACCAAGTACAGTGAACACAGACATTGGGTCTTTATGGGTGGAGGGATCTATAGTAGATCATTAAATTCTCAAGTAACACATTCTCTGTTGAGCATATATGTAATCAATGAAATAGGAAACATTTGTTTGAATGGATTCAATCGATGTCTGCTTTTGTGTTTTCATAGTGCCAGTCCCTGTAGTTAGCCTGAATATTTATGACATTGGCCCCACCACCATGCATGTGCAATGGCAGCCTGTGGGAGGAGCTACTGGCTATACTGTGTCATACCAACCAGTTAGAGCCCCTGAAGCAACAAAACCCAAAGAGGTGAGAGATGTATGTTTCTTAACCACTCGGCTTTTCTCTCAGACTTTATAGGTTGACAGTCCTAATGAATCAATTTATACCCCAAACAAAAATAGAAATGAGGTTTATGACCTGTAACCCATTTTTTTTAAACATTGGCATGAAAGAAAAAAAATCCAGTTTTTTTTTTTTAACATAAAAGCTGTGTTCTAATCTAGTGGTTACTAACAGACTTCTGCTGCATCTCCCAGTAAGTGGAAGCATTTGACTTAAATGTCTTATTTCTCTCTGGCATTTCCTTGTGTAGATGCGTGTGGGGCCAACAGTGAATGACGTGCAGCTGACTGGCCTCCTTCCTAACACAGAATATGAGGTCACTGTCCAGGCTGTCCTGCATGACCTCACTAGTGAACCTGCCAAAGCTCGGGAAGTCACGTGTAAGATGTTGCTGGCTTTCTTTCCTTTATTATTGCTGTTAAACTTAACATTTGTTGGAATACTTCCATGTGATGTTAGCGATAATTTGACAATGTACAATTATAGTTATTATTTTTTAGTTAATATATGAAATAATGGGTGTAATTGTGACATTCCATGTATTTATACTATGTACTTTTCTTACATTTGTCCTTTTACTACTGCTCTGTCCCCTTTCCACTCTCCTTCTTTATTCCTCCAAGTAGAACCCTTTCTGATATTATATATTCTGTCATGACATGCCATGTCAGGATCAGTCAATCAGTCAGTCAATCTATCTGTCTTTACATCCATCTATCTTTCTTTCTATGTTTAATGAGCCTTATATTGAGACATATCTTGTAATCAGCAGAGTTTTCGAGTTGCTCTGGGCAATGTGCTAATCAAGGCCTAGATATGAAATAGTACTGCATGTTTTAATCCATGAAGTACAGTGTGTAAGATACATGAGACCAGGACTATTGTATGCCTATAGTTTGGAGAAGGATATTTAGGTTAAGTTTGAGCATTTTGAGTTTTTGTTGAAGTGGAAACTGGCACCAGGTATGTCAAGTAATCAGTCCCCTCAATCCTACAACACATTGATCATGCGCTATATTCCAGTCATCAGGTTTGGAGTTGGGGATATACCACTGAATGATATAAAGCAGTGTGTAGAGGCCTTTTATTGGTCTACAGTTATTCTATGTGTTGCTCAGTGTCTTGGACTGATGGTTCTTTTCCCCTGAGGGTTTAATAAATTCCCTTCCTTGAGACATGTACTTGGTTTTTTTTTTTGCTTGAAGAATATATATATATATATATATATATATATATATATATATATATCCCAGAAATTTTTGCCATATATGACTTAAATTTAGTGCTCCTTAGCCTACCCTTCTAAGGAAATTGAAGAAGGAACTTCAGGGGAAAAAGATATTGAGGAAACATAAACATCATGTGGCAGAGAAAAGAAGGAGCTTGGCAGTATAAATTTATTAACAGCTTATAGAGATTTAGCACTTTTATGTGTTAGATCCAAACCAGGGATGGAGATTTTGTGGATGTGGGTAGTGATACATGAGAGGGTGGGATTCTGTTCAGATTGGAAACACATGTTCTGAGGTGACTGGGAAGAGAATGGTTCTGTGGGCAGCTAGAAGGAGGTACATTCATTATAACAAGAGAAAATTATAAATAAATAAATAAATAAATAAATAAATAAATAAATAAATAAATAAATAAGCAAGCCAAGGGTGTTAGTGCACAACTTTAATCCCAGCACTCAGGAGGCAGAGTCAGGTAGATTACTGTGCATTCAAAGACTAGCCAGGCTTACGTAATGAGTTTCAGGATAGCCAAGGTTATGTAGAAAGATCCTGTGATAAAAAACAAAGAAATTTTCTTTTGTTCATTATCTTCTCCTTTTTTAAAGGTAATAATTTGTTCAATTTGGCAAAATTTTATCATTTATATTTTCTTCCAACCATCTAGGTAAATATGGCAGTTCTCACAAGCTTAGTGGGTACCTAACATTGGCCAATTTTAATTTTAATTCTCATAACTATTTTTATATAGCATCCCCTATAATATTCTCTTTTATTAATCCTTTGAGAAATGTATGCAGCGTATTTTAATCATATTCAGCCCCCAATGTCTCTTAGATCCACTTCCCTTCTCTACTCACCCAACTCTGTGTTTGGTTTTCCTTTTTGAACCCATTGGGTCCAATCTGTGCTGCCTATGTACTCTTGGGCATGTGGGCATCCAACAAAGCACAGTCAGTACACCAGGGTCCACTCACTTAAAGAAAATTGACACACTCTCTCTCCCAGAAGGTTTCAATTGCCAGCGGCTACTTAGCAGGGGTGAGACTTCCTGCCCACCTCCAATCTCCATGCTGGATTTTGTCTGGCTTGAACTTGCGCAGGTCTTGTGCATGTGGTCACAATTCCTGTTAGTTCATGTGTACAACTGCCCTGTTGAGTTTGGAGAATACTGTTACCTTGTAGTCATCCACCATGTCTAGCTCTTAAAAGCTTTCTGTTCGCTTTTCTCAAATTATTTCTGACCCTTAGGAGGAGAGGTTGTAATACAGATACTGTTTAGGGCATAATCTCTCATTCTTTACATCTTGACCAGTTGTGGATCTCTGTGTTAATCACCATCTACTGCAGAAAGAAGCTTCTCTGGTGATGGCTGAGAGATGCATTACTCTATGGATACAATGATAAGTCATCAGGAGTTGATTTACTATTATATTTATTTATCAGAGTAATAGTAGTAAGGTCCATCTATCACCTATGGACCTGCCCAGTTACAGGTTGTTGGCTTTGGTAATGGTATTGATGAGTATGTATTTCATCTTGTGGAGCAGGACAAATCAACTCAGAAAGTAGTTGGTTACTACCATGGCGTTCATGCCACTATTGTATCAGTGAGTATATCTTGCCAGGCCAGTCATTATTGTAGCCTTCAGGGTTCACAGTTATGTAAGAATGATGGTTTTCCTTTCTGGTAGTGTGTATAACCCCTTCTAGCACTATGAAAGCTAATCAAAAGGGATTCAGTTTTTTGGTCACTACCAGCCTGACTTATGCATGTTCTATGACTCAGATATGGGGTGTCTTCAGGAACAGGGTCTTAAAGACAAGTTCTGAAAAGTAATCAAGAGAGCTTCTGTAACATCCTTAAGGGAGCACACCTTGATTGATTTCATTTTCAGTATTAACTTATTTAAATATCTGAAGACATATAAATGGTGAATTTATGATTCATTATGATTGAGCAGCAAGCAATTTAACTAGACTGGGAGATTATTATGTAAACAAGAAGTTAGCAGTGCAACAAAAGTATATATCCTATTTCTAAAAAACCTTCTAGAGAATATAGCAACTCTGCCTGGTAAAAATGGTATTTCTATTATCATATTAAAAATCAAGCTTGACATGGTGTATGCCTTTAATCCCAGAACTTGGGAGGCAGAGGCAGGCAGATCTTTAAGTTTGAGACCAGCCTGGTCTACAGAGCAAGATCCAGGACCGACAGCACTACACAGAGAAACCCTGTTTTGAAAAACAAAACAAACCCCCCCCCAAACCAAAGCAAAACAACAACAAACCCCTAGCTATACACTCTTCAAGCAACTTCCTGAAGGCTTGTTTAAATGCTGAAGACTCTGTGGTGGAGACTTCACATCTGGTTCTAACGTCTTGTGCTTCTTCAGTACCCTTACCCAGACCTCAGGATGTGAAACTGCGAGATGTGACTCATAGCACCATGAATGTCATCTGGGAACCTGTGCTTGGAAAAGTTCGCAAATACATTGTTAGATACAAAACTCCAGAAGAGGAGTTCAAAGAGGTAGGTTGGAGATGAGAAAAAACATGGAAATAGTTGTTTTTGTGCAAGGCTTAACAAAATAACTTTATCAGGGGTAGATAGATGATAGTGTGTTTTGAATACTTGTCACTTTGTTAATGAAAGACGGAAATTTTGTGTGGTTAAAACATGCTTTTGAAAATCAGTAATATATTGGACTGTGTTAGATTTAGTTTGGAAATGTTCTGCTGTGTGATGTTAATCTCAAAAACATCATCCCTTAGTAGATAAAGAGTTATAGAATCCATGTGGTATTTCCTTCCCATCTAGTTGCCTTATATGGTGCTCTCTAGTGTATGAATGACTAAAAATGCCAGATGTTCTAAAAATATAAAGTGGTGAGAAGATGCAGCAAAGAGGGAAATGAGCATATTAGATAATGATAAGATGACACAGTTGGGCAGGTCAGAGAGAAAGGAGGAATAGGCTGTTAGAGTGCTACGCCTTTTGGACTGATCTTTTTTGGGGGTACACAGCTTTTTGTACTGCAGTGTGATTCAAAGTGGGAGCAAAATGAGGTGGTTTCCTAGGAAGATGGGCTTTAAAATTGGGTTAAAAATTGGGTATGCTTGAGGGAGTTTTAATGCCAGAATTCTAGAGGCATCTTTGAAACCAAACTTTCACTCCTTTGTATATATTTGTCATTTATGTATTGCACAAAAGTGAACTTATATGTCTGTGTACATTTATTTCATTTTGGGTTTCCATTTCAAATGGATTTAATGACCAGGGGGTCTCACAAAGTTCTTGTACACAAGAAGTGAGATATACATATATATATACATATATATATGTGTATATGTATATGTATATGTATATGTATATGACGATGACATTAAAAGATGTAGATAAAAAATGGTTTGGTTGCTTGCTATAAGCATTCATTACTTGCCTGAAAATCAGGTCATCATGATTCCAGTACATACATTTTTTTCTGGAAACATTTAAGTTGTGCCCATGCTTTGGATTCTTATGCAAATTGAAAATTCTACTTTTTTGGAGTCATGATTCTTCTGTTCTTGTGCTGAGAGCTCTAGTAAGCATCTGAGAGATGAAAGCAAATCCTTTAAAGAGTAGTACCACTGCTTTCTTCCTGTTACAGGTGGAGGTGGACAGATCAAGGGCCAGTACCACCCTCAAAGACCTCTCCTCTCAAACCCCGTATACAGTGAGCGTTTCTGCAGTGTATGATGAGGGTGAATCTCCTCCGTCAAGTGCTTATGAGACAACCCGTGAGTTGTGCCCTGTTTTATGGACACATAGGAAATATTTAACATTCTTGCAAATATCTACTTACTAGGACATTCCGTTTCTAATGCTCTTTGTCTGGCATTTAATGAAGCTAGGGTTTGTAGATTACTTTCTCTGTTTTTCTTCTTATGTAAAAGGCTATTGGACAGTAAATATCAGCCTCTTTCCCTTCAGCAGTTCACAATTCAGTTGTCAAGATAAAAGATTAGTGGAGAGTCTCAGGGTCATGGTAAGATCAGGTGAGTGGGACTCAGAATGTGCAGTCAGACCCCAGAAGAGGGGAGGTGGCCTTGGTGGCAGCATGGTACAGAGACACAGGATAACCTTCTGGGACCCTACCCCCTTGCTCCCTTCTGCTCTAAGTTCCGTGGATGTCAGATTTTCTCTGCTTTGGTACTTCTGTAGTTTTAAACTTAGTTATTATGCCTGCTTTTCCTTTTCTAGTTACTGGATTCCTCCAGTTCCTTCCCAATGAAGGCAGAGAATTTTATTTTGTATTTCTCGCTCCTGTAATTTAATTATTTAACTCAGTGCTAAGCATATAATGATCTAATCAAGTGCTCCACTTATAATAACTTAATCACAATATTGATTAAAACGAAACCTGAGAGCCAGTAGTATCCTAATCAAATAACAGGAGCCTCGCATGTAGTTTAAAAATCTCCAACATCTGCTTTAATAAAACATAAAGTGACACATAAAATTAATAAATGATTTTATTCAAGCCACAAAATGATAAAATACATCATTTCAATGCTTCAGCATAATTATAATAAGGTATTTCACATTTTCTGTAAAAATTCTTATTTTTTTTTTTTTATTTACAACATATCTTAGTTCAGACTAGCCACACTAACTTCTGAATAGCCACATGTGGCTAGTGTCTCCCATAGGACAGCACAAGTCTAGAAAATCTAAATAGCTTTCTGGGCTTCATGAGTAATCTACTGGTGGGACTGGCGCTAAGGCCTGAACCTTTTGTAGAGGCCAGGGTCCAGAATCTTTGCCTCTGATACAGTAAGAGGGTTATCTACTGCCCCGAACCCAAGTACAGCTTCTTTGTGGATGCCCGTCTGTCTATATTTGATCAGAGTATTTTGTCAAATGTCACAACCCATTCCATAATTCAGGTATGTACATTTCTCTCTCTTTTTAAACTTTGCTGGTTTGTTATGATGTGAAATCTTGTAGTCATTTTGATTGTCTTCTTGCTGTCAGCTCTTATCTGGTAAAAATCATTGATAGAGAAGAAGATGACATGGTGAGTAGACTAGACAGCTCTGTATATACAATAGATAAAAAGAGAGGAAAGTCAGGAAATAGATCATTCAGTAATGAAATTTATGCTTTCCATGCATTCTTTCAAAAACTAAGATTTTAAATTTCAATAGATCTAAAGTTGAGATTAATAGTTGAGTTGTTTTGAGTTGTACTATGGAAGTGGTACCACTCTCTTTATTTCCATGGTCCTTTTTGCTCCATTATTAGAACAAACTTTGGATGGATTTGTGTTTACTCATATAAAGTTGGCTTTGATTACCAGGAGATATGATTGATGTTGAGAGTTCAGGAGTGGTGGCAGGCATTTCTGCTGTGCAGAAGTTTTCTTTTTCTTTTTCTTTTTGTTTGTTGTTTTTGATTTCTTGAGGTCCCCTCTGTCAATTGTTGGCATTATTTCCTGAGTGACTAGAATGCTATTCAGAAAGTCCTTGCCTATGCCTAACATCTTGAAATGTTTCCTCTACTCTTTAATCTAACACTTTCAGATCTTACATTAAGGCCTTTGATTCATTTGGGATTGAATTTTTTCCAGGATGAGAAATAGGGATTTAGTTTCATTCTTAGACATGTGGGTATGTAGTTTATTTAGCACTGTTTGTTCAGTACATTGTCTTTGCTTGAGTGTATATTTTTGAAATCAAACGAGTGTAGCTGCATATGTTTATATCTGGGTTCTCTATTCCATTAAACTGTATGTATCTTTTTTTTCTTTTACCAGTGCCATGCTGTCCTTGATACTATGGCTCTGTAGTATAACTTGAAATCCTGTATTCGGGTATCTCCAGTGTTCTTTTTTGCTCAGGATTGCTTTTGCTATCTGGGTATTTAATTTTTTTTTCTATTTCTGTGAAGAATGGCACTGGAAGTTTGACTGAGATTTTATTTGATTTGTAGATAACTTTTGGTAAGATAGCATTTTCTCAATGTAAATTCTTTAAATGCATAAATATGATAGGTCTTTCCACATTCTAGTGTCTTCTTTAATTTCTTTCTTCAGCCTTTCAATATTTTCATTATTGAGGTCTTTTATATCCTTGGCTAGCTGGAATGTAGCCAATTTAATCATGGTCAATGATCTTTTTGATGTGTCCTTGAATTTGTTTTGGAAGTGTTTTATTAATAAGTTTTACATCAGCTGGGCGGTGGTGGCGCACGCCTTTAATCCCAGCACTCGGGAGGCAGAGGCAGGCGGATCTTTGTGAGTTCGAGGCCAGCCTGGTCTCCAAAGAGAGTTCCAGGAAAGGCGCAAAGCTACACAGAGAAACCCTGTCTCGAAAAACCAAAAAAAAAAAAAAAAAAAAATAAGTTTTACATCTATGTTCACCAGGAATTTCGGACTATAGTTTTTTTATGTATTTATTCAGTTTTGGGATCAGGGTAATACTGGCTTTGTTACAAGAGTTTGGTAGCATATATTCCCTTTTATTATTTTTTTAATGGAATATTTTGAGAATCATTGATGTTAGGTTTTTTGTTTTGTTTTGTTCTGTTTATTTGTTATTTGGTCTGATAAAATTCAGCAGTGAATATATATCTGGGTCTGGAATTTGATTTTGAGACAGGGTTTCCCTATATAGCACTGGCTTGTCTGGAACTTTTGATGTAGACCAGGCTGTCCTGGAACTCAGAGATATCTGCTTGTCTCTTTCTCTAGTGTTAGAATTAAAGACATGTGCCTCTGTGCCCAACCTGAATTTTTTCTATAAATATTTTCTTTATTCTTTGAGAATTTCATAGATGGATGCAATTTATTTTGATTATATACATTCTCCACCTCTTCCCTCCAACTCCTACAGGACCTGCTCTGCCATACATAAATACATCTCCCAACTTTTTACTATTTTTTAAATTGTGGTTTCAATACTGTTGCTTGTGGATCTGTTTAAGCTGTGGTTTATTTTTGGTAGGTCATATCCATCTAAAAATCCATCATGTCTTCTAGCTCTTCCAATCTACTGGAATATTGGTTTTTAATATATGTCTCAATGATTTGCTGAATTTCAGTGGTATCTGTTGTACTGCTTCTAAGATGAAATATCTCTTAATCTCAGCCCTTGGATCTCTGGGGTTACTGATGGACCGATCGAGGTCCATGAGCTGTCTAATTGCATGACACAGTTTGATCTCTGTATATTGTTGCTATAATAGATCCTCAAAGTACTGGAGATACAAAAACTTTGGGAACCATTGAAATAGAAGAGTATTAATAAACAATAATTTAAAAGGTCATCATTTTAGTGGACCTATGTTTTAGTAATATGCATTTTACATATTTTAGTAACCTATGCATTTTAACCATACACTGCTCATCTTATGTTATTTTTCAAATGGGCTAAGCTGGTAAAATATTTCATTCTAATGCTTCATATTTTGTCAGGTTTTACCATATCCTTTAAAATAAAACATTTTAATCATATTAAGTTGATTTTATAGTTTCCATTGAAACATGGATTCTTGCCTTTTCTATGATAGGGCCTGTTCCAGCACCAACAAACCTACAGTTTACTGAAGTAACACCAGAGAGTTTCAGGGGAACTTGGGACCATGGAGCTTCAGATGTGTCTCTCTATAGAATAACCTGGGCACCTGTTGAAAACCCAGATAAGATGGAGGTAATGTTAGCTCTCTGTCTCTCTCTTCTGTCTCATTCTGTCTCCATTTGCTTCTAGGGAAGCATGGCTAAGATATATATTACTTCTGTGCATCAGTTACTTTTGTTGTTGTGATAAAATACCATGACCAATGTAACTTATGGAAGGAAGAGTTGATTTGGGCTTAACATTCCAGAGGATAAGAATCCTTTGTGGTGAGGAAGCATGGCAGCAAGCAGGCATGCAGCCAAATAGGAAGCTGAAGGATTGCTGACAATCAAGTATTCAAATACCTGAGCATATGGGGGACATTTCTCATCCAAAGCACTACATTCTGTTACAGATAAACATTTTTTTAAGTTCTGATTTTTTATTAAGAATTTTTTTATTCATTTTACATACCAATCAAAGATCCCCCTCTTCCCTCCTCCTGTCCCTCCAGCCTTCCCCCTCCCAACCCATCCCCCATTTCCTCCTACAAGAAGGTAAGGCCTCCCATGGGGAGGTACATCTAGTAGAGGCAGGTTCAAGCCCCTTCCCCTGCCTCAAGGCTATGAGAAGTGTCCTATCATAGGTAGTGGGTTCCAAAAAGCCTGCTCCTGCAACAGGGATGGATTCTGATCCTACTGCCATGGGGCCCCTTAAGCAGATCAAGCTACACAACTGTCTCGCTATGCACAATGCCTAGTCCAGTCCCATGTGGGCTCCACAGCTGTTGATCTGAATTTCGTGAATTCCCACTAGTTTAGTTTGGTTGTCTCTGTAGGTTTCCTCTACAGACAAATATCATTTTTGACTAGTGGCTTTGGGCTCATGTCCTAGAACAGCAGAAAGGAATATTTACTTAAAGATGTCAGCACAATATCATTGGGTATGCATAATATAAATAGATTATTAATTTAGTGTGCATATGTTTTTTCCTCTTTGCCTAAGACCATCGTAAATGGAGATGAAAATACCTTGGTGTTTGAAAATCTGAACCCCAACACTCTGTATGAAGTTTCCATTACTGCCATCTATCCTGATGAATCTGAAAGTGATGACCTGAGGGGCAGTGAGCGCACACGTAGGTGTTCAACTTTCAAATAGGATCTTGATAGTTTGAAGCTAAATGTTAAGAAACAAAGCTACATTAGCTACATCACTAATGTTTCTACAAATTCTGTTCTCTTTTAGTGCGTTTGATACCCTTAACAACACAAGGTAAGACATTAACCTACCAGACTGAATAAAAAAGGCATAAATTATCAAATAGGGCCATAAAGTGCATTGTGAACATACCTTCTGCATTTTAATTGTAAGGTGTTGTTTTTTTTTTCCCCGAAACCAACCTTTCTTGAGATACTTACTTTTTTTGTTACTTGTTGAAGAGTGTATGAGTCAGCTTGGGCTTCCATAACAAAATTCTAGATGGCATGGTATAAGCAGCAAACATTCACATACCTATAACTCTAGAGAACAGAAGCCAGATTTTGTGTTGCAGGCCTGTAATCCCAGTTGCTTGGGAGACTGAGGAGGAGGAACATGAGTCCAATGCCAATCTGGTCAATTTAGTGAGACCCTGAATCATAATAAAAAAAAGTATAAAGGTTAGGCAGGATGACTCCGTAGGTTAAGGTGCTTGCCATCAAGCCTGACGACAGCCTTAGATCAAGCTCCAGTATTGACTGAATGGAAGGAGAAAATTGACTTCTCCAGATTGTCCTCTGATCTCCACATATAAGATGTGGCAGGTGTGTGCTGTGCCCTAAACAAATAAAAACAAATAACATAACAAAATATCAGCACTTGCCTAGTATCTGCATGATCCTACCTTTAATCTCTAGCACCACTCAAAATAGTCTGGAGAATAGGAAGTTCAAGAGCAAGACAAGATGGCAGCCAATCCTTGGGGAAGGGTTTGTACTCATCTTCTCATTGTGTTGTTACATGGCAGAGAGAAAATGAGTTCTCTTTCTCATGCCTCCTTTTGTAAAGGCTAATTTCATTTGAGTGACCCCCCTTCATGACATCATCTTCAAAAGCGCCAATTGCAAATTCTGCCATATTGAGTGTTAGGGCTTCACTATACAAGAGGACAAAGTTTGGGAGCAACTGACACATTCAGTCCATACCAAATAGCCATTTAATATTCAGTGACCATATTATTGGCTTAAAGTTAATTCTAAACTCAATGGTACGTAACCCTCTTGATTTCCTTGGAAACTATACAGGTTTTTTGTTTGGTTGGTTTTGGTTTTTGGCAAAAGGAGGGCTTGTTCTATGTGTTTAATATGTTCTCAACAATCTTTCAGCTCCAAAAAGTGGTCCACGGAACCTTCAGGTGTACAATGCCACATCTAACAGCTTGACTGTTAAGTGGGATCCTGCTAGTGGTCGTGTGCAGAAATACAGAATCACACATCAACCTTCCACAGGAGAAGGCAATGAACAAACGGTAATTCATTTTGTGAATATTTAAGTTGGAACTATTCTGCCTGCTGCTCTTCAGCTATTTCCCCTGAGTGTTTGCAGTATTAACCTTGTTAGGGAATGTAGGATTTCCTGTTTTGTATAGAATCATTTGAGCCTAGCTGGCCCTCCCTCTGGAGTGCATGATGGAGACATGCAGAATGCTCTGGTGAGACCTGATAGTTGCTCTTCATAGTAAGTACACATTAGTCATGTGCCCAAGTAGCATAATGGTATCTAGAAAGTTTTTGAGTCTATGTAGATATTCAATATTTCTGATTATATCAGATCTATTTTTTCCCTATCTAGAAGCCCACTGACCTAATTAAAAATATTTACAAAATGGAGGTCTGCAGTTGGTTATTTTTACTCTTTGCTCTTTACTCTTTGGGGGCCTACCATTCAGCTCCCAAATAAATACACAGAGATTTATTATTACTTATAAATGCTTGGTCTTATCCTGGCTTATTTATAGCTAGCTTTTCTCAACTTAAATTATCCTGTATACCTTATGCCTCTGGGTTTTTACCTTTTTCTATTTCTGTATATCTTTTCTTTCTTTCTTATTCCATGTCTGGCTGTGTGGCTGACCCCTGGTATCTTCTTTCCTTCCCCTTTTCTCCTCTTCTTTCTCCTCTTCTCATATTTATTCTCTCTGCCTGCCTGCCAGCCCTGCCTATTTCTCTCTCCTACATAGCTATTGGCCATTCAGATCTTTATTAGACCAATCAGGTGTTTTAGGCAGGCAAAGTAACTCAGCTTCACAGAGTTAAACAAATGCAACATAAAAGAATGCAACACATCTTTGCATCACTACACAAATATTCCACAGCATGAAGGAATGTAACACATTTTCAACTAATATTCCACAACAAAGGTCCTTGCAAAAGATAACACTGGGAGCTCAGCTGTCATCTTTAATATCCCAGACCTCCCTTATTTAATAGAACCTTTGTCTGTTACTCTTATTTAATTTAGCTGCTTGTCTGGGATTCCTGCAGCTTTGCCTTTCATGAAGTGCACTTTATCCTAAATCAAGAAGCATCATAATTTTATACAGATATGGTTATATTTTCTGATTTATTTTCAAATGTCTTTTTTTGGTGAGCTCTAGAACTTTGCCAGCTTTTGGCAGGGGCATGGGCTATATTATTTCCTCATATAAACTCATAGAGAGACAATTTTTGAATTTTTAATCACTAATTGTGTTAAGCTCAAGCAAATAGATCATATCTTTCACCAGTTTAGAAACTTAGTAAAGCTGAGTGAGGTTGGCAGTGGATAAATGTATGTAGTAAGGGGCGCTGGCCAATGAACTTAGCTAGACCACCTATGTGCCAGTCCCATTTGAATACCAGTCTTTGAAATAATCAAAGCAACAAATCACTAATTCTGGGCTTATTGGAAAGTTGGATGGGCGATATAAGTAGACACCCATTTCCTTCCTTATAAGATTAGTTCTCCTAAAGAAGTCCTTCCAACCTGCTACATATCAAAGTTTTATAAACATGGCTTCTACCTGTCCTCATCTCTTTCTCCCACAGCCTCTGATAGTAGATGGTTTGAAATGAGCCACTGTAACTCAGTTTTTTCATATTGAAGACAACTACAGCGATCCACAGAGTCCCCTCACCCCCACCCCCTCTGCCTAGAACTCAGACTGTTTGAGTGAATGGGTGCTAAGTTGGAAACATCTGTTAGTGCTAATACATCCAGCCATTTTCATGAGCACTCACTGTGGGCAGCATGCCATTTTCGTGCCATTTTCATGTGATTTTAATTACTATGGCATAAACATCTGAATTCAGTAGACTGTTAACAAATCGTACAAATTTTCTTTCAACAAGATAGCAAGACGGCCTTGAGCAATGAATAAAAAAACTTCAGACTCCATAATTGGAGGAAATTGAGACACTTCATACCTCATGGCTTGTATCACGGAGATCACTGGGAACCCCTGCCTGAGTGTGGCTTGGCGAAGGATCCGGTCACGTCGTTCACACAGCTAATGCTGTTAGAATGGCAGTGTTTGGGGGAAACACCAAGAGCTTTAGATCCTTTGCCGAATCATTTTAATGTGTTTCTAGAGCAAATAAAAAACATCTGTAAAATAGCAAGAATAATACTGAATGGTGAGGAGCCTCTAAAATTATGCAGTTCTTTGGTATCTTAAAGACACTCTGTAAACTCATTTATGATTAATGCTGTGTTTTTGGGAAGAGTTCTGTGAAATGTATTTTGGATGAAAGTTTGCCATGCTGGCTGCTAGCAAGTTGAAATATCTTTTTGAGGTCTCCAGTTTAAAGCTTGGAATTCTTTTCATGACTCAAGACACATATTCTACATTTAAAATTATGCCATGATATATATTTTAAGCCTTCATTGTGGGACATGGTTTCAGAACTTGGCAAGGGTCTCAAATAGTTCCCCCAGAGAAAGAGCTGTGTTTAATAAACTGGTGAGTTGGGAAGTGTAAGGCTGATGCTTACCAAGAAGTGTTTTCCTGAAGACCACGGTCGGAGGGCGGCAGAACAGCGTGGTCCTGCAGAAACTGAAGCCTGACACTCCGTACACTATCACCGTGTCCTCCCAGTATCCTGATGGTGAAGGCGGCCGGATGACCGGGAGGGGCAAGACCAGTAAGTGCAGCTTCTTAATAATCACCGTGAATGAAATCACATCTTCTAGAAACACAGAAAACAGAACATCTTACTGATTTTTCAAAAGTTTAAGAAATTTTAGGAACATTTTTCATTGAAATAGAATTACATCCCCTCTTGCTCCCTTTCTTCCTTCTAGCCCCTCCCAGCTCCCTTACCTCAAACCCTGCCCATGACCCCTCACTACTGTCAAGCCTGTTTACCCTCCCTCCTTTCCTCCCTAGCCCCCCTCCCCCATTTGAGACAGATTCTGTCTACATAACTTTGGCTGTCCTGGAACTCACCATGTAGTCCAGGCTAGCTTTCAACTCACAGAGATCCAACTACCTCTGCCTTGTAAGTGCTGGGATTAAAGGCATGCACCACCATGCCTGGCAATAGCCTCTTTTTCTTTGATTGTGTTTGTTATGTGTGTGTGTGTGTGTGTGTGTGTGTGTATGTGTGTGTGTACACAAGTATATGCAAATACATCCAGCTCAGTCCATTTTTGCTGTTTGTGTGTATATAGTTTCAAGGCTGGCCACCTTGCATTGAACAACCAGTAAAAGGGCTCATCCCTGGGAGAGGCTAATTCTCCTCCCAGAAGTCAATCGTTGTCTATAGTTCTTTGTCTAGGGGTAGGACCCCATGAGAACGTTCTCATCCCATGTCTAAATGCTCATTGATATCGCTACTGTTCTGATCTGTTTCTGCAACCATTTTTAGGAGAAAATGTTTCACTGCAGACTTCCTGATATTCTGGCTCTTGCAGTCTCTCTGCCCTCTCGTCCACGATGTTCTCTGAGCCATAGATGAATCTTTTAAGATGGTAGTTGTTGTTTTTAATGTCCTTGCTTTTAATTATATCTTTATTTGTGTAAACAAAAATGCTATTTTCTACCAGGATTAAAAGAAAAGTTCAGGGAACCAAAATGTCTGGCAGAGAGATGAGACACACATAACACAGATGTGCTCGTCTTTTATTTAATTATTATTTTAATAAATATCTATAGGGTGTATACTATGTTCTAGGTGGGCTGAAGATACTGTTTAACCCGTGTTTCAGATATATTTGCTAGTTAGAGCACCACTACAGTGTACTTCCTGTGTATTTCAGAACCTCTGAATACTGTGAGGAACTTGAGAGTGTATGACCCTTCTACCAGCACCTTGAGTGTTCGCTGGGACCATGCAGAGGGCAATCCTCGCCAGTACAAACTCTTCTATGCCCCAACAGCAGGTGGTCCAGAAGAACTGGTAATTATTATTTTTTTGAGACAGGGTTTCTCTATGTATCCCTGGCTGTCCTGGAACTTGCTATGTGGACCAGGCTGGCCTCGAATTCACTCCTAAGTGGAAAATGCTAGTCTGTTTAAACTTTAGGTGATTGGTTTTTAAAAGGAAATGGAAAGAGTTAAGTTGTTTCACAGGGAAGAATTTATATTAATGTAAAGGAATTGATAGAGGACCCATACTTGGTGCTTTGGAGCATAGGGAATAGGAAGACCATGGTTTGGGTGCTGGTTGAAGTAGAAGATATAGGGAGACACTATATAAAGAGAAATCTTCATGACTTCTAGCAATCGTCTTGAGGTGTTATTTTCAGTTGGCATTATATTATTTATAGGATTAGCTCCTTTATCATTTTCAAATTCAATGCTCTGTGTTTTACTAAAATCTTTAGGTACCAATCCCTGGAAATACCAACTATGCCATTCTTAGGAACCTGCAGCCAGATACTCCATACACTGTCACAGTGGTTCCTGTCTATACAGAAGGTGATGGTGGACGCACATCAGACACTGGAAGGACATGTAAGTCAAAAGCAGGAGAATTAAATTTTCATTATAGACATTGCTCTACCTTGTAAAGGTCTCATTGATCATGGAAGAAAATTAGAAAAAAGGCCAGAATGAGAAGATTAAAAATATCAAAATGACCTACAGTTCACATTTCCAACACCAACTATTAACCTGTTGGATAAAGTAACCTTTAAATGGCATTACTTTGAAATTATAGTTTCAGAATCTATCAACGTATATCATATTAATCCTTGTGTGATCTCGGTTATTCTCTTTCACTGACAAAAACATATGGGGCTGTGCTTTGCATCTTGTAAGTTTGAATGAAGCTTGATTTTGTCATTGGGTTTTATAGTGTAGGTTGTTGAAAACTGTTTATTACCTGGTTGTGGATTTTTCTGGTTTGCTGCTAAAGTGCTTTTGGTACTAAGAATCTGTGTGCTTTCATTCACCATTAATGTAGATAAACTAGTTTAAATGCTCTTGTTGTTCTCTCTGGATATTGCTTAGTCTTTTGTGCACACTTATAAATATCTTCCTGACTTTTAGAACATACTTGCAGCTGGTCAAAGGGGAACAAGCATGGGTAGCTTCCTCTGGGGGAAGATCAGGGGTCTAGAGAGATGATGCTGTTGGTTAAGCTAGAGTTTGGGGTTAGGATTTTGATTTAATTTTCTAAATTTTATTGGTGGCAGTTAATTGAGAACTGACTTGTCTCCTCGTTTGTCTTTTTTTTTAAACCACAGAAGATATTCCATAGCTAGTGTTGAATAAGACAGGAATGAATGAATGAAAGAATGAATGATTGAAAGCAGCTGACTGAATCTGATGGGCTCCATATCTTTCTGTTGGTCAGAAGGCAGGCTATATAAAATCTTTCCTCTGGCTATATAAAATCTTTCCATTACTTTACTGGAAACTCTGCTACTTTTCTGTTTCCTTTCCCTAGTCCCACGTCCTTTTAAGGCCAGCCCAATCCTGTTGCTCATACTCACTTATTTTTATTGAAAGCAACATTGACTCCATGTCAGCAAAGGCTAACTTTGACTAACTCTGTGTTGGGAGAGTTTTATTGTGCTTTTGTGTGTAGATAGCAGCATAAAGTGGATAGGATTTTATCCTATTAGAGAGTGTAACTTGTGGAAAAGTGATGAAAAGCTTGACATGTATAAACAGACATGAGAAATAGTCATTGGCTTTCCTTTCCTCAGTGGTGAGAGGACTGGCAAGAAATATCCAAGTGTATAACCCTACGCCCAACAGCCTTGATGTCCGCTGGGACCCTGCTCCAGGGCCAGTACAGCAGTACCGCATTGTATACTCTCCTGTTGCTGGCACAAGACCCTCAGAATCTGTAAGTAATTTCATCATCTTAGAGCTCAGCAAAGAATCTTGTAGATTCTGCTGTGGCTTCTGCCACAGCAGATGGCTAGGAACAATAAGCCAATTATTGGTGTCACTGTTATAATTATACTTCCTGATTATTATAGTTGCATGTCTGAGTAACATTTAGGATTATTAACTTTAAGAATATAATCCACAAATATGCTAGTATGTAACATTTAAATTACTGTGTTTGATGAGTTAAGACAGGTATATTAATTATAAGTTTGCTCAGAAAAGAACTTGGGGAAAAATGCAAATTAGCTATGAGTTAATAATAATAAGAGATGCATACCATTTCTAGAATTTTCAATAATAGATGCATTAGGAAAGTTCACATGTCCTTGCTATGAATATATGTTAAGTAAACCTTTATTGGTTCTTACAAATTACAGTGTCTCTTCAGTATTTCATTCAAGTGCTAGCCATACTATTTAACTTCGGAGACCAGATGAAATCAGGCATATTTGGGATGATATGGTTATAGACTTGCAGTCATCTTCCCGATACAATTCCAGTTTTGTTTTGTGAGTAGGCCAATAACATACAAATCAGAAATGACTTATGTGAACAATAATAGCATTACAACACTGCAGGGGAAATGAATTTATGGAATGACAAGTCTGTAAAAGCGAGCAACGGTGAGCAAAGATGAGAAAGTGATAAGCAATGAGTGTATTCTGCAGTAGCATTGATTTTTAATGCCCCTGTATTTGATATGACATATTCACACAACTTTACCATTATCCAAAATTTCTCTTCTTAACAGTAAATCTCTCTGGCACTGGCATGGGATCCCTTCTCTCGTATGTACATGACATTCAGGATCTACTCTGAGCAAATGTGCATCCTAGATATTCCATTTACAAGTCTTTATGAGGAATGTAAATTGGAGATAAGAAGCAAATACGGGCATTTCTGAGAATAACTTGCATCTAATCATGTGCTAGAGGCAGATCTTGCAGAGGAGCACACTTGGCTTCTAACGTGCCTGGGCTCAGCCTTTCACGATAAATACTGTTATGCTGACTAACTGAAGACCTGGCAAGCACTTGGGTGGCTCTCAGACAGACTTTGGCGTGTTTTCTCTCCTTCAGATTGTGGTGCCAGGGAATACCCGCACGGTGCATCTGGAGAGGCTGATTCCTGACACACCCTATTCTGTGAACATTGTGGCTCTCTACTCAGATGGAGAGGGGAATCCCAGCCCCAGCCAGGGCCGAACACGTGAGGCAAAAATCCCTTTTCCACTTTATCTCTTGTCGTTGAGTGAGGAGTGCTTGGTGTGGTGGTGAGTCAGGGATGTCAAGGACTCTGTGTAGGGCAGGGTAGCCTCTGCATGTAGTTCTGCCTGGGATTTCCCACATACGTTTCAGGCTCAGGCTATGTGTCCACAGCCATCTCTTTCGCTGGATGAATTTAATTTCATCATTAAAAAAAATAAAAATCTGGGCTCAAATGAAAGAGGGCTTTCCTCTTTTGTCCCTCTTCCTTTTTAATGCAGTGGGTTCTCTTGCCAAATAGGCACTTTGGAAATGTGAAGGCTTGGTCTCTCTATTTCATTAAGTGGAGGATGTTACAGTGCCTAAAAGGATCCTCTTCTTTCCCAGTCTGCATATTTAGGCTCAAACCAAGCTCCATTTTGTTGAAAGCTCAGCTTGTAACTATAGCTCTGACATGTAGCATGCTATGCTGTGTGGTGATGCCAACATTAAAACCGCAGAAGAATCTGTACTGCATCACAGGGGAGTAACCATCGTGAACGGTGAAGCTCTTCTAAGCACTTTCTGTAAACCGACCTGGGAAATGCTGTCAGGCAAGCAGCAAACACAAGTGTGTTCTCTTTAGTTCCACGAAGTGGTCCAAGGAATCTACGGGTCTTTGGAGAGACGACCAACAGCCTCTCTGTAGCCTGGGACCATGCTGATGGGCCAGTTCAGCAATACAGGATCATCTACTCTCCTACCGTCGGTGATCCAATTGACGAATATGTACGTATAATACCCATTTATTGTCATTAAAAAATCATTTCACCTCATTGGAGGGTGATATTAAGCTTCTTCTTAAGAAGAATTAATTAAGTAATTAAGCTATTACTGAGCCCTTGGATCTTGTGTGACAGAGTTTACATAGTTTCCGCTGATGTGATATGTGGGACAACACAATTTGGGAATCATTTCTATTATAAGGACTGATTAAAAAACTGTCTTATATTTGTAACTGCCTACTTACATTAAAAGGTCTACTATAACATGCTATATATTAACCTGTAACATCCAAATTAATGTGCAGATGATGGGATTATTCCAACCATACCCGTCAAGTCTAATTCCTCTGCATGGTCTCCCCTTAGTATCTCAGTCCCAGTCTCCATTTTCTCTAAACTCACATTTTTTTCTACACTCTTGCTTTGGAATGTATGCAATCTCCTGTGAGTTAGTTCTAAGCTGACTTTCTCCATTTCTCCCTACCTTCCTCCTTCCATCCCTTTTTACTTTGATTCTCTGACTAAGAATTGAACTCAGGACTTTGGACATGAGAAACCATCTCTCTCCTAGTGACTTATATCACTAGTCTCTCCAAACTCTTTGCAGTGGCACATTGTATCTCCCTAGACACAGGCTCAAGTTTTTCCCTCTTCCTTTGTGTGG
Source organism: Peromyscus californicus insignis (assembly GCF_007827085.1). Lineage (NCBI taxonomy): Eukaryota > Metazoa > Chordata > Mammalia > Rodentia > Cricetidae > Peromyscus > Peromyscus californicus. Next base: position 74,506,027 of record NW_026294402.1, on the reverse strand, counting down.
TCCTGGGGATCAACCAGGGCCTTGTGTGTATTAGTCAAGCACTCCACCCTGGGGCCACCATATTTAGCCCCTCAAGTTTCTTGGAGTTTCATTATAGCTGGAAAACCATGCACACTGACATTTACCGATTGGTTTCTGTGATAAGCTCCTGGATTACCTCAAATGGTGACTGTAAAGTAGTTAGATTTGCGGTTTGCAGCCCTTTCATGGTGTGTATCCTCTTAGAATCTTTCTTCTTCCATACACTTATTTCACATGGAGAAATATTTAATCTCTTGTTTAAGACACAGCAATCTTTAATTGAAGTCCTGTTTTATTAATAAGAAATGGGTAATTGTCAATTAGAATTTTAAGAATCAAAATGAGATAAGTGATTTTACTACTCATGTTTAATGTTTTTTCTTCCTTGCTGGGAAAAAATGTTCCCATGCTTTCTGAAAACATTGAAAATATAATTTCTTTTAGCACTTCACTGTTTGTAGTTATGGGATTCCAGGCCAGGAGGCTTAGCTACAGTGTTTGTACAAGACTAGAAGTAAGGTTGAGAAATGACTGGTCCATTCATCTTTGAGGAGGGAGTCTAATACATTTTCCATTTCCTCTTTTTCCAACCTACACTTAATTAGTATCAGCTAAACTAATATTCTTGAGGGTAGAAAACTGTCCATTTTTGCTGATGGACAGTACCTGGTCCACAGCATGTCCTCTACCTGGAAATGTGATGTGCTATGATGAAAGATGAGGCAGACAAAATCAGACGTGGTAGGCTCAGTGATGCACTCTGGGATGTATGTTATGTGTGTTATTGTCTTTAGTGTTTATACTTTCCTCCAGTGATGTTCAGTTACATGACTGCTTAGTGGCTGATCTGGGATTTGAACCCAGATCTGTCCAGCCTTAAACTATTCTCCCAAGCTGTGTAGAGGCAGGCTAGATAATTTGCCTTTCTCAGAGCATTTTGAAAGAAAAGGAAAGCATAAAAAAATCCATTTTTGTTCATGGGACTATATAAAAACAGCATAGGCTATTTGATCTAGGTGTTTTCTTATTGGAAATAAATGTATAATCAAACTTTCCTTACAGACCACAGTCCCAGGCAGGAGAAACAATGTAATATTGCAGCCCCTGCAACCTGACACTCCATATAAAATTACTGTCATTGCCATTTATGAGGATGGAGATGGTGGTCATCTAACTGGAAATGGAAGGACCGGTCAGTGTGCTTATGATTTTTCCTTCTTTGAAGTGCTCATGCCTTTAATGCCACGATACCATTTAAAACTACGATTTTTTGTCTTCACCAGCGTATCTCATCTACTACATTAATAACACATGTCATAGTCTATGTTAGACACTGAATTTTGTTACAATGATGACATGAGGGTATAATTTATGTCTTAACTTTTTAAAAGTATAATAAGAGGAGAAAGAGGGTGACAAGGATCTGCATATTTCCCTTTGCTTGAGATCGTTTTACTTTTCTTTATAGTGTGCTCTGATGCATGGTGTCATTGTAACTTAATGGAGTACCAGCTAGATAGACATCCTCTGTTATGATTGAGTCCCAATGCGCAAATAAAGAAGCAAAATGATTATGAATCATCTTCCTAAAAATGTAACTTAAAATTATCATTTCAGATAATCTACAGAGAGTAACCAGTGTTCTGGCCCACTCTGTATTGGTGGCAATTTCATGTGGCTTAAAGATTCTCTGATTTTTTTTTTTTACCTGAAAATCTTTTTAAAAAGTGCTTATTTGGGAGCCTCTTCCAGAGGAGCCAATGCACTTGCCCCGAGGTGTGGTCTGTGGCTCTTCTGATGTGCAACAGCTAAGGTTGAGAAGCCATAGGTTCCCACAAGGCAGGCTGGGCTCCAGTTCTGTAAATACCGACATTGTGTGTTCTTACTCCATTCAGAAAATCTACTTAGTTTCATCGTTCAAAGTCTTTTGGGGTTTAAAATGTTCTTGACCACATCAGAGAACTTGTAAAGAGTAATACTGGGGCACGTCTAACAGAAAAACTGACTGGAGTTGATTCAAATCCGTGTCTACAGCCTGGAAATCTGTGTTATTTACGGATGCTCTGGTGACTAGATGTTTCTAGCTTAGCAACCCACTTTCCTACTTTCTCATATTTAAAATATATTTTGATAACTTTCTGGGGAAAATGGAGTACTCCAGAATTTTGGGCTTACCAAAATGTTAAATAAACTTTGAATTCTCTAGGAAGGGCCAAAGCCATGTCTAATTTCCCTCATGGAAACAAAGTTTTCATGTTGCATTCGTAATTTCTTTAATGCAGCGGGCAATAACTCAACGGCTTGTAGAATGCCACCTAAACAGCACTGATTTTCCAAGTTACACATTTTGGGTAAGATTATAGGTTTAGGGTAAAACCTCTGGCTGACTGAGGACAGGGAGGGTAGGGATAGAATGTGACTTTAGTCACTCTTTTGCTGGTCTTTTGTGAATATTATATCTTATTTATGTAAGGACGTATCTACCAGATAGTCTCTAAAGTACCCTCTGGTTCTAATACTGTGTGTGGTACATACATTGTAAAGAAGATTCTGAGACCCCTTTAATTGTCTTCAGTTTTGAGCCTTATTGCACTCCACCCCTGGACCTTGCTACTGAGATCTTCTGAACATCATCCATTTTTGAGTCCATTTGAATTGCTGTTTGAATTTGAAAAACTGCTAAGTTTTTTTGGGAACTCAACAATGGTTTTTTAATTATCTTCTGGATAAAGAAACTATAGGCTATTAGAAATTAATCTGTTCTCACAGAAATGTCCTAACAAGGCAGTGATGTTTGCCAATGTTTGTTTTCAGTGGGATTGCTTCCTCCCCAGAACATACACATCTCTGATGAATGGTATACAAGGTTCAGAGTGTCCTGGGACCCTTCACCCTCACCAGTTCTTGGATATAAAATTGTGTACAAGCCAGTGGGTAAGGAATCACATTTATCATAATAGGAATATGTTGGCAAGTTATTTGCATTTGATGGTATCCTGTTTCACTCCCAACTATTGGATTCTCCTGTAAACACATCAAGACCTTTTATACTAGAGGTACCATTTCCAGAAACAGTCTTTAAGTCATCAGCCTAAAGTATCATGATTACTCCGGGTGTGTATGAGGCAATTTCTACAATTGAAAATCTTGATCTGTGGCCATTCTCCAATGGACGGCCCCACACTTTAGAGCATGTAGTCAACACAAATAATGTGATTTAGTAGGCTACTAAACCAAAAAGAATACACAGTGTTTGGAGAGAGTGGGGTAGTAGAGGGAGATCTGGGAGGAGTTGGGGGAAGAGTGGAAATGAGTACGATCAAAATACGTTGGGTGAAATTCTCAAAGAATTGATACAAATATTATATATAAAAGAGAAAATTTTTTTATCTAGTACACAAAGTTGAACAGATTGAAGATGCTTATATTCAGGCATCATCTATGTTGTTATGATCATGAAATAATAATACTAAGCCCATGTAAACGTGTATTTTTCCCTATGGCACTAAAAATTTATTCCATTTGAGGTATAGGTTTTATGCAGTGTGGTTTGTCCAGGCTTGCTTTCAACTCCCCAGTGAGATTATCAGCTAAATAACCATCACCTTGAAAAAACGATTTGATGTCTTTGTATATTCTATCTGTCTGTGTCCAGTTTCCTCGGGCATCTTCCATGTGCCCTGGGAGACTGTGAACAATGCAAAGGTGAGAAAACAGGAGAAAGCAAATGTGAACCTGTGCCAGATACATACAGAGAACCTGAAGTGTGAAGGGGCTTTGATAATTGAGGGCCTCCAGTAAATAATAAATGTGGAAGTGGTCCAAGACAGATGTTCTTAGATCATTGCTACAACAAATACAAATGTTAGCTGAGTCTGTAGTCTGTGGAAAACACTATTCTGGCTGGAAAAGCAAGGCTTAAAGAAAGAGAATGGGTTCACTAAAGGGACACCGATCCATGCCAACCTTATTCTCTATACTGTGCGCTGCTTTGAGGATAAGACTTCAGACTGTGCTTGCAGGTTCCTAGTCACTGTACAATGTGGCACCTCTACAGTAAAAAGTGCCCAAAGGACTATTGGAATTCATGTGTTAAAATCCTACCATTTGATTTTTCAAGTTAATATCTTTAATTTTGAGCAAAAACTGACTAGGGATTATGTAATTCTGTGTCCTTTTGTTGTTATTAAAGGTTCCAATGAGCCCATGGAAGCCTTTGTTGGAGAAGTGACATCATACACATTACACAATCTCAATCCCAGCACTACCTATGATGTCAGTGTTTATGCTCAGTATGACTCTGGACTCAGTATTCCTCTCACAGATCAAGGCACCACATGTGAGTTGTGCATCACTTTGTGATTATAAGAAATGGTGGAGTAAAACTTTCCAGGCCATCTTTTTGGAATTTTACTTTTCCCTAATGTACATGTTTTCTGCAGTATGACATTGGTAGACCATTTTGTGTTCAGTTAAACAAAACATCTATATAAATCTCTAAGCAACTTAGTAGATTATATGCATGTATATAGGAGGAAGGAGTGATATTTATTTGATACAGAGTATTATATTTTGATATTTAAAATATTAAAGTTATACAATGCCATTTAACTGTGTCTAGTTGTGTTACTTTTTTTTGACATTGGATGTTAACATATGTATCACTTGCATTCATTGATATAATCTGATAGAAATACCAAATCAGTGATTTGTCCCTTAGGTTTTATTGTCCCCAAATTTTTTAATGAGTATTATAGTAACAGCTAGTATTTCAGAAAAGTTTATTGTTTTTTTGTAAATGACACTCATAAATTTTAGGGCCTATATGATTTCTTTTCCTTGAAAATTACTGATGGAAGCCAGATATAGTGGTGCATGCCTTTAATCCCAGCACTTGGGAGGCAGAGTCAGGGAGATGTCTCTGAGTTTGAGCCAGACTGGTCTACACAGTAAATTCTAGGACAGCAAGAGCTATGTAGTGAGACTCTGTCTCAAGGAAAAAAGAAAAGAAAATCACTGATGGATGATTTTGTCTCTGCCACATTTTCATACATGTTTGATGTAAGTCTCTGATAACAAGACACTATGAGATAGATATCAAGCATTTATTTTCATTTTCTTTTATTGTGGATACTTGAACATTGTATTACAGTGAAAAGTATGCTTTTTTCCCTTTAGTATACAAAATGAATCTTTTTTTTTCTTCTTCTGTAGTGTACTTAAACGTGACAGATCTGAAAACTTACCAGGTTGGATGGGATACGTTCTGTGTCAAATGGTCACCTCACCGGGCAGCTACTTCCTACAGGCTGAAACTGAGTCCTGCAGATGGTACGTGTACAAGAAAACAGACTGAGGCTGGAGTCGAAACATCTCACCCTGCAGCCCCGCAGAGTTTTTGTTGATAAACCGTCATGTAACACGGCCTTAGAGATAATGGATGATAACCCTTGCGTTCCCCCCATGTTGTCACAACCAGGAACCAGAGGACAAGAAATCACAGTGCGAGGATCAGAAACCAGCCACTGCTTCACCGGCCTCTCCCCAGAGGCTGAGTATGGCGTTACTGTTTTTGTGCAGACACCAAATCTGGAGGGGCCGGGCGTCCCCATCAAGGAACAGACCAGTAAGCTTTGAGTCACCTGGAGAGTAGAGTGAGAGGTGTACTGATACCTGTGCAGGCCCTTCCTCCCTGGGGTAGAAATACTAGGATGATGGGTCTGGTTCAGGACCTTTGTCTTTATTGGTGGTGTTTTAAGGAAAGGGCTGCGGAAAGGAGAGATGGCTCTGACGATAGTGAGAAGGTGAACACATTACTCATGTGGCTTCTCTGAAGGTCTCAGGTTCTCCCTCTGAACCTCTGCTTTCTGTAGCGTAGTTGATCTGAGAGCTGACTGGGGATACAGACTCTAGCCGGAACGGAATCACCCACCAGTCATTGCCAGTGGGGCAGACCTCTGCTTTCTAGGTTTTGATTCTTAACGGGTTAAAGTACTCCTTTCCTTGTGGGATAGGGAATGCGCGCGTGTTACATTTTTCTAACTATGCCTTTGGAATTCTAGCTGTAAAACCGACAGAAGCTCCCACAGAACCACCCACACCTTCTCCTCCTCCCACTATTCCACCTGCTCGGGATGGTAAGTGAAGCTCACCTTAAAAAGTCAGCCTGTAGGGATCCTAGAATTATGCCATATGCACGCAACCTACAACTGATTCAGAACACTCTGATACTATTTCTGCTGAGGAAATTTTACAGAGGAAAACACGATTACCAGTAACTTGTTCCTCTTTTTCTAGGCACATTTTGGGGTGAATCAAATCAGTCATAAACTAACCCAGGCCTTTCGCTGGGACTCTGTTTCCTCAGTTTCGCAGCAGAAGATCTAACAGGACCTTCCATCTTCCACAGCCACACTGGGGCCCCTTTTCTCTGCCTACTGCTGGCATCAGCAGGCGCTGTGATTCTTTTTGGCTGTATCTGAAACCTAATCACTTAGGCCTTTGACTTCAGAATTCCTGGCTCCCGAACTGAGAAGAGACCCAGATGACACAAAGCTAAAAATATTTCCATTCATCAAAATCTGAGACTCAATTGTCAGTTGCAGTGAACTAGTAAAATCACACTGAGCTATTAACGCTGCTGTCTCAGTAATTTGGGGGCATTTTCTTTTCTTTTTTTAGTGTTACATCAAGTTCAGTTCAGACAAAATACTTGCTGGTTTATTCTTTTCCACATTTTGGTTTTTAGAAAACATGTAAATTTTTCAAAGCGTTTTTTTTTTTTTCATATTATAAGGATCTACTTGGTTGGACCCTTATTAAAACTGCTATAAACTAAAATTAAATTAAGCTTAAAGCTGGGTGTGGTGGCACATGCCTTTAATCCCAGCACTCAGGAGGTAGGGGCAGGCAGATCTCTGTGAGCTTGAGGCCAGCTTGGTCTATAGAATGAGTTTCAGGACAACCAGGGCTACACAGAAAAACCCTGTCTTGAAAAACCAAAAAAGAAAATGAAACAAAAAAATTAAGGTATAATATTTAAAGGGTAAAATAAGGACTCTCTTCAAATTAGACTGTTGAAAAAATGGTGGCTTCAGACATGTTAAGTTTTTAAAGAGATAGCTTTGTTTCCCAGGGACGTCTTGGATTCACAGCACATGGAGCAGAAAGCACAGTTACCGTCTACTCCTGGTCCCTACCCTTCTCCCCATCTATCACTCTCATGACCAGATAGGTGCATTTGTAACAGAGGTTGGAGCTCCATTCACACATTTATTACCATCCACAACCCATAGTTTACCTTCCAACTTGCCCTTGAAGTTAGACTTTATATGTTAAGTTTGGATGAACTAAATTTTTCTAAACATTGCCTTAGAACTTGGTTTTTTAAGGTTACAAGTCCAAAATGAGTCCAATTTAAGATTTTATCTTTTTCTTCCTTCTTTCCCCGCTTATGGTTCTGATGATCTAATTTGAAAGTAAAGACAACATTTTATTTTGTGCTAAATATTTGATAATTATATTGAAAAAATCTCCAGACCCACGGATGGCCTTCATTTAGTTTAGGATATTATTGCATTTCATTTGATTCCCTTCATTTATTGTTTGAAGCAGCTTGAAGAATTGCATGTGGCAAGATGATATCATTGCATAATGAATCTAATCACTGTATCCCAGAGCCAAAACTAAGGGTCACTTAGATCAAGGCTTTTCAACTTTATTGTACATTTGCACCATTTGAGTAGTGAGGTTTTATATGCTTTTCAATTACGTAGTGTCAAGTGATGAGAAAATTAAGGAGATTTGGATTTTCCTTTTTTTTTTTCCAGTGTGCAAAGGGGCCAAGGCAGATATTGTGTTCTTGACAGACGCCTCCTGGAGTATTGGAGATGACAATTTTAACAAAGTTGTAAAATTTATCTTTAATACTGTGGGGGCCTTTGATGAAGTCAACCCTGGTGGGATCCAGGTGAGTGTTGCATCACCACTGACGGCTTGTTTGTAGTGTCCCATTATTTTATTATTAGTAGTGTCTACTATTATTTGTAATGTACACTATTTTATTTCAACTCTATTAAAGTAGAAAAACCATTTCCTCATAAACTCTGTCTTTTTACCTTTATGGTTTGCTACATCCATTACTTGTGTCTTTGGGGAGGAATTTGGTGCTTGGGATAAACAAATAGTAAAGCAAATATTCCTTTAGCTTTCCTCTTTGTCTAGATGATATTCCTGTTGGAGAATTTAGGAGATTCTAACTCTAATATCCTACTTGAAACTTCCAACAAAGCACATTCCGTGGAAGGTCATCCAAAGTTCTGCACATTAAATGCCTTGTCATGTCATGCCCTTAACATGAGAACAGTGGTTGGAAAGGGTGTATGTCTACTCTACTATTACATCGCATACATTATCCCAGCCAGAAGAATGTCCATTAGTGACCCAAAGGATAGTTTGTTTTTCTAAGTTGGTAATTACCAATTATATTATTATGGAATCACTTTCAATGTATTTTTTTTTGTACTAGAGTATGAGCTTAGAGAAGTTTATGTTTCCACAAGAAGCCTCAAAGAGTAATTAGTCATTTTATAGTAACCTGCCACAAAACTAAGACCCTCTTCTACTGTTTCCAGCATACCCATGAACAGCTAAACATCCTCACTCAGTGGCTCTAAACTCTGTGATCTTCTAAACTCCTTTGAGAATGTCATCCAAGCTATTGTTATCTATTTCTTGTACTTCTATAAACAATAGCTATTGTGTTTTATTAATTTTACTCAAATAAATGATTACCAATCCTTAAACAATCCTATAAGGTAAATATAATTATCTTGATCTTGTTGATAAGAAAACCAAAGTCCAGAAAAGTAGGAATTGCCTAGTATTACACAGCTATTATTTGTTAGACAGAATTAGGATATGAGCCTGGTGAATCTTGACTACACACCACTAAATCACACTTTCCAGTAAATCATACTGCTACTAAGTTTGTTATGAGTAGAGATTATGATCATACTATGACATTTTTATTTACTCTGAAGAACAAGTGAGGTCCATGAGAAGGTGTAGGTGGCTGAGAGCCAACTGTTCATGAGTCATGCCGGTGTGCTCTGGTTTCCGACACTGGGATATCACTATTACCCTGCTTGACTCATCTCTTCTAACATTTTCGAGAAGAGCTCCTATGAATATTTCGGCATTAATGTAAATGATTGCAGTTTCATCGGAGACTGGAAACTAGAGAAGGCAGTGAGACCACAGCAGTCACAGTTACAGTACTAAGAGTTAAAATATCTTGTTAAGTCCAAAACCCTTAAGTCTCCACTTTGCCACTGGAGCAACCACTGAAAGACCAAGATCAAACTGGGTAACCAACACTTGTCTCTAAATGTATTTCCTTTCAGGTTTCTTTTGTGCAGTACAGTGATGAGGTCAAGTCTGAGTTCAAGCTGAACACATACAACGATAAGGCTCTAGCCCTCGGAGCCCTCCAGAACATTCGGTACAGAGGAGGAAACACAAGAACAGGTACAGTGGGGCAGCACTGGTGTGGCCTCCTCTTCCTAGGTTTGGCAGGATGAAGGAAGCCAGCTATCATCTCCTCCTGACGTCATCCCCCTATCACCTGGGCATGGTCAATGGCTCTCGCTGAGGTGACACTAAAGCACTCATACCCCACTCTGCAGGCAAGGCCCTCACGTTTATCAAGGAGAAGGTCTTGACCTGGGAAAGTGGCATGAGGAAGAATGTCCCAAAAGTGCTGGTTGTGGTCACAGATGGCCGGTCACAGGATGAGGTGAAGAAGGCTGCATTTGTCATCCAGCAGTCAGGTAAGCACAAGCATGGATTTCATGGCATAGAATACTTTAAGTTTTAAGTATGCAACAGTGAATATAAAAGACCCAAACTGCCAATTTTACTCTATTATTTTGTTATATTGTGTACTTCATAATTATAATGTTAATTTGTATTTAATTATGGAATTAATTGGTAATTCCATAAAAATAGCATGTATTCTTTGCATGAGATGTGATTCAGGGTTGTCAACTGAATTTCCCCACGGAGGTTGGAAGACTACAGGAAACTATGATAATGGAATAATCCTAGGCAAGGCTTCTTGCTATATCGGAGATGAATCTTGATTCTGGTTCCTGTGCAAGGAAAGCCATAGGATTCCTCTGCCATAGCTCATCCTTGCCGGTGCAGACTGAATGCAGATTGACAAAAGACATACTGCAAACAAGAAGTATGAGGTCTCAGGGAGGTGGTATTGGGGCTGATTTTGGTAACCCGACATCCTAAGAGTCCCTTGGTAACATGTCTATTGATTCGTTGTTCAAACTTATTAGAGATAAGAGCAGGTCTTTCTAGGATTTGTATTACATTGTCTCTTCTGCCATTGCCCCAAGCAGGGCCTCAGGTGAGCGTATTTTGGGAAGTATTCTATGCTGTGTGTGATCCGCTGCACTCAACAGTGGAGAACTTTGTTACACAGAAGCTGTCATCAGCTCATACAATTATTTGGCTGAGATTGTAAGCCGCACTTGGTGTGACGTTGTTCCACCTTTTTTTTTTTTAGCTTTAGTTTAAAATTATCATATACAATAATAATTTTCCTTATGGCATTTTCATACACACTTAACTTGGTTGCTCCTTTCCAACCTGCTTTTCTCTGCCATCTCCTTGCACTTTCACCCCTGTTTGTACCCTTCCACCCCTGGAATTCCTCCATCTTCTCTCCTGTGACATGTGTTCTATTATTCTCCCCACCCCCTCCCTTAAGGCTTATTTTTCTCTTCTCACGGGTTCTTGTCTAGTTATTGGCCTCTGTCCACACTCAGGACATGTGACTACACATACATATACAGTAGAAGCTAGGATCTGCTCTTGAGAGACCGTGTAGCATTTTTCAATCCGAGCCTTGGCTACCTCCCTTGATAGAACAAGCGAACTGATGACAAAATGTGATATCCGGACACAAGGAATTTTGTTCAACCATGAAGAAAAGTTGGGGAAATGAGCGTTTGTGTCTGTGAATATCTTCGTCCTTAGAGAGCCTGTTTCTTACGATGTCAAGTTAAGCATTTAAAATGAAAACTTTACTTATATTTGCTTAAATAGTAGAATGTTTGTTTCCAGTAAGTGCTGTAGTATTTAAAGGTGGTCAGAGTGCTACCACTGAGCCCAAGTCTGATGAAAAGAAAAATCAGGTTCAAGAATTCAAATTTAAAGCAGCCCATTCTGCATTTGAGTGGTTAATGGAACCCAACAGAGCTGTTGAACTTGTGTGTTTGAATTGTGGATCTGTGGAAGATAATGTGTACTGTACAGTCCTTCTGGTATTAAAACTTCCACATTTTAATTGTTAGGGTGTCATTTCTTTTTCTTTTATTTAAAAAAAATTTAAAATTCATTTTACATACCAACCACAGATTCCCCTCTCATCCTTCCTCTGCTCCCCCCACTAACCCCTCCCCGACCCACTCCTCATTCCCTCTTCCAAAAGGGTAAGTTCTTCCATGAGGGGACAGCAAAGCCTGGTACAGTCAGTTGAGGCAGGACCCAACTAGGGTGTCATTTCTAATGCATTGAATTTCATAAGCCAGAAAACAGGACGACCGTGAAGAGGTGTATGTTCATTTACGAGTACACATTCTTCTCTTGGAGTTTGTGCCAAAAAAAGTACTTGCTGTCCATGCTGAGAAAATGCAGGATGATTTCTGATGCTTTCATTCTTGATTGCTCAAATAATAAATGATGGAAAGAGAATATGTGACTCCCTTGTCAATGGGACTTTGCAGGGTTCAGCGTATTTGTTGTTGGTGTGGCTGATGTGGACTACAGTGAACTCGCCAACATTGCCAGCAAGCCCAGCGAAAGGCATGTGTTCATTGTGGATGACTTTGAATCTTTTGAGAAGATCGAGGACAATCTTATCACGTTTGTTTGTGAAACTGCCACTTCAAGTAAGTCATGGTCAGCACAGAGCCATGACCTCATTTGTGAAATGACTGCTTATAGGCAGTTTTCCATACTGTGTGGGATCAAGCCCAGGACATAAATAGATTCTGGGAAATCACTTGAAACTGATGAATCATTACTCTATTGAGATCAGTCTAAATGTGTGCTTGCCCGAGGTCCATTTTTAGCCTTGAAGATATAATATCCCCCACATGGAAACAAATCATTTTAATACATCCCTTTCCAACTAGCCCAATGCCTTTAGCTTTGAATTGTATGTTTAGGAGAATTTCAGTAAGGTGGTTTCCTGTTTGTAATCAACTGGTCTCTTGCTGGCTTGTGCTCCAAGAGAACAATAAGAAAGCCAGCCTTTCCCTTTTGTTTATTTGTTTTTCTTTCTCTGTAGTGCTAGATATTGAATCTAGGGTCGGGCATACGCTAGGCCAGTGCTCTACCATTGAGCCTTGTTCTTAGTTCAGGCTTAGGATTTTTTTTTTTTAAATTTAATTAATTTATTTAATGTGCATTGTTGTTTTGCCTGTGTAAGGGTGTCGGGTCCCCTGGAACTGTAGTTACAGACAATTGTGAGCTGCCATGTGGGTGCTGGGAATCAAACCCTGGTCCTCTGGAAGAACACTCAGTGCTTTCAACCGCTGGGCCATCTCTCTCCAGCCCCAGAATTTTGTTTTTAATGTTCAAATTTCAAGTTCAATTTTGAGCTACAGATGCTAAAGGTAGATTAAATCAATTTTTCTTCCCCTCAACCACCAGCAACAGTTCTTGTGGTATTAGGTGATGGAGACAATTATGTGAATAGTTCAGAGCACTAAGCCTAGGCAGGGATATACTTAAGTATGTATTATGTCTAGTAATAATTAGTACATTAAAATGAAAAACTCTGCTTTGTATACATGAATTGCTACTTCCTGTGTATCTATTTAAATTATGTTGGTGACTCATACTTAAAGAACATTCATGTTTCAGGTTGTCCTCTCATCTATTTGGATGGCTACACTTCACCAGGTAGGCATTGGTATACCCTTCAGCTAATTTATTTCAAGATTTCAAGATATTCCCAATAACATAACTGAAATGTACTCATTTAAATCTCCTTCTTTGATGTCAAGGCTTTAAGATGCTTGAAGCTTACAACCTGACAGAAAAGAACTTTGCTTCTGTCCAAGGAGTTTCTTTGGAATCAGGGTCTTTCCCCAGCTATTCAGCCTACAGGCTTCAGAAGAATGCCTTCATCAATCAGCCAACAGCGTAAGTGTGAAAACAGGGGGCTCCCCTTTTCTTGGAGTGGACAAGAGGCTCTTGGAATTGCTGTTGATTTTCTATAATCTTGGAACTTAAGAACTGCCAGAAAACTCCTTATGGATAATCTATTGTGCTTTCCTAAACACAGCTTCATTATATTCCTAGGGTTCTGTAGCAGCTTGTACACAGAAAACTGGCTCCCAAGCCTCATTATTCCCAGACCCAAACCTCTCAGCCTGGTAACAGCCGGATGGATAACACACTCTTTAATTGAAGGCTAGGGTTTTAGTTTACTCCCTTCTTCTAAGGGAGGCTGTTAAAACAGGAAGGCAGTTTATTATTTTGAACATTTCACCCCTGTGGTGCAGAAGGGCTGGGTGGAATAAGTGAGAAATGAGAGCAGACGTTCTATCTCGTGTTTCAGACCTTAGAAAACGAAGGGCTTGGCCACAACCAGGCAGGCTGAGGGTAGTTTTTATTGGCAGATACTCTAGCAATCTGTTGGGTAGCTGTAGATGTATTTTATTTCATGAAAGTTTGCACCTGGGTATGATAACAGACATCAATATTTCTTAGTCATTAAAGTGAAAAGTGTTTTATGTTGAAAAATATGTGTTTGCTAAGTCCAGGGAAGAAAAGCACAAGAAGAAACAAAACTTTTAGAAGAGTAGGAGGGGGGTCAGAAAATAATGTCTGAAATTTGAAATGCACCGGGAAAGCTAATGGAAAGCTAATTGTAAAACCAAAGCTAATTTGTTTTAAAGAGGAGCACATAGTGTGGTTTGACCCATTGTAAATTCTGAAATCTTTTAGATTCCTAAGTCTTTTTTTTTTTTTTTTTTTTTTTTTGGTTGTTCGAGACAGGGTTTCTTTGCGCCTTTCCTGGAACTCACTTGGTAGCCCAGGCTGGCCTCGAACTCACAGAGATCTGCCTGGCTCTGCCTCACAGTGCTGGGATTAAAGGCGTGTGCCACCACTGCCCGGCTTATTCCTAAGTCTTTTATATTTAGTTATAATGGGTGAATATGCTAGGTTTTCCAGTGGACAGTATTACTCTATATTTAACTTTTTCAGTCATCTCAAGATGTGAGTTTAAGTGATGGTGGCCTATTGTTGCTACAGAAGTCACAATTTTTGACTTGAAGGAAAGAAAAATAAATGTAATTAGATTTTTGTTGTTTCGCCAAGGAAGGAGAAAAATGGGCTAAACGAGAGAGATGGGGTGATACAGGAAAAAAATTAGAATCAGTATTTTTAACTAGGAACATGAAAATATAGCTCTTAAACACATAAAAGTCATCATGTTAGCTTTCTCAGAGCTTATGCCCAAGGAGCAAGAATGCATCACACCCTAGGATGTGTTAGTGATAGTGCATTAGGACATGGAGCCTCCAGAGAAATCCCGTGCCCTCTGCCTAAGCTTGCAGACCGACAGCTCCTTTATTCCCAGGAGTCACTCTCTAGGCTTTTGTCCTGCCTCCAGGGAGAAAGGATTATGTAGTATCAGACAGAAAAGCATTAATTCTATTTCAAGCATTCTCCCAGAACAATGGTTTATTCAATGCTAGAAGGACACAAGAGATGGAAATATTTGTCCCACGTCTTTAGAGCCCAAACCCATTGCTGTCTAGTTGAATCACATCCCTCTTTCATTACTAATTGTTTGCATATGTACATGGCCTGCACATGTACAGTTGGTCTTGTTTTGGGGTATTTGTAAGTTTATTGAGGTGCTTTACTTGATTTTAAGGGAGAATTTAGAAGTGTAGGAACATTGTGTGAACAAGAGAGAAATTAAAACTTTAAGCCATTTTATCCATTTCCCTGCCACTAAAAATTAAGTATATTTGGGTAAGACTCCCTCTCTTTACATTGTAGCTATAGTCATAATGTTTTGTTACCTTAAAATGAATACTTCCATGTATCTAGAAAAAATTAGTTATGGAAGATTAAAGATTAAAGGCTATTTAGTGCTAATTTTCCGTACTTTTGTGACATGATCAAATTGTAAGTAATCTATTAAGTGTTTGTTCCTTTGATGTATTTCACAAGGTTTTTTTCTTTCTGCTTTAAGGACTGATGACTATAATTAGATTTTAATACTACCTATAATGAGATTCTCATGTAAAAGTTTAAGATGGTCTCTTTCTGATGAATAATCCCATTTATTTATTTATTTTTCTCTATCCAACAGAGAACTCCATCCAAATGGACTCCCTCCTTCATACACGATCATATTATTGTTTAGACTTCTTCCAGAAACTCCCAGTGACCCCTTTGCAATTTGGCAAATTACAGACAGAGACTACCGGCCCCAAGTCGGAGTGATTGCAGACCGTAAGGGACTTTGTCCTATGTTAAGGCCTATGTATAGTTCCTTTTGTTCTTTATTTTTTAAAAATAAATTTATCAGAGAAACCCTGTCTCAAAAAACCTAAAAAAAAAAAAAAAAAAAAAAAAAAATAAATTTATTTATTTATTTGTTTTACATCCTGACCAGTTTCCCCTCTCTGCTCTCCTCCTAATCCTTCCCCCCCACTCCCTCTGTTCTCACTCCCCAATTCACTCCTCCTCTGTTTCTGCTTAGGAAAGGGCAGGCATCCCATGAATTTCAATAAAAAATGGCGTATCAAGTTCCAGTAAGACAAAGCACCTCCCCATGTATTAAGACTGGGCAAGGTGACCCAGTATGAGGAGTAGGGTCTCAAAAGTCAGTAAAAGAGTCAGAGACAGTCCCTGTTTCCACTATTAGGAGTCCCACAAGAAGACCAAGCTACACAACTGTAACATACATGCAAAGGGTTAGGTCAGTCCCATGCAGGCTCCCTGGTTGTTGGGTTCAGTCACTGTGAGCATAGACTGGTGCCTAGCCCAATTGTCATCAGAGAGGCTTCATCCAGCAACTGATGGAAACAGATGCAGACCCACAGCCAAACTATTTAAACTTCTTCAAATAACATGTCAACAAACACTCAACTGGCATCTTATCACAACTGAAATAATTCTATTTCTTTTTTCTCATTTATTTTTAAAAATTAATGTATTTGTTCTTTGACAATTTTGTAGTATGTAGTGAATCTTAGTTCTTTTCACTTCCATTATCCTCTCTTATCTCTCCTTCTCTGCTGAAACCCTTCTTCCTGAAAAACCTCCTCCCTCTTACCCATTTATCTATCTATCTATCTATCTATCTATCTATCTATCTATCTATCTATCTATCTATCTATCTGTCTGTCTGTCTGTCTGTCTGTCTGTCTGTCTATCTATCATCTATTTCTGAAGCACTAAGTTTAATTTGGATTGCATACATGAACATGAACATGGGTGGGAAGTTGTTTATTAGAGTGTGGGCAACTTTTCAGTGGCTACACCACTGAAGAAAATGATACCCTTCTCCCCAAGCACCCATTAATTGGCAATAGTTGTTTAGGGAGAGGTAGGGCCTCATGGGCCCTCCTCCATCCATGATGAATGTTAATGCACCCTATCTTGTGCAGGTATTGTGCAGGTGACCACAACTACAGTGAGCTCCTGAGTGCAGTTGTTATGCCATGTTTAGAAGACACTTGTTTGTTTTCTCAGTGCATTCCTCCATCCTCTTGTTTTTACATTGTTTTTGCCCCCTCTTCTTCAGTGTTCCTGGAGTCTTAGAAGGAGTGATAGATGTCTTGTTTAGGGCTGAGGACTCCACCATCACTTGTTATTGACACTTTATCTAGTTATGAGACTCTAACCACTGCCTGCAGGGATATGAAGCTTCTCTGATGAGACTGAAAGCAGTGCTAATCCATCGTTATGAACCTGAGTATTCAGTCTGATAGCATGTTCATTTATCAAAGAATAGAAGTAGACCCCTCTCTGATGCTGGCCTATGGCTTCCTCAGCTGTGGGATCCTGTCCAGGTATACAGTGCCAGGCCTGAAAGCCCTCCCATGGAATGAGCCGCAGATCCAATTAGAAAGTGGTTGGTTACTCCATCATAATTGTGCCACTATTGTACCAGAGAAGACATCTTCCCTAGCAGATACTGAACTTCTTTTCAATTTCTCCAACAAGAGCTATTTGTGTACTTTGAATAGGAAGCACATCATGCATATTCTTTGACAATGATCTTATCTTGATTGCAGCTTCTAGCAAGACACTATCTTTCTTTAATAAGGATACAAGAGGAGAGGTACAAACTGTTACATTTGACACAGATGAAGTGAAGACACTATTTTATGGAAGTTTTCATAAGGTAAAAATGTAAGATTATCTGAGTCTTAATTTTAGAATAAGAATATAAGCTTAAAAACAAAAACTTAATTATTTTATGGTGTTTAATGTTACACTAAATTAGAATTCTAGCTGTGTAAAAGTACAACCAAACATTTATTTTAAATAATTTGATTACTTCAAAAGATAAAATTTAAATAAGACAGTAACTGCCATTAGCATTTTGATATATTTTCACTGTATCTTTCAAAGTTTGAATTAATAATTATATATATTTATATGTAATGAAGCTCACCTGTTTTTTTGCTTCTCATTTTTTTCAATTTAAGATTTATTGATATTTATGTGTATGTGTGTTTATCTGTGTGAGAATATGCCATATGTCTAAGGCTGTACTTGGAGTCCAGAAGAGGGCACTGGATCCCCCTGGAGCGGGAGTTACAGGCAGTTGTGTGCCACTTGACCTGGGAGCTAGGAACTAAATTCAGGTCCTCTGGAAGAGCAACAAGTGCTCCTAAGCATTAAGCCACCTTTCTAACCCCCCTACTTACCACTTTACTGTAAACTTTTTTTGTCATTTATTTTGAGGCGCTTAATAATTTAATGGATTATATTTTAATCGGTCATGTTGTCATTTTATAGAGTGCAGGCACTTTCTTTAGCTTGTTTGCCTATAAAATGTTACAAGCATGCAAGCAAACTGTAGAACAAACATTTTTAAGTTCAATCATTCACAATAACTGACAAAATAATTTAGATAAATGTGTAATAAATTATTACACAAACACACAGTCAAAAACACCAATTTCTTATTATGGAGTTTTCTAAATAACACATTAAAGTTCTAAGATATATTTGAGATGGTTTCTTATTCTTGGAGACCTTCAGTTTTTGTCAGCGTCTAGAGAATGATTGAAACTTTCGGGTTTCTAAAGAACAATCAGTTGACAAAGAACAGTAATGAGAGTGGATGTGTCAGAAACAAAAGGAACAGTCTAGTGTAGGAATACATTTTTAATGCTGCTTTTCACATACTGGATTGTGTTAACAGGAACACAAGTTATTGTACCTAAAGCTTCCCTATGTATGACATACCAAAAGAGCCACATACACCAAAACATGCTGAAGAGCCTCCCTCTTGTTTGAGTAGGTCACTGAGGTCTCTTCTTCCTTAATGCTCCCAAGCATGCTTAATTTCTTTCCATCGCATTTTCTAACTCATGAAGTAGATTCTCTTTCCGCTCTGCATTAAAAAAAAAAAATAGTTCTTTGGGAATTTCTCAATCTCGTATTTAAAATAGATTTTTTTCCATACACTATATCCTGATTATGGTTTTCTCCCCCCCCACTCCTCCCATTTCCTCTTCCATTCTCCCTCCCATCTGGATCAATACCCTTTCTTCATTCCTTAGAAAGGCATCTAAGAAATATTAATAAAATAAAATAAGATAAAACAAACAAATTAAATATGACAAAATAACAAAACAAGAAAAAGAGCCAAAGAAAAAGCATAAGAAATGTAGAGATACACCTGTTCATACACTCAGGTATACCATAAAAACTCCAAACCAGAAGCCATAATATATCCAAAAGGGACCTGTAATGTAGAAAAAAAAAGCCACCCTGACTTAATGTTATGAGACAAAGAACCTTCAAAGATGCCATTGAGTTCATTTTCTGTTGGTCATCTATTCCTGAACATGGGGTCTACCCTTAAGACTGGTTTGTTTCCCTAGTGAGACTCTTGGATAAAAGTAAGTTTTCATTTGCACGTGACTATCAATTGTCGAGATAGCTTCTGGATTGGGGATGAGTGTGTGCGTGTGCGTGTGCGTGTGCGTGTGCGTGTGTGTGTGTGTGTCTACTTTTCCTTTCAGCCCTAGGATCTCATCTGGTGTACAACTGTATAAGCCCTGTGCATGCTGCCACAATATTTGAGTCTGTATGTATGCTAGCTCTATTGTGTCTAGAAAGCCTTGATTCTTTGGTGTTCTCCATCCCCTCTGTCTCTTACACTCTTTCTGTCTCCTCTTCCATGAGTTCTCTGAGCCTCAAGGGGAGGTATTTGATGGAGACATCCCATTTAGGGCTGAATGTTCCAAGGTCTCTCACTCTCTGTGCATAATGTCTGGCTGTGGGTCTCTGTATTTGTTCCCATCTGCTGCAGGAGGAAGCCCTCTGATGGTGGCTGAGCAAAGCACAGACCTATGAGTACAGCAGAACGTCATTAGGAATCATTTTATTACTACATTCCTTTAGCACAACAGTAGTATTTGGTTTTCCTCTAGGTCCTTGGGCTATCTTGCTTTAGGGTCTTGGTCACCCAAGCAGTGTTGGATATGGGTCCCATCTTACAGAGCATGCCTTAACTCAAATCTAATAGTGGTTGGTTATGCCCACAAGCTTTGTGCCACTATTGGATCAGTGCATCTTGCAGACAGGTCACCGTATAGATCGAAGAGTTTGCAGCTAGATTGGTTTTTACTTTTCTCCTCTGGTAGTGTGCAGAGTACCTTCCAGTACCACAAAGACTAATCCATAGAGGTGAAGCCTCTGGGCAGGCACCAGCTTGATCTCTCCATGTTCAATCAGTTGGGTAGTTGTTGTCTTCAGCAATGATACCTTATTGTCAGTTTGTGAAGAGTCACTAATATTCTTGAAAATAGCCTGCATTGTTTGGGGGTTACCATAGGACCCCTTTGCCCAACAATTTGATTAGATGCAATCCATTCCCAGTCCTGGAAGCTTTGTTTGGTGATGAGAGATGTCCAGTTGGGGAGCTGTCTTACCCCTTATTTGGTGATTTCCTTTTGATTTATTTCAGATAAGTATATATTATAGGAAGCGTCTAGTGTATTAGGGTTCCACAAGACCCCTCAGATGGACCCTTGTTTTAGCCATCTCCCCCCTTACTCCTTTCCTCATCATTTTTCCTCCTCCTGTTTGCTCCTCCCGTTTCTGTCCTCTCCTGTGTGTCCATCCACAATAGAATAGATAGTTATAGACTCTTGATAAGGATGGAGAAGGGCATTCCTAATAGAGCTTAAAGAGGATTTCTTGTGGCCATGAGATTCAATAATGATGACAACAACAATAACAATACAGCAGTAGAGAAAACCAAAAATCTCAAGTGCTGTAGTATAGTATTCCTTGTTTAAAGTTTTACAGACTTTGATGCAATGTGGTAGATAAGTTCCTCCTTGGGAAAGCAAACTCTAATTTGGGGATGTGATCGACTTTGACCCATCCTTATCCAGTAGGAAATGTTGATTCTGGCAAAGTTCTTAGGAACAGCCTTGGCTCACTGATAAACCTATTAAAATTACAATTGAGTAGCAGGCTGAGAATGATGATTTTATGCTTCTTTCGTAGTCACTGAAGATGCTAAGAACCTAATCTCCTGAACAACTTGTAATCATTTTGTAGCTATTTTAAAAATTTTCAACTTTGATGGAAACCTCCGTTCTATTTATTCCCAAAGGGCAGTATTTTCAGAGCTCTATTCTGATAGTAATTAATTATTGTAAATCAAGATAAAATTTTCTTGGCATTGCCTTCCTTGTACTGTTTGTCTTCCTAGAGAAGTGTCCATCCTTGTACTGTTTGTCTTCCTAGAGAAGTGTCCATCCTTGTACTGTTTGTCTTCCTAGAGAAGTGTCCATGTTTTTCATATTTCTTTCTTCTCACTGGCTTTCTCTTTTCCCCAAATTCTCTATGTTCTTCTATTTTTGTCTTTTTTATTGATAAATTTTGTTTGACTGTTTCATATATATATCAAATTATATATCGCTATATATCTATATATGTGTATATTATGGTTACCCTTCCCACTCTCCTTTAGTCCTTCCTGTCAGCACTCCTGCTTCATTAATCTCTTCCATATTTACTAACTTTCGATTAGTTTAGTGCTCATCAGAGTCTATTGGCAACTAACAGATTCTGGGAGAAGGGAAGACATAATGTCCAAGTGTAGACCCACTGGTGAGCCCACCAGTCTCTGGCGATTAGTTCTAAACTCAGGATCATACAAATGGGTTGAGTTAGACTCTGATGATCACTAAACTAATTGGGTCCTATGACCTTCCCCATTCATAGCTGACTTTTAGGAGGGCCTCACTTGTTTGGACCCAGAGCCAATAGGCACAGCAGCTGTGAGTTCAGGATTGCTATGACCATGTCCTGCTTAGAAGATGGCATCTTATAGTTCTTGTCTTTGTCTTCTGGGTCTTACATTCTTTCTGCCTCTTCTATGGGGTTCGCTGAGCCTTAAGGGAGTGGTATAAATGTCTTATTTAGGGCTTAGCCCTCAACCATCCCTTGTTCTCAGCATCTTGTGCAGTCATGGGTCTCTCATTCATCTTCATTCACTTCAAAGAGAAACTTCTCTGATTGAGAGCAGTCTTTGTTTGGGACGTGCTGGGCCAGACCATGAATAACTTTCTTTTCCTTATACTCTACCATTTTAAAGTTCTTTACTTTTGTAGTGTTTTCTTTTTCATTCTCAACACCATTCTTATTTTATTTTAGTTTTATGTGTATGAGTGTTTGCCAGTGTGTATGTGCACTACATTCATGGATGGTGCCCAGTGAGGCCAGAAGAGAATATCTGATTCTATTGAACTAGAACTTCAGGTGCTTGTTAGCCACCATCTGGGTGCCAGGAACTGAACTCAGGTCCTTTGAAAAAGCAGCCAGTGTTCTTAACCATTGAGCCATCTCTCCAGTAAATCTCCCAGTTAAGTAACTTTTACCCATAAGGCACTGTGGCTGCCTGACATAAAACTTTTATGAATTTTTTCTTTGACTATTTCCTATATTATAGATTGAATTTGGGTTACTGTCACTTCTCACCCTCTTTTGCCCTCCCCCCCACTCCCATCAGTGCCCCTGCTCTTTACAAGTCCCTTTCTCACACTCATATCTTTGTGTTTTGTCTTGAGACCATTTAAGTTAAACCATTGCATGGATGGAGAGGACTTACAGGACCAGAGCCTACCCTGCTTCATAGTTATTAGCTATCTGTGTGACAGTGAATTTCAAACTATCCACTGGGACCTGGAGGACCCAGTTGTAGTGTACATTGAAGACAATGACTGCCTCCCTCCCCAATCTACTAGTTGCGAATAACTATTAAGCAGGCTCTGGTCCCATGAGTCCTCCCCATCCATGCTTGATTGATGACAGACCGAAACTTCTTCAGGCCCAATGCAGGCAATTGTAATCCTGAATTCTTGGGCCAGTGATCTACAGATGAAGAGTCCATGTTGAAATGTAATTATGCATAACTTTATAATGCAGCAAAAAGAGTGAATAAATTATAGCAAAATGTGTTCTTAAGATGTGTTGGTTTATGGTTCACAGTGAAAGATCAGTATATTTTGAATGATATAAATTAAAATGGTTTTGATTTTGAAATGACCCTTGTGAATGTATGTTTCTGTCATGGTTCATTTAAGGGCACAGAAAAAATTTAAATTTTTGTTAGATACTAAATATCCCAGAAATGCTTATGTGATGTTTTTGAGTTCAATATTAGTTGACTATCTCACAGATGTTTAAACTCTATTTTTAGTAAGCTATGAACCACTTGTATATAAAAACATGTAATTCCTATTTATCATAGATGTTATGAGCCAGTGCTTTGGTGGTGACTCCTTGAAAGAAAAATATTTAGTTTTAAAATAAAGCTTGAGAAAAATTTCTTATTCAACCTGCTTCAGAGCAGTTAAAACCATTTCTGTTCTTTTTATCCTTCTGTCAAACTTTTCACAGTAATCACCTGATTCTTGCCTAAGTATTTGTGCTGAGACAGTGGAATCCATGAGCATAACTGTGAAGCCAACAGCTACATGCAGCCATTCTCTTCCTAGCTTCAATACAAATGCTTCGCTAATTTTCTGTACCAATAAACTTCCTGATGTCCCTGTTCTTCAACAGCAGATGCAGAATAATCAACATGCACTTCTTTCCTTAAATGAATCTTGAGTTCTCTTAATTTCCAGGTTTGACTCTAGATAATGTGCCAACTCTTCCTATGTTAGAGAGCTGTGAGATAAACAGCTTATTTGTGAATGGGAAGGGTGAACAAATCAGGACTGACATCAATGGGCAATATCTACAGCTCATTTGTGCTGAGTGAAGTATATTAGTGGTTTATTAAACCCATATTTAAATATTTTTTACAGTTTACAAAGTTCTTTCATGCACTACATCCTCTCTGGTTGTCTCAAAGAGACCACATAATGGGATATTATGAAATTATGCCCATGTACATAGATGATAGATTCTGAAATTAAGTGAGTGACTAGTACCACTTCATAGGACATCATCTGAAACTTGGGTTCTTGGATTTTTTTTAACCCAAGACTCTTGTCTTGGGATGAAATGGTTTGAGAAACAATTTATAAAGAATGTAATATAAAGTATGCAAAAGTCAGCTTATTTTTTTGAGAGAAATTTTATAATGGAAATTAATTATCTTTTTAGGTCCATATTGTAGTAACCTCAAAAAGTGTTAAGATTTATATTGACTGCTATGAAATTGTAGAAAAAGACATTAAGGAAGCTGGAAATATCACAACTGATGGCTATGAAATTCTTGGAAAACTTCTTAAAGGAGAGAGAAAATCAGTGACAGTAAGTAATGTATTTTGATGTTTTTGATATTTAGTGCCTTATAGTAAATAAGATTGAAATAGTGTTTTCTAAATCTCTCAGCAAATTTTATCTATCTATCTATCTATCTATCTATCTATCTATCTATCTATATCTATTTCCCTCAGTGAGTTTTAAACTGTCATATTTATTAGTCAGTTTGAAGGTGTGGGAAAAATTATAGTCAGAGAACTTGCTACCAAGAAAACACTATAATGTACTTTTTTACTACTGAAGTCAAAATAAGGTCTCCAGGCACCAAGAAACAACATGTAATCTCTTAAAACAAGGTCATGCTGGAAAGAAACAAGGCAAATTACTGCTTACATATCCAGCGAGGTCACAATAGTTCATTTTTTCAAAATAATTGTTAGCCTGAATTTGTGCAACTGGGACATGAAGGCTCTGTGATCGTTAGCTGTGCCTGTCACTCACAGAGAGATCTGTCTTAGAAGGATTGCCATGGCAGTGCAGCCAACTGCCACCAGATCTCAAGTTTCATTGCCTTGGGTTTAGGGAAAGCACGTACACTCTATTCACAATGTGATTCAGAAGTGGAGACTTAAGTCTCAAGCTTTCACTATGCCTGACTCATTAGACATACTAAATGTCAACCAATAAACATTGTCTTAGAAGCTAACAGTTTTGGCTTCTGTTATTATTATTTTTGAATATCATTATTTTAGTTTCTTTCTGTAGACAAGATGTTCTTTTAGATTCAAAAGGGATTTTTTTGGCTATAATAGGGGAACAATTAGTTTGAATTTAATAGAATCATGATAAACCCAACATTTTAATGATATTGGCTTTGATATTTAAATAAAGTTATCATCAGATATTTTTGTTCATGTCCCTCCCCCTTCTTTTGGAGACCTACTGAGTTTAACCAAGATTGGCTGTGTGACCATAGGTTTGGAACTATCCATTAGTATCCTGTGGATTCATCAGTGGTTATATAACTGAAGGTGATGTCTTCCTTTTCCCCAGAATTTATCAGTGGCTAATAGCTAATGGGGAGAAGTGGAGCCATGTGAACCCCTTGCTGATCCCTAATTGAGAGTTGACAGGGCCAGTCTTGTGCAAGCAACCACAGCTACTATGCAATGACTTCATTGGCTGTGTAATGCTCAGATGACAGCATTTCATAGCTCATTGCCCTGTCTTCTAGACAGCATTTCTACTCGCTACTCTGTAATTCTCCTGGGCCATGGAGGGGTATAAGAGGGAGAAATAGAGTGTGGCATAAATGTCCTGCTCAAGACTGAGCACTCACCATCATGGATTCTCAGCACCTTCAGCAGCTCTGCATCCACTGCCATTCATTGCAAAGAGAAACTTCTCTGATTAAGGCTGGGGATCCCATTTGTCCATAAATATTTAGATGGCAGATTAGTACCCCGGCAATTTAAAAACTATGAACTCCTCAGTCAAAGGTATTTTGACTGGGTTTACAGTTTGACTTCCCTCTAGTGGAGCAGACCTCAGATCCTATCAGAGAGCAGTTGGTTACTTGCTTGGCGGGTTTGGTAATTGTAGTTGCGGAGTTGATAGCTGGGTGAGACGTCAACATCTTTTCTCCTCCAGTCCCCTATATGGTACCTTCTGGCTGCAGACAGGAAACGATCACCACATTTTTAAAAGAATGGCTGTGTCTGGACAGCCTTTGTCTTTTTGTCTATACAGTTCTATCTTAAATTCTAGAAAGCCAAAAGGCACGTGCTTCACTGAAATAGTTCAACTGAGGGCTGTAAAAATTATTAGTCTATTTCTAGACAATAATTTCTAATGCAAATGTCATCAACTATAGAATAAGGCGAAAATTTCTTTAATGTTACTTTTCTACAAAGACATATCTTTAAAGATTGATTTAAACTTGTGTAGTAGTCAAATGAATTGAAACACAGGAATGAAATGTCCTTAAATACCTCACTCAAGCATATCTTTTCAGCAAGTGGATCAGAAATAGGGTCTGGGCAGATGCAGTTTTTGTTACTGTGCCTTTTCGCTACACATTTTCATGCTTCTCCTTACCACACAAGCCTAACAGTGCTCTCAGGAGTCAGCTCTAGAGAGAATCTGCCTGAAATTGGCAAGAATAAAATGTTTAAAATGTCTTCCTGCCTGCTTAGCTGATGTGGCTTTGGTTGTTTGCAGTTCCAAATCCAGAGCTTTGACATTGTCTGCAGCCCGGTGTGGACCAGTAGAGACAGATGCTGTGATATTCCCTCTAGGGTGAGTAAGTGCTGTCATTACTTGTCCCCCGAGAAGGAACCTTGTGATGCAAATGGTCTGGGAGAGGAAATCACACTCAGCAGCTGCAGCTCTAGATAGGAGCCCAGGGATGTGGAATGTGTGCGTGCTTTTCAGCTAGCACTGCCCTGGCTCATGTGACCCTTTGCTCGAAGGCTAGGCATGCACAAGACCATATCTGGAAATTCTTTCAACAACAGCCAGGAAGGTCATATTGAGCCAGTGTGTTTGATAAACCTACTTACCGCAGACCTCCTACTGCGTAACAGCCTTTTACTGAATAAGCTATCACTTTTCTGGATTACTAAGGATCTTTTGATGGAAAGGATACATACATACATACATACATACATACATACATGTGTGTGTCTGTGTTATGTATAGGTGGTGGTAATAGTTATAAAGTTCAACGTTGGTGATATAAGACTTTTGGCAGGCACAGCTGCATACATCTGCTAGATAAATGATGGTATTAAATACGTAGTGAAAATTTATTATAATCATCAATCCCTCAACATGCTAGGGTTGCAGCAGTAAAAAGTGAGTGTCTGTGAAAGGCAATGAGAGAAATTAACAAATAGATATATTGGTTCTCCCTGATTCTGGGCTTCTTATCTGTGGATTCAACCAAATACAGACTGGAAATATCAAAAAGACTATATCTATTGAACTTATAAACATGTTTTTGCTCTAATGCTTTCCTAACAGATATTTACCAACCTCACACAGACATTTTTCTTGCCATTATTTCCTAAGTAGCATTAGGTAACAGCTATCCATAGCACTTATGCTGTACTAAGTAATCTAGACATGATCTGAAGTATGCAGGGGGGTATACTTAGGCTACATGCACAAACTGCAGCATTTTAGATGAGGGATTTTAGTATCCTTGGGTTTCAGTCTTTCCAGGAGGTCCTGGAATAAATACCCCCAGATACCTAGGGATTATCTGTGTGTTATGCTGCACAGTGGGGATCCTAGGATGAAAACCAAGTCAAGCTGAAGGGAGGGGGAGTGATGGCAGGTGCTATCAGCTTTTGGTCATGAGAAAGTTCAGCAGAGATCCCAGTGAAGTGAGGGAGCAAACTATGTGGATGGCATAGGAAGACACTCCAGCTCTAAGGCCCATAGGGTGCTCCAATTATCTGAGAAACATGACATGGATGGGCAGTGCTGGACCACTGTGAAAGTGAGGTAGGAAAGTGGTACACATGGGATGCACATGCTGGTTTACAGAATAGGGAGAGTCTTGGAGACCACGGAAAGAAAGGGCTTTGCATTTCTTTTCTGAATAAAATAGGAGTTGATGTTTAAGATATATAGCATTTCTACAATAGAGATTAAAGAAAATTGGGCTAAATTACCAGTTGTCCTACTAATCTTGTCAACATTACTTTGTTGTGTGTGATATGCTCAAGTAAAGCACAAAGGATCTGAGAAAGTTCCAATGTTAAACCATTTATAAGTGGTGATAAAAATAGCAATTATTTCTTCCAGTTGGGAAACAGACTCTCATGTATGTAAATAGGGCTAGTAGATGGGATGTCAACTTCTACTCCTCACTATGTTTATATGCAAATAACTTTTTCAAAATTTCAGAGAGATGAAGCAAAATGCCCTGCTCTTCCAAATGCTTGCACATGTACACAGGACAGCGTTGGACCTCCAGGCCCTCCAGGCCCCGCAGTAAGGAGACCAAAATAGTTACTTATCATTATTGCTTAGCTTTGAAATTTTTTTGGAGGAAGATCTTTGGAATGATCACCCATTTGTCAGTATGGAAGCCATAAAATGCTTTTTATCCGTTTGTGCTTTCAGTGATAGAATATGCTAAACTTCCAGCCATCTTTATAACAGATTTTGAGATCTGAAATGAAGTAAATCAATAGGAAAATTTTGGAGCTGTCAAGATGAGTCAGTGGCTAACTGTGCTTACTACCAAACCTAATGACCCGTGTTTTATCCCTGGGACCCACAAGGTGGAATAAAAGAACCAACTCCTGCAAGGTGTCCTCTGGCTTTCACTCAGAGGAATACATACATAGTATGCCATGGAATACATACATAAATGTAGTAAGAATTCTTTTTAAAAAAGAGGATAATTTGGTCC
Organism: Peromyscus californicus insignis; assembly: GCF_007827085.1. Classification (NCBI taxonomy): domain Eukaryota; kingdom Metazoa; phylum Chordata; class Mammalia; order Rodentia; family Cricetidae; genus Peromyscus; species Peromyscus californicus. Next base: position 74,477,556 of record NW_026294402.1, on the reverse strand, counting down.
TAGTACTTGGCCCATTTCTCTAGCCACCCAGGGATAACGACATTGGCACTCTTTAAGACTTTTCTCTTAAAAACACAAGTTTGGGTTTCCATCTGCAAATGGAAATATTTCAAGAGTTTGGAAATGTCTTACATTTCCTGAAAGTTTCTTGTATGAATGCAATTGAGCCATGGTTTGGAAAGCTGGTCAAGATCAACTAACTTAGAACCTAGAACATATGCACCTGACATAGACACACCAATGAACATAACACATGAAGACTCAACTCAAATATGTGGTCACAGTCTAAGTGCTGGGAGAAAGTACTAGAGTTTGGAATAACTTGAGTGGAGAGACTATGATCAGATACTATGCAACGGGGATGGGAGACTAAGAAAATTCAAAGTGAAACATTGAAGACCGCAGTTATGGTCAAGCACACTGATCAGTCAGTGCGTAACTCCTCAATTTGGGGGTTGATTCGTAATACCTGACTTCAGCTCCATTGAAGAATAGAAGTCATTGCTCTAACCTCATTGGCTTTTTAAGACAATAGGTTATTGATACAGGAGCAACTCAAAGATACCGAGAAGACCCATCCTTGTGATACTGGGGTTCTAGCAAATAATTTACTTTAGGTTAATTACAAAGCAACTTTTAATAGATTCAAATGTCACTGGAATTAGTATCATGAATCTGATGTGTACCTGGCATATGTCTTGGATCTGATAGACACTTCTCAGGTCTTTTTTTTCCCTCCAGTTTTGAGGTACCATTTTCTGAAGTCACTATCATATTTATTTTGGCTTTGTTTGTTGGTCTTTGAATTCTTGTTTCTTAAGTGCATGCTTTGAGATCCAGAGAGATTTGGATATTTTCCTTGGAGAATATAATTTTTTGGTTACTTTTCTTCAAGAATATAATTTATATAATTCTCAAATCCATTTTTCTTTTTATTCAAGTGCTGTAAAGTATATCAAGAAGAAACAAAGAATGCACAAAAATTTGAAATTCTACTTTCCTGTGTGTTTGTATGATACAAATTTATTTCTTAGCCATGCTGGAGCTCAAACCAGGGCTTTGCACATGCTAGGCAAGTGATTGGCCACAGAGCTGCATACCAGCTATGACATGACAGTTTTACTTCAATATTTTGCAAATAGCAATGGAAGTATTGACTGTTTAGGGACTGCATTCCTTCTTGAAACACTATTTTTATATGTCAATTTCTATTTTCCTTATGCTCACACCAAACTGTGTTCTTTCTTCGTGTTTTAGGGAGGACCTGGTGCAAAAGGTCCCAGAGGTGAAAGAGGAATCAATGGGGCAGTTGTAAGTATATTTTAACACTCCAAATAGTTGTCAGTATGTTGAAGTCTAGTTGTTTGAATTTCCTTGGAGGTGGTATTTGACCTTAGTTTAGTGTACCTCAGGTTATATCACCATCCTTGACTTAATGAGCAAGTATTATAGATTAAATCTAACGAAATTTGAACTTTGAGCTATTGGGAATCTATGAATGCAGCACATATAATAATAATGTTTTTCACTTTAAAAGTCTACTTTTTTTTTTTTTTTTTTTTTTTGGTTTTTCGAGACAGGGTTTCTCTGTGTAGCTTTGCGCCTTTCCTGGAACTCACTTGGTAGTCCAGGCTGGCCTCGAACTCACAGAGATCCGCTTGGCTCTGCCTCCCGAGTGCTGGGATTAAAGGCGTGCGCCACCACCGCCCGGCTAAAAGTCTACTTTTAATAGGACTTTTATTGAAACCTAAGTGTTCTTGTGAATTCAGTTCACATCCCACCTTTTAAATGTGTAGTAAAGAGAGTGAAAGAATGGTATCAACACAGTTTGATACAAGTATATATTTCCAAAATGTTTATGAAGACTAGGTGATGATGCTTTCAGGCTATGAAGAGAAGCTTCTGAATGTTCTCACTGAGGGTATTACATCACCCCCTCCCCTTTCTCCTCCTTTTCTTTTACTCCTACATTTTAGGGGCCTCCAGGTCCCCGTGGAGATACAGGCCCTCCAGGTCCTCAGGGTCCTCCAGGCCCCCAGGGACCCAATGGACTCTCCATTCCAGGAGAACAGGTAAGCGTAAAGGCTTTCTGTAGTAAATGAAAATGTTACGTTAACAATGTGTTTAAATGGAATATTCTCCTCCACTCCTTACCTGTTTTGTTGTCTCTCCCCTCAGCTATTTTTGGTAGCAGGATTTGAACTTAGAGCCTCATAGATGCTATGCAAGCTCTCTACCATTGATCTATATCCCTAGCCCTTTGTAAACTTCTTATTTTGAGATGGGGTCTTGAGTTCACCCTGTGGCCAGTGCAGGACATTGATTCTCCTGCCTCAGTCTTTTGGTTAGCTGGGATGAAAGCCCTGAGCCACTAGGACTGGGTTATCTGCAATATTTTCTATGTGGTTCTAAATTCAAATGTTTTCCAGGAGAATGCAAGGCTAGTTACTCAGATGCTTTCCTCTGATGAATGCTATTTTAGATATGTAAATGGATACACAATAAATAACTGTAGAAAAATTGTTCTACTTATTTTCTCTCTCAAAAACTTCCTAAATGTAGTGCATATATTACTTGTATTAAACTATATTCTTTCAAAGTAGATATAACTATATAAGAGTATCATAATATTAAGTAGAAATTACAGGATGGCATTTTCTGGAGAAAGTGAATGTTAATAATAATAATAATAATAATAAATCTGGCTTATTCATCTCCCTTCAAAACAGACCTATGTGCTTATCTCTGAACCTTTGCACTGTGCTTATGAAGTGATTAAAGTGCATAAGTGACTCATTTCTTCCTTTTAAACTTAATCTCCATTGAGAACCATCCTCTTGATGCTCACTCTAGGGTCGCCAGGGAATGAAAGGTGATGCAGGAGAGCCAGGGCTTCCCGGCCGGACAGTGAGTTCTCGAAATTACTTTTTTTTTTAACCTGTCATGTACTGTTTGAAAAGTTGTCTTTGAGTTTTGCAAAATTGTTTGTTTTCTAAAGCAAAGACAGAGAGGCTGTGGAGTTTGGTGGGTGGGGAGGAGATGGGAGGAGCTGGAGGAAGGGAAAAGCATGGTCAGAATTTATTATATGAAAAAAGAATTTTAATTAAAAAAGTGAGAAAGATGAGGTAGTGAAGGGTAGGCATGCTTCACTGGACCTGGATTTCTCACTCTATTCTTAGTGTTCAAGTGTATACTGTTTAATTCTGATATTGCCTTGATGACTGATGTCTATATGCCTGGTACTGTGTTTGGCCATGGTCTTCTGTTTCTTTCCAGAGCTCCCAAACTTTGTTTTTTGAAAACGTTTTAGAGAATGCTAACAATCACTTTCTACACAAACAGTGTTTCACTGCATGCTAATTGTTTGCTTCCTTTTGTGCAGGGAACACCAGGATTACCTGGTCCACCAGGACCAATGGGACCACCAGGAGACAGAGTAAGTTTGGGGCCACACATATGTATTAATTACAGAATCCCCACAGTCCTGTTTGTACGGTTGGAGATGTGGAGTTCACATATCTTGTGGAAGGCTTCTAACTGGTGTCAGTGGATCATCCAACATCAGAACCATCTTGAGTTCCTTTAAACAAATTGATGGGACTTTGAGGGAAGATTTTGAAATTTTAATTTTGGGAATTTTAAAGTTGTATTAGATTAAGAACGCAGTAAATAGTTTTTAACTGTTAGAGAAACATCCAAGAGACTTAGGAATCATTTTAGATCCTAAAATTAAAATCTTTATCATGAGATAGATTTTATGTAACTTGGAGAGTAGCCTTAACTTTCACAGCATTGTCTTTGAAGTCCCGAGGAACTCTCTGTACCTTTAGAAGACAAGTGTCTCTTCTGAGGTTGATGCTAGTGTAAAGAGCTGGTATTTAGTTGGGAATTTCTCTATTTGTGGCAGCCTTCAAATTTGCCCTTGACTCAAGGTAATAGCAAAGTAGGAAAGCCATTTCACTCTGGGACAAGTTAATTGGTAACCAAATGAACATGACATTTATGCTTCATTCACCAATGCTATGGAAACATTTGTTTCAATAAGAGACCAAAAATGCTTTAGTAAGAGAAATTTAGAGATGTTAGATTGCTCAAAGCCCATAAATCTCACAGCCTTTCAGCATTTTATGGCTTAAACAGCAGTGTGAGGGTTGTCTGCGCTCTATCAGTCAGGCTAAACTGCGACTATCCGCCTTCTCTGGAGGGGTTAGTGCTGTACTTGCTGTCAGTAACCACGTGATTTACTAACCTTAATATCTGTAAGTAATGGATGGCAAGGAGGTGTCACTCAGTGGGAGCAATGGTTCACCAAGATAACTCAAAATAGCACATGGTATGCTCCCGAGCACCGTTTCCCTGCTTCCTTTTACATTTAGAAGAAAAAGAAGAGTCAAAGCACAAGCCCTAGACTCTGATAAGGAATTTGGAGACTGTACTGATGTACTTCTTTAGCCTCTTTGAAGACTGACACTTTGGGCAGTATTGTAAAAATTTTATTTTATGATGAAGAACAACAGTTAGAATACAAAGGTAATACCTTAGTGGCCCCCCCAAACAAAACAAAACAACAACAAACTGAATATGGCCACTGAGAAAATGACAGTGGGCTGAACTGCTGCTGAGGGCTGGCTGTACACACCACAGCCTACTCCAGTGTGTGCTTCCAATGGAGATGGTGGGGGTCCTGAGGGTGACTTCCCAGCAACAGGCAATCAGGCAGTCACTACTGTCGTCACTGCGCCCAGAAGCATGAGGGGCTGGGAGGACCTATGCATTTCCTTTCTGAAACTCTAATCCGTGGCCAACATTGTGGTGAGGGAGAAGGACGAAACTATTTTAGACAGTGAGAGAGACTGTTGGTTTTTGGGGATCTTGGCTGACAAAATAAGAAAGTAACAGGAATTCAGAGATGGAAGTAGGAGGAGAGTAAAGCCAAGGATTGAGGTTCTGCAGGAATAGCAGGGCATGCGACTGCCGTGGATGATTTTGAAAGGAGAAACAGCAGAAGAACCCCAGGGACATGTATCTAATCTCCATATTTGTAGAAAGGTGATCGCTAGTCTCTTCTAACACTGTTTCTCGGGAGACCATAACAGCTGCAGGCTTGTAACAAGAAGTGAAACTAAAAGTTGAAGCATGGTGGTCTGCAGGTGGCCCAAGACAGCCCCTTTAAGGGCTATCAGACGAAATCCCCCTCATCCCAATTTAGATATGTCCCTTCAAAGTCCCAAGCACCACTAGATTATTAAAAATATGACACTCACTAAAAGTTGAGAAAGAGCGTACTAGGCAGCAGTTGGCTATGTTTAGATGGAAGAAATGCCATTCCGACCGTCTCAGCAAAGCTACTGGAACATTTTTGTTTCTTAAGTGGCTCTCAGAAGTAATGTTGGTTTTGTATCAGATGGGACTCAGAGTCTGGTTTGTGTTAAGCAGACCTAGCTCCTTCAGAAAGCAGCCCGAAAGTTTATCCCTTTAAGTTTCTGGAAAGATTTTTTTTTTTTTTTTGATAGGGAGAATTTCTAAAATTCCCTTAAATGAAACCCTTTAAGTTTCTGCTATTGTGAAATCAGTAGACTAAGAAATATGGATACTGAATGATTATGGACAAAATAATCATTCTTTCATGTTTGATTTCTCAAAACCAGGCTGGCCCAGAACTCACAGCAATTCTCCCGTCTCAGCCTCCCCAATGTTGGCATTACAGGCATGGAGCCACCATGCCTGGTACTGATCATTCTTATTCTCTTCAGAAAATGGGACAAAAATCACTTCTGACAGAGGAACACAGCAAACATAAACAGAAAACTGACTCAGAAGTCCTCGGCTGGGTTTCAGAGATCTGTTCTTGGGAATGAAAGCTAAGTAGGTAGCAGGGTGACTCACTCCAGGCAGAGGTCACTTGGCACTGTACCGAGTGAAGGAACTCATCAGTGTGGACACAGGAGCCAAAGGGCAGCCCTGCAGGGAGGTGCACCCTGCCTTTTCCCTGATGCTCGCACTGACACAGCTTGGCTCTGCTGATGAGGAGAGAGTTTACTGCTGGTTGTGAGAATGGAAAACTTCCTTTCCTTTTAGGGTGCAGGGCAGTTAATACAGTTTTGCCCTTTTCAGAGAGCAGCTGTCGAGCAGACAGAGTTGATCACTCTTTGCCCTTCTTTACACTCTTACAGAAGTCAAAACCAGAATCTGCCTTCCTTGAAAAGGATAAGTTTGGCATTTAAAATAGCTTTACTTGTAACTCCACAAATGAATGAGTGCAGGGACTAATTACTCAGTAAAAGTGTAATGTAAATTGAAATAAGTCGTTTTGATATGTTGGTCTTCATATTGAATGAGCACCTACCAAACACCAAATTGTACTCAGTCCTCTGTATCACCCTTAATGATCTACTTGCATCATTTCACTTGTTCATGTTCATTTCCTTTCTAATCTGTAATTGTGATTTCATTCTTATGTAGGGTTTCACTGGAAAAGATGGCGCAATGGGACCGAGAGGCCCACCCGGGCCACCGGTAAGAGCTGAGTTGGTTACACTGCCTCCACCTGGTCTCCAGTCTCCTATCTCTTTGTTCCTGTTTTGCTAGTGAGAAAACCTGATTTGAATTACCCTCCATCTGTGCTGTGGGGTATATTGTTATATGAGCTATTTGGGTTTGTTTTTATAAATCAAAATGTGCTAGAGAAAACAGATACATCAAAATACAGATGCTTAATCAAGTTACGGTTGAGAAAATCTCAGACTGACTTGGCCACTAGCTGGTTAGTCTCATGATTTTCCTCTTTATTGAGTAGTTATTTTCAGGACCTCAGTGGTTACCTCCTGAATCTGGAGCTTCTGACATTTAAACGTTAAGAACATTATTAATGAGCGACCATCAATCATTCCAGGGAAGTAGGTTTTATCTGCACCTTAAACAAAGGGTCCTCTTATGACTTGTGGAGAAGATACTGAAGATAAGAGATTCTGAGACTTCTTAGAGTAGAACTGCCCATAGGTGAGGTCACAGTGAGATAGAGACAGTGGCTGTGCCCCTGTCTGGATGGCAGGATTCAGAGATTCTGAAACATATGTTTAAATGATTTTACTATTTATCTTTAATACATATGTTTTCAGGTTTAAATATTAAGCCTAAGTATTTACTGCAGAGCTCATTTTTTTTTTACATAAATTCCACAGAGAACTATTTTATAAAATCTTATGATTCTGTTTAACGGAAATGGTAGGCTTTAGAACATGATGTATTGGATATTATATTATAAATAGCCCAATAGATAGATGGCGGAAATGCCTGAAAGTTGACTTAAAAGCGACAGGGAGAAATTCTTGTGGTTTTGCTGGGTTGAAGAGTGCTGATAGGATGGAGAGACTTGGAGCCTGGGGAATGTCCCTGAGGAAGAAGTGACTTCTAGACTCCTCTACAGATGCCAGAAGTGTGGCTAAACTGTGATAAACCCAGCCACCTTTTTAATTCCTCTCTGGCCAAAGTTTCCATTCCCATCTTTTGGAGCTTTTATTTTGATTTTTTTTGTTTCAAAAATAAACTAAAACTTTAGGAGTTTCCTTCTGTAAAGATGCTTTGTAACAGATTTACTAAGATTGTAGTCTAGAAATTATGAAGCTGGTTATATGTGTGCGTGTATTTTTCCATTGGTCTCAAGGTATAGTTCAGACTAAATTTCCAGGATTTCCTCCTCGTGTTACCTTAAAATGTGGCTGTCCTCTTCCTTAATGTGGAATGGTAGTCTGCTTCTTTTACAAGGTTTAAACCTGGCTGCAGTTCTTTAGTTACTGTGGCTAGGATTTTTTCCTCGTCATAACATTTCCTTTCTTGGTCTGTGATTCTAGGGAACCCCAGGTTCTCCAGGAGTTACAGGGCCCAGTGGGAAACCAGGAAAACCTGGAGACCATGGCAGACCAGTAAGTAGATGCCTTGCATGCCAACTGACTTCCATTCTCTTGTGGACACAGATAATGAGAACTCTAAGGCTTGGCCATATTTAGGTTATCTCAGGCATAAATGTGTTTGGAGCCTCTGCTGAAATAATGATAAACCCATGGATTTGCCTTGGGAATAGTTCTAAAGGCTTTTTTCCCCTGCTGGGTTGCTATAATATCCTGGGATGAAAATTGTGGTCATTGGGTTTCTTTAAAAGGAGGAAGGGATTATGAGCCAAGACACATATTTCTGCACTGTATAAACACTCAGAGCTTCAGAGCTGGGTCAGCAAAATCATTCTTTTTATTTATAAATGGTATGCTGTTTAAGACATAAAAATACATGATGAGAGTGCAGGGTGCCTTACCTCCTCAGTTTATGAGTGTTAACTCTTTGGCAGACAGTACTACAGAGCTGCACCATTTGCTTCTTGCTCCGTAGCTAAGGATGCTGGAGCATCAGACCAATTAAAAATATTTATTGAGGCCTGAGGAGGTGGCTTAGTGGGTAAAAATGGTAGCCATGCAAACATGAGGATCTAAGTTTGTACCTCCAGAACACTTATAAAATCTGGACATGTAGTATGAGTATCTGCTATCCCAGCGTTCCTACAGAGAAATGGGAAGAAGAAACGGGAGAATCCCTGAAAGCTCTTAGGCAAGATATCTGGCATCCACAGTAGAAAAACAACAAAGAGACATTGTCTCAAATAATGTGGAAGTTGACAATGACCACCCAAGGCTGTCCTCAGACCTCCACATGTGTGCCATGGCACATCTATACCTACAGATGTATACTCAAATGCCCTCACCACATGTGTGCATGTGCAAACAAAATTACCTACTAGGCTGATGGTGTAGCTCAGTGGTGGAGTGCAAGGCCATGGGGTCAACACTTAGCACAAACAAATTAATAAGAAGCCAAACTTAAGTTGGCTATTTTACTTTTTCCAGTGTGGTCCTTTCTCAATTTATATCTGATTTAGCTCTCTCTCACTCCTATGTTTAGTTAGAAATAAAAATTGCAATAACATTACACCTATTATGTGCTTTCAAATTACTACCTTCCAACTAAATTTCTAAAGTTATTAAGTTTCTAAAATATCCACAAGTATTTGAAATGACTATTGGGCTTCATGCCCTTCGTGCTTAATTTTGCATTAGTATGAGGCAAGGGCATTGCTAACCTGTGCAAGCAGAGGCTCAACAATTTCTATTGCTTTTGCTTGAGATGTGATTGCTAGTAACTGGTAGTAAAGATGCTTCTACGAGATCACAGACAAGATGACAGGGAAGATATTCCCATGAACTCCTAACAATATGATTGTCTAAACAAGACTGCATAATGACAACACTAGTTTACATGTTAACATGTGTGGGAGAGATATCACAAGGCCTCACCCCTAGATGAAGAATTAAAGGCAGTTAATGGCTGCTGGGAAAGGAAAACATAGTGTTTTGCTTTTTTTTCTTTTTCTTTTTCTTTTCTTTTCTTTTTAATTTTTTTTAAGAGATGAGACCTTGATAGGTTATCCAATCACAAGTGGTCATCCCTAAACATATGCACATATGAGAAACACTAAATTCACTCAGTAGAGTGTGTGTGTGTGTGTGTGTGTGTGTGTGTGTGTGTGTGTGTGTGTGTGTGTAACAGTAATAATTGAGAGGAGTTGTGGGGAGCTGGAAGGGTAGTTATGATATACATGGTATGTGATACTCGTGTATTAATTTCTCAAAAAATTTAAACAAGCAATTTATAGTAGGAATAAATTGAAAAAGTAAATCAGAAACATTTCTAAAGAGCAAGAAATAAAAAATAATGCAGTTTTCACATCTCCATACTTAATATTAGTATTCCATAAAAATATAATATTTTTGATAATGAGAAAGCCAAGCACAAGTTTTGCTTACAATCATTATAATTCACTATGCATTTATTTGGACCTCATGTCTCAAAGCAAAGAAGTGAGACAATCTAATTTTTCTTTAAAAACACCATTCTGGCATCTGTATTGAGAATAGGCTATTAAGGTAAAAGCAGAAATTAGAGAGGTCAGTTAAGAGGATATTGGAATAGTTACACTAAGCCTTGGTTTGAACTACAGTGATTTCCATGGGAACAGGACAAGTTGGTTTGGCTGGAATAGTATCCTAACATCAGATTTGTTAATGACTTGGATGTTCCTTCTGTAATGGCAGCTGGCTGTTTGAAAAGATACTACTGAAAGATAGGAAGTTCCTGCCCTTGAAGTAACTCTTTTGGACAGGAAGGGGCTTCTGATTGAATATGATAAAGATTATGTGGTTGTTTGGATGTGAGACAAATAAAGAAGAACATCTGTTTTCTTTTCTACCCTGCACAAAGACTAACTGGAGGTAGAATGAGCTACATACTCATCGAGGGAGCTGACAGGAAGCCCGCTAGTTCTTACTGGAAGTGAATGGATGTCAAGCTTTTGGGGATCCCACAATGAATAGTTGAGCTGAGTAACCATGGTAACTTAAAGTGTGATAGGTCAAGTGCAATTTGAGTTCAAGTGTACATAATTCAGTTGCAAGCCTACATGGTAAATGATACACGTATTTTATAATTGTTGTTTTAAAATTCACACCTGAACAAGGCTTTGGAAGGTACCTATTTGGTGGGGGATGAGATTATTTTTACAGAAAAGAAAAATGTTAGTGGCATGACTTTAAGTATGATGTGTCATTTTGCTGGTTTATCAGATGATAGATGCTGCCCTCTGTATTGTCATTCCTGTCCATGCATCATTTTGTACCAGTGGCTCTCAACCTTCCTAATGCTGTGACCCTTTAATACAGTTCCTCATGTTGTGGTGATCCCCAACCATGAAATTATTTTTGTTGCTGCTTCCTAACTGTAACTTTGATACTGCTATGAGTCATAATGTAAATATCTGTGTTTTCTGATGTTCCTAGGTGACCCCTGGGCAAAAGTCATTTGACTCCCACAGGGGTCATGACCCACAGGTTGAGAACTGCTGTTTTAGACTATATCTTCCTGTTTCTAAAGTATGAAATTCTTGTGTTTCAGGGTCAATCTGGGTTAAAAGGAGAAAAAGGTGATAGGGTATGTATTTCTTAAAATTTGGCTTATTTTTATTTCAAGAGTTAAGTGTTGACATCTGAAATTATAGAAATAATATTTTAATTTTTTAAAATTCAATTAACCAGGGAGACATTGCTTCCCAGAACATGATGCGAGCAGTTGCAAGACAAGTCTGCGAACAACTAATAAGTGGTAATTCATTGTTTATCATCTGAGTCTGTGAACAACTATTAAGTGGTAATCCATTGTTTACCATTTGAATGACTTTTAAATTTTAATTCTGGGACAAATACAGAACTTGAGTCACAGAGCTCATCAGAGATGTTTCAAACTTATATAGCTCCGTGCCTGAAGATGGAGTGCAGGCTAACTTTGAATTTAAGGCTCCCCCTCTGAAGTTTAGTTTGTGCTTCTCACAGCATGATCCTGAGGAACACATCTCCTAAAATTGCTTAATTTGCTTGTTAGAAATGAGAGTTCCTTGACCACATTCTAAACTCAGTGTATTATTGTGCTTGGAAATGAGGCCAAAAAATAATATATTTTTCAATATACACTTAAAAAGTTCTCATTTGTGCTAAAACTTGGGTATCATTGCCTTGGGTACCTAGAAAAAACGACATACTGTCCTAATTTCAAAAGGGTTCTCTTTTGAGTGACATCATTCAGCCCACTGAAAGGCTATGTGTTCCAGAGCCACACCACACTTTGATAACTCTTATATTCACAATAAAACTTATGGTTTGAATTGAGCATTTTGTGGAAATGGCCATTGATCAAGGGTCATTTTGTATTGGGTGGCTGATGTACCTCATTTTTATTGTTTGTACTAATTAGAACACTTCCTGGAGATAAGGAAGGAGATGGATCTCCTTAGATGCTAAGGGAAAGCCACTTCCCAGTCTCGCCCCCCCGCCCCCTTCCTGGGTTTCTTTCTAACAAGGTTTTCTATTTACAGGCCAGATGAGCAGATTCAATCAGATGCTGAATCAGATTCCAAATGATTACCACTCAAGTCGCAACCAGCCTGGCCCACCAGGGCCCCCAGGACCCCCTGGCAGTGCTGGAGCCAGAGGAGAACCAGGGCCTGGGGGGCGACCAGGATTCCCTGGCACACCAGGGATGCAGGGACCCCCTGGTGAACGAGGTGGGCCTTTCTGGCTTTACACAGAGATAAAGGAAGAGCTTGCATGTGCCAGAATTGGGGCAGGTTGAAAGCATTTGGAAGGCGGAATTTGGCAAACAACTTCAGTGTTATTTAGACAGTCCAGACGAGCTGGAAAGGGAGCCACCTTTCCCTTTAGTAATTTGCAGGTCACAGGTCTGTAACCTGGTGATGGGGATGTGAGAAAACAGATGCTGTTTTCAGTAGATCTTAGTAGAGCTGTTTCAATCCATTCGTTTCTCTTGTGGCTCTAATGGGAAGCAGTGTCTTGGCAAAAGGAATTAGGCATCACTGTGTTGTGACTATGGCAAGAGCTGAGCAGCAACCGAGGACATCTAAGCAGCCTGATGGTTTTAGGTCCAAATTCTTTCTGCTCCTCCATTCAAGGCCTGGCACTGGTTCTAGGATATTTGTTTGACTTTAATTTCATGGTAGATAAATGAAATTGAAAGGGAGTGGGGGCAGAAAAATGGGATTTTTCTGCTTCCAGATGTTTTGGGACAGTGAATACTAGTTTAAGAGTTCTATAACCCTACTATCTGATGGTGTCAATGGTGTACACACACAGCTCATGAAGTCTACCTGAAGGGCCTGCTCTAAGATCTCTGTTTTTAATTACTATTTGACAATATATTAGGCATATTTGTATCCTTCAAATAATTCCCCTCTGACTTTCAGCCAGATTTGTTTCTTGGCCATGAATCTGGAATTACACAAATGTCTAGAAAGAATTTGGCTTAAGGAGTGAACTTCTGGGAAAAATTAGGTTCTGTTTTCACTAAGGAAATGAGTTACTTGAGTTATTATTATTTAAGATGAAAAATCATGTTTCCAGATAAAATTTTCCCATGCTTTTCTTTTCTTTCTTTCTTTCTTTTTTTTTTTTTTTTGGCTTCTTGTAGGTTTGCCTGGAGAGAAAGGTGAAAGGGGTATTGGGTCTCCAGGACCCCGAGGGCCGCCTGGACCCTCAGGTAGGTTGGTTAACACATCAGATCGGTAAAGCCTGTAAAGTGTGGGAGGCAACTTCATAGCATCAGCTCCTTCCAATATGGCGGTCTGTCGGCGAAAAGTTCAGGTTGGATGTTCTCTTTGTTGAAGAGCACGCTCTATCAGGCGTTTGCTCACAACCTCAGTATAGGAAGGCCTGAATGTCACTGACATAAAGAAGGACTCTTTTTGTAGGGACTTTCCATGCGGTGTTTGTTGTTGTAGTTGTTTTGTTTTTGTTTGCTTTATACCCTCCAAGTACTGTTTTTCCTAGTATTCTTCAATATGGAGTTATTAGAGTGAGAAAAATGAAAAGACTTGACACACATTTTCATTTACAACATTTCCTCAGCATGTTTCAAGAAAACAATAGCTGTTTAATTGTTTTATGCATCATTGACTAAGTTGAAAATGAATTTTTTTCGTTTATTTAAAGATTAAAAAAATCCTCTGTCTAAATCTCTCTCTCTCTCTCTCTCTCTCTCTCTCTCTCTCTCTCTCTCTCTCTCTCTTTCTCTTTGCATGTCTGTCTAAATATCTATGTATTTATCATCTATTGATTTGTGTGTGTTACATGTGTGTTTATTCCATGGTGTACATGTGGATGCCAGAGGACAACTTGTAGGAGACCCACAATATGGGTCCTGAGGATTGAACTCTGGTCTTTAGGCTTGGCAGCAAGCACTTTTACTTATCAAGCCATTTTGCTGCCCCACAGTTTTCTTCTCTTTATGTGGTTTCTAGATTTTTGCACCAAGGCCATCTCTGTGGTTAAATCTCTGTTAATCATAACTAAGTAACACTTAATCCAGAAAGTGTTATTTGCTTCGTGTAAACTGGAGATGTGGACCAGATACTCACCTGGCTATCTGATGCAGCCGTTCTAGGCATCCTTGTCCCTGTATGAATGGGAGCAAACAAGAGAATTCACAGATAATTTTAGCTTGGCTTAATTCTTGCTAAATCAGTTTTCCTTAAATGAAATTGCTACATTAGTGAATTGCTGGCATTAATTCATCACAAGAAAGTTCTTTGGTTCACACTGGGAATTTCTGATGGAATTATTTTTTTTATCTTGCACTAGTGAATGGTGGTCTAATGTCAAGTTAGTGGAGATGTCACTTGAATATGGGAGACTGCCTCAGGTGTTCTTGACAAGAAGGGAAACATATTTGTTTTAACTTTACACTAGGTCCACAAGGAGAATCCAGAACGGGTCCACCAGGGTCTACAGGCTCAAGAGGCCCTCCTGGTCCCCCTGGTCGTCCTGGAAACTCAGGTATCCGAGGACCCCCAGGTCCTCCTGGATATTGTGATTCATCCCAGTGTGCCAGCATCCCGTACAATGGGCAAGGCTATCCAGGTATGTTGTTGCCATCATAAGGACCCCAATTCCTCAGAAACAGAGCCAGAGGACTGAAGGAAGGTAGAGTTAAGGATTTTGTGGAGATGCCAACTTTTTTTCAGTTCTGTATTTTGAGCTTTGCTGTCTTCTAAAGCACAAAACACCTTTCACTCCTTAGGATTTTAAGTAACCATTTTCCCTTCCTGCATTTCTGGATTTATTAAACCACATCATAAACTTCTCCACAGCTCTCCTGGGAGTTAAATGAATGCTACCAATTCATGAGTTTTTTTTTCTCTAAAGGAATAGAGAGATAAATAAAAAAGAAATACAGTTATAGAATGCTGAAAATATATACAGAAAGTGTTTGGGGAATCTGATTTACATGTGATAGCACAGTACAGACAACTGAAATAATTCACTCTCTGTGCCAGCCATGGAACTGATGCTTATCAAATCTGGAACTTAATATTTTTGTAGGGTTGTTAATGAAATTCTAGTGTTCCCCAGTTGTAGACAGCAGAAGTCTCTTGTGCCTGACATTGGGGGAGGTGAGGTTTGGGAGGTATGTTGGTCTGGAGAGAAGACTGTCATGTTGTGGTCAATGGTGACTTTTCATTAGTGCATCCTCATGCATCTTGCAAGTTTAAAAATGATACTGCTGTTTGAAATGGTTTGCTACTAGCAAATAGTGCATGAGTAGTTGAATATCTAAATATCTATATATCTATATATTTATGTGCATAATTTTATATGATCAAAAGTAATAATGAATCCAATGCATACTCCCATGCAACCCATTCCTAAGATTATAATTTAGTTCTTTGTAAAACAAATTTAAATTATTACTGTCTTATGACATATGTGAATTGAAAATATATGGATATATATATATATACTTTAACATTTACATAGATGGATGTGTATATATATATTTTTTTTTGCGTAGTAATTCAACTTTTAAAAACTATCATCTTTGACCTGTTTCAGGTTCCGGCTAACAAATTTTCTAAGTCTCCAGTGCTGCTTACAGTTTGAATACATGAAAATCCTGTTTCTGAGATGTTTGCGCACGTGCTTATTAGAAAATGAGTCTGTATGGAAATCTCACCACAGATATGGTTAACGAACTGGGTCGGCATCATACAGGAGGGTGGAGACTCGATACTAACTTGAATGATACAAAAGCAGTGGTGTCAGCCCGATGCTTTTCAGCAGTAATGTAGAAAACCATCTTTTAAAAAGTTCAAACACAGCCACGAGGAGCCTTGGCTGTGAAGGATGTGCCTAATAAGCTACTAACCAGCAGAGATACGCCATGTTACAAAAGACAATTAACCTGGTTGAAGAGAAATGTCCTATGTAAATAATAAACTAATTGTGGCTTGTACATGACCTGGATGTGATCCTATCCACTAAAATTTTGTAACAACTCAACAGCCTGCTTATGCTCCAAAGCCTGCTGGCCGCTTGCTCTCTGCAGTAGTAACAGCGAATGGATTTGCTCCCCTCTTGCTTGTTAGCAGCGTGTCTGAGTTCAGCGCATGCGTGAGTTCTCGGTATTCCGTGTGTATACTCAGTTTTTTTTTTTTTTTTTTTTTTTTTTTTAACTGCAATTTTTCAAACCGAAGTTTAAAATCACCATTCCTTCCTGTTTGGACGTAGTCACAGGTGTTCCTCACCCACTAGCTGTAACTCTGTGTGAGACACAGCCGCGGGAGACAGTGGACTGTGTATGACCTGGTGATAGGTCTTACGACCCGAGTTCAGTTTCCAGGCACCAATATTCTTCATGTCCTCAGCTCTCCGAGTTGTCCTTTGACGTGAGGAGTTTGAAGTCATGAACAGTTATTTAGGGAAATCCTCCCTATGTACCATGTTTACAGTTCTATGGCCCAATTGCTGATCCTTCCCAGGTTTTGTCCATTGATTGTATTTACTGCTGGATCTTTGAAGGTGTCCCCCCCCCCCCCCCCCATTTGATTATCAAATTCTCTCTGCACATGTGCACATGGAAAGAATTGGACCACTGTAACACATCTATTTATGGTTGTGAGATTAAGACTGGAGTGCCATCACCTCAGGTGACGACTTAACTTTTGCTGTGTATGTACCTTCCAAGTCATGCCATAACTGTAATGTTGAATCGGACAGAGCCTTATGTGCCCGAGGGTGGGGCCTACCTGCCTGATCGTGAGCCCTTCATCGTGCCTGTGGAGCCTGAGAGGACAGCAGAATACGAGGAGGACTACGGTGCAGATGAGCCTGAAGGGGAGCACCCTGACCACATGCGTTGGCGGCGCGCCCTGCGCCCAGGCCCTGGCCAGTGAACCTGAGACCGCGGGTTCACCGAGGTGGGAGGTGTTGGGATTCTCATTCACAGGTCAGACAGGGCAGCATACATCTTTTCTGTGATGTTTTCTTCGCATTGCTTCATCTACAAGTGCTCTTTTCTGACTGTAGGGAACCTTGTTTTTGCAGGCAGCCTAGCTCACAACAGTCTGTAGTCATCCCTGCCTTTGCAGTTCAAAAGCTTACAACAACACACGCTGTTCACAGAAGCTGCAAGGAGAGAACACGCCCAGGGTGGGCTGTGGCAGCCAAACTTCTAGGTTAAACAGCAGGCCCTGGAAACCAGAGCAGCTATATGTTTGGAAAGAGCCTTTATCTTTCTCAGTACTAATCTGCAATTCAGTCACATCCCATTTCCAGTAATTCCTCTCCTGAAATCAAAATGGAGGGAAGCACCAGCTCACTGTAGTGTTTCACCTTTTTCCTCTTCCTCCTGCTATGCGTTAGGACACAGAATCTTAGTGTCTTAACAACCACAGACCTTCCACCACGTAGCTGAAGTTATTGTATCAACTGGATACTGTTCTATATCACCGTAGACGTCCTTGTTTTGACACACTAACATTTATGCCAAATTGCAGATTATTCTGCAGAAATGGAGTTGCATGTTTGTGTTGTATATTTAGAATGAACTTTTGCAGAACATATTTCTTAGTTATCAAAGCAGTTGGAAATGTCTGCAAGACTATGAACATAGAATTGCTGCTTTTATATTTTAACTGCAGATTGTGAATTTCACTGCCTTATATTATTTATTTCTGAAACAAAAGAGGCATTTTTCAATAAAACTACTGAAAATTTGACGTGGCATAGTCTTTTTTCTTTGAAGGGCCTTTTGGAATGCTCAAGTGGTTGTTACAGCAAACAAATTCACATCCTTGGATACAGTTACAAATCTCGCTAATACTGTTAAATTATGCTAAATAACTTTAGACTTTTTTTAATGCTGTGGTGAAGTCATTGAAAAGAGTGGTGAGAGCCTTTAAAAATCCGGCAGATTCCAAAGGTTTTATTAGGAATGTAGAGGATGTGTGGGCTGGTGGAAAAATAATGAGGTATCCTAGGAGACCCTAAACAACCAAATAATCTACAACCCACACAATTTTGTATGCATTTAATTACTTTCCTATACTTTACCCAATAGCAAATTTAATTGCAAAGAGGAAAATTCCTTAATGGAAAAATTTAATTTAGGTAAACTCTTCTTTTCCACTTAAAAATGCAATAAAAGCATCCTAAATATCAAAGCAAATGTTGTAAATGTCTGAAAAAAAAAACCCAACATCAATTTAAAAGTGAGGGGTGGGCAGTGGAAGAGTTTCTCATGGGGCAAAACATGAATTGAATTCTCCTTGGAGTTTGAGATGGAAAAGCATAGATGATACATTAATGCAAGTCGGTTAAGAGGTTTTAAGTAGACTGGTAACTCATAGCATTTGTCTCTTATTCTCAACTTTTCACTTATATTTTAAAGCCAGAGGAGAACACTGAGGTTCTATCAGCCCCCCTCTTTCACTATAGGAAGAACTCAACTTTGCTACTAGTATCAGAAGAGGACTAAGGCTCCCTCTTTCTCACTTTGTAGGTAGATGTTTCCTGCCCCTCCCCACCAGTCCCTTAACCCTTATTCTCTAGGCAGGAGCTTTCAAATCTCAAAGATGCCCCAACATAGTTTCTGATTCATTTGTGGTTTGGATATTCCTTGAAGAACCCTTGTATTAGGAGTCTGAAAATGGGTCCTCATGTCACTGACTCAGTGGGGTCACAGCCACATGAATTTTTTTGTTTTTTGTTTTTTTTTGAGACAGGGTTTTTCTGTGTAGTTTTGGTGTCTGTCCTGGATCTCGCTCTGTAGACCAGGCTGGCCTCGAACTCACAGAGATCTGCCTGACTCTGCCTCCTGAGTGCTGGGATTAAAGGTGTGCGCCACCACCGCCCGGCCACAGTCACATGAATTTGAAGCACAAAGTAATGATTGACTAGATGTGGGTTTGGTTCATGATGTTTGTAATGTATTGGTTCACCACTGCCTTCTAGATTGCATTAGAAGAAAGGACTGGGGTCAAGCCATTCCTGAACAGAGAATTAGTAAGGAGTTAGGACACATGTGATTTTTTTAATTGAAAATATTTTTTTCATACAATTCTGACACATATGATTTTTATTTTCATAGCATATTTCATTATTAACTGTGCATATACTCAGCAAACTTTGAAGAGATGATATAGTTTGGGTGTAAACAATGACAAAATCCCAGAAAAGTCAAAACTATAGGTGCTGGTTTATTTATTTAAACTTTCTTGGAAGGGAATGCAGTACAACTCAAAGGGTATTCTTTTTTTTTTTATTTTATAATTTTTGGTTGTGAGCCTAGCCTTTAATGGCTGAGTCATCTCTCCAGGCCTTATTTTATAATTTAATTTAATTTTACACACCAGCCACAGATTCCCCTGTCCTCCCTCCTCCCGCCCTTCCCCCCAACCCATCCCCCATTCCCATCTCCTCCAGGGCAAGGACTCCCCTGGGGATTCAGCTCAGCCTGGTAGATTCAGTCCAGGCAGGTCCAGTCCCCTCTTCCCTTCACCTAGGCTGAGCAAAGTGTCCCTGCATAGACCCCAGGCTCCAAACAGCCAGCTCATGCACTAAAGACAGGTCCCAGTCGCACTGCCTGAGGGCCTCCCAAACAGTTCAAGCTAATCAACTGTCTCACTTATCCAGAGGGCCTGATCCAGTTGGGGGCTCCTCAGCTATTGGTTCGTAGTTCATGTGTTTCCACTAGTTTGGCTATTTGTCCCTGTGCTTTTTCCAATCTTGGTCTCAACATCTCTCGCTCATACAATTCCTCCTCTTTCTCACCGATTGGACTCCTGGAGCTCCACCTGGGGCCTGGCTGTGGATCTCTACATCCGCTTCCATCAGTCATTGGATGAGAGTTCTACCACAACAGTTAGGGTGTTTGGCCATCCTATCACCAGAGTAGGTCAGTTTGGGCTTTCTCTCCACCGTTGCCAGTAGTCTCTTGTGGAGGTATCTTTATGGATTTCTGGGGACCTCTCTAGCACTTTGCTTCTTCCTATTCCCATGGGGTCTTCATTTATCATGGTCTCTCTTTCCTTGTTCTCCCTCTCTGTTCTTGATCCAGCTGGGATCTCCTGCTCTCAAAGGGCATTCTTAATAATGTTTCAATATGAGAACATTGTAACATCCATTGATGTCTACTTAGTATTTGAAGGTGAGGCTTCAGTTTCAAGAAAATAGCCTGAGATTTCTATTCACAAGTTATTACTTTTAGTGAGGTCTATAGCAGGAAACAGCATCTACACAGACCCCAATTCCTGAACATTTCATATAGAATATTTTGTATAATAGAATTAACAATTTATCAAGTGTAAAAGTAGGTTGCACATTTATTTTCTTAAATATGTGAGCGTTCATTTGGGTCTATACAGAATCATGCTGTTTACTTCCATGTTATTTTCCATACAAATGAAGTCAATGTAATTTCCCTAAACATTTACTATCCATTAGATTGTATTAAGCACATAAGGGTCTTTATCTCTTGGTTTTTAATTATAGTTTCTTCATCAATAAAAAGGGTTTGGACTCAACAGTCATAAAGTGATATAAGTCCTTCATGAAAATTAACCACTTTTTGCAAAGAATTGCAGTGGTTACAGTGGTTACTGCTGTTTTCAAGGACATTATAAATACAAAGCAACATTGGCTTCTAGGTTACTTAGGGTTTAATGTGGACATCTGCCCAAGCAAACACTCATTAACCTTTGCCTTCTTAGATCAGGCTACTTAAGGTCGGGAACAGAATCACAGTCCTTTCCTTTTTTAGAAGGTCCTGTACTCCCTGTCTTCAACTCCAATGTCTAGCCCAGTTCCATGCCAATGTTCAATTGCACATCCCTCAGGACAGGCTTCAAGCTGTCCAACAAGAATCAGATCCTGTGTGTGTGTGTGTGTGTGTGTGTGTGTGTGTGTGTGTGTGTGTGTGAGAGAGAGAGAGAGAGATTCTGAGTTTTTTTTTTAAAGAGTGAGAAAGAACATGAAGTTGGATGGGTAAGGAGAGGATCTGATAAGAATTGTTGAAAAGGAAATAACATGATCAAAATAAATATTGTCAGAAATTCTCAAAAAATAAATAAAAAACCAGGTACCTCAAACTTAACAGATTTACTAGGATTAGGTTCAGCTATAATAGAAAGCAGCAAAGTAAGTGGTTTTAAGAAGAAATTCCTTGGAACCCAGCTATGTAATCCCAGCTATTTGGGAGGCTTTTGTAGGGAGATTACAAGTTCAAGACCAGTCTGGGAAACTCTGTGAGAACGTGTCTTAAAACAAAACAGACTAATAAAATAAAATTCTGGGTATCTAACTTGATAGTCAAATTCTTGCTGAGTGTGGTAAGGCCCTGGGTACAGTCCTAAGTACCAGAGAACAAATCTACCATCACAACAAAATATCCCTTTATTTCTTGTGTGTAAGGAGGCGTAGACTCTTGCTTTTATATTTTACTGCTCCGCCCTTTGTGGTTGTCATGGTTAAATTAAGTAAATGGCCCATGAGAGTTAATAAAGCTATAATTATCAGATTGAGAAAGAGGAAAAATAAAGCATCATTCATTTGATTCATATTCTTGAAAGCTGCAGGTACAATGCATACTACATATATGTATCCAGAACTTAGTCTTTTTGTAATATCTGCCTCTGAAGGAAAACAGGGAATGTTATCTGTCTTTGGAGTTGTCATTTGACCAGTTAAAATGGCAGCTCTATTGTCATTTACACCAGCAGCTACCTCAGGGTAGAAACGTGAGAGTCATTGTAATTGTGCCTTCCACTTCCCACTGTAAGTTAACCAAAGCTACATAGTTTTGTCACACTGTTTACGTCATAGTCACACCATCAATTCAGTAGACATCCCAGTGAGCGGTCCTAATTGCTTTTCTCTGATGAAAAATCTGACATAGATTTCAGCATCTATGTCAGATAACAAATCCAATATTCTCAATTATTTGAGCTTTTTATCTTCAGAGACTTTTCTTTTACTCAAGCTCGGCTACTCAATCTTTCCAAGGTATTAATACAAATTTGTTACAAACTGCCAGTTCTTTAAAATCACTGAGGGTGACACTCTGTCCTCTTGGTGCTTCCTGCTTACCTGCTCAAATACTCACAGTGCTTCTATCCTCTGGTTTTGTTATAACCCCTGTCATGGTGAACCCTCTGTGCTTTCCTTGTCCTTCAGGCCCTCCTTGTCTTCACGTGATGCTTCCCCAGCTTGATGTTTGGGCTATGGTTGAATGCTATATTTACTGAATATCCTTAAATGAATGACAAGCTCATTTCATTTTTGTTTGGTCATTGCCCATTGCCTTTAGTTATGCTTAGTTAACATTACTGTCTTAGAATTCTATTGCTGTAACAAAACACCATGACCAAAAGCAACTTGAGGAGAACAAGGTTTATTTCATCTTATAACTCTCAGGTTATACTCAATCATGGAGGGAAATCAGGGCAGGAACCCAAAGCAGGAACCTGGAGGCAAGAACTGATGCAGAGGCCATGCAGGAGCATTGTTTAGTGCCTTGTTCCTTACAACTTTCTCAGTCTTCTTTTGTATATACTCCAGGACTAACTGCTCCGGAATGGCACTGCCCACAGTAGACTGGCTTCTTTGATGTCAATCATTAATAAAATGTCCCATACACTTGATTGTATGCCAATCTGGTGGGGCATTTTCTCAGCTGAGGTTCCATCTTTCCAAATGACTCTAGCTTGTGCCAAGATAATAAAGCACTAACCAGGACAATTGCCTTCCTTCAAATGACACACCAATGAATTACTACTAAACTGCAACCTTTCCTTGCTAATCCTTAGGACCACATATTAACATCAACATCTCAATATAAAACATACTTTGTTCTAAAAGTTCCACAGTTTTAAAGAGCTCAAATACTTTAGAACTTTAGTCTCTTTAAAATATCCAATCTAAGCCGGGCGGTGGTGGCGCACGCCTTTAATCCCAGCACTCGGGAGGCAGAGCCAGGCGGATCTCTGTGAGTTCGAGGCCAGCCTGGACTACCAAGTGAGTTCCAGGAAAGGCGCAAAGCTACACAGAGAAACCCTGTCTCGAAAAAAACCAAAAAAAAAAAAAAAAATCCAATCTATGTAAAACTCCAAGGTCCCTGTTAAACTCCAATTTGGGCTGAGACAGCTAAAATTAAGGGCTATTTGTGGGATAGTATGCAAAGCTTCCCCATTTAGAAGGGAATCTAAATGAAATATCCAAATAGTGGGGGAGACAGAGTCCCCACTGACTATTTCTTGCCACCAAGCAAAGCTTCAAGTACCAGGATTGGGTTACTTCTAATTGAGTTGTTGACCAGAGGGATCCCACAGGAATCCCCAAACCACTCAGGCTATTGCCAAAACTATAGGTTACTTCCCGTAAACTGACTGGCAAGGCTCCATTGCTGCAGGCAACACCTATACAACTCATCGAACATCTAGAAGTCCAGCTGGTGCCTACATAGAGCCTTCACCCCCTACGTTCTAGCATTTTTGGTACAGAAAGGTATTCTGCATTTTACCAAAGAGGAAACATAAACATCAAGCCAGCCACAAACTTTCTGATCTACAATGGTATCCTGTCTGCAAGATATACCAGGGCAATGGTAGCACAAACCTTGTGGGAGTAACCAACCAATATCTGATTTGACTTAAGACCACCCCATGAGATGGAACTCATACCCAACACTGCTTGGGTGACCAAGAACCAGAGAGTAGACAGCATATACACTTAGGGTAAAACCCAATCCTACTGGTCTAAACAAACAGGCAAGCAAGCAAGCAAACAAATAAACAATGCAGTGTTATGGAGTTTGTGAGCCCTGAGAAAAGATCATAGATTCAATGCATGTATAATGAAAAGATTTATTGATTAGCAGCTAGCAGGACAAAAAAAATCTCTAAGCCAAATTTGAGATTGCCATGAAGGAGGGGTATGGGGAAGGGTATTTTAAAGGCAAAATCCACAAGAAGACATTCAATATTTATGCAAGCAAGCAAAATTTGGTCAGTTTTGCCATGTTTAAGTGGCAATTCAAAACAATAACAGAACTGACTTCTCAAACAGAACAATTCGAAACTTAACAGACAACTCAAAACAATCTTTGTGTATCTGCATAAGCAAGTTACAGAAGCCAAAAAAAAAAAAAAAACCCAGACATATCATAACAAGTAGATACTCACAACTGTACATTTTTGGGTGGAGTCACTGAGTCAGGGTTTCTGGAAACTTATCTTTCAAGGGACTGGAGTCAGAGACAAATAGCTAATGGGTACCAAGACAGATGCCTAGCTGAATTTCACTAGCCATCACAGTAGCTACACAGTGACTCCTAATGGCACATTCACATCAGTGCCTTGCTCAGCCCTTCATCAGAAGCTTCTTTCTGCAGCATATGGGAACAAAAACCGAGACCCACAGCCAGACATTGTGCAGAGAGTGAGAGATCTTGGAACATTCAGCCCTAAATGGGATCAAATTCCTTCCCACAGGGCTCAAGGAACCCTGCAGAAGAGGAAGCAGAAAGAGTGTAAGATCCAGAGGGGAAGGAAGACACACACACACACACACACACACACACACACACACACAAACCAAGACAAAAAAATCAAAACCAAAACCAAAGCTCCCTAAATTAACATGATCAAAGCTCATGTGAACTCTCAGAACTGAGGCAGCATGCATAGGGCCTGCACAGGTCTGCACCAGGTCCTCTGAGTATATATTGTGGCTTCCAGTTTAGTGTTTTTAATGGAACTCTAAGGTATTTGAACGCATGGGTCTCTGACTCCTGTGCCTTCTCTTGGGCTCCTTTCCCTCTCTTTGTTTGTCTTGTCCAGCGCTGATGTGAGAGTATTTATTTTATCTTACATTTTATTTTGTTATATTTTATTATTATCCCTTTGAAGTCTGTTTGTTTTCTAATGAGAGACAGAAATGGAGTGGATCTGGATGGGAGGGGAGGTGGGGAGGAACTGGAGAAGCATAATCAAGATATAATATGTGTGAAAATAGTGTTTTCAATGAAAGGACAAAAAATAAAATAAAAATAAAAATCTGGCAAAAAAATCTCTATATAGCATAAGCATAGCTTATACCTAACCAAAATATGATTCTGTACTAGTAAAAACAATAATGAATTAAATAAAAAATTGACACACATATTAAAAAAACAACCAAAACTCCAATGTATTTATAAAATATCCAAAATCTGTCAACTGCAGACTCCAAATTTAAATCCAAAATTCAACAGGGTAAACATTTCGGTGCTTAACATCTGGGACCCGCCCATGGTCCCTGGGTTCCACAGGGCTTTGGCAGCTCCATTTCTCTGGCAATGCCATCTGAAGCACACAGAGGTTGCTTCCAGGCTCAGGCCAACGGCACTCTATAGATGTTGCTGTATTTTGTGGTCATCTCACAGTACTGGCATCTCCAAATTTCTAGGGTCTTTGTAGTAACTGGATTTTACTTTGACCAATAGACTATACTGACTTCTCGTCAGGGACTCTGACCCTACTACATGGTGCAAAACATCAACTTCTCTCCATGACGCTTTCAATTCTGTAGTTTCTACTTCAGTGGCCTCTCACAGCTTCTCATAGTGCCAGGCCTCAACTGCTGTCCATGACCCCTCATGCCTTCAAACCTACTACAACCTGGGAAACTCTTATACAATACCAAGTCTGGTTGCCAACACTAGCTAAAGCCTTGGTCCCCTTTGGGCCATAGCTTCTGGGTGCTGACTCTGAGGAAACACTTTTTGGAAGATTTTGTCTCAGTGATGTTGAGTTCATCTTTTTTTAAATAATTAATTCTTTTTATTTAAAAATTTTCATACAGTCTATTTTGATCATATTCTCTCCCTTTCTTTCCCTGACTCTTTCCTGTTTTTTTCCATATCCCTAGCCACCAACTTCATGCTTTTTCTCTCTCTTTTATCCTTTCTTTAAAAAGGGCAAAAACAAAACAAAACCCCCCACAAAAACACAAAATCAAAACACACTAAAACCAGAACTAAAACCAAAGCCCAAATAAGACACACACAAAAAAATAACCCAACACAAAACCATTCATGAGATGCACAAACAAAACAGAACAGAAAAACAACAAAAAAGTCTGTGTGTGTTGGTTAACTTCTTATGGAATGAGGCCTGCTGTGGAGTGTGGTTGATATACCCAGCGACACTCCATTTAGAAAAATGTTTTTTCGCTTTCCCAGAAGGTATCCATTACAAGTGGCTTCTTGGTTAGGTTAGGACTTTGTGTCCATTTCTCCTTTTCCATGCTCAGATTTAGTATGCAGGTCTTGTGTATTCTGTCAGTATCTGTGATTTCATGTGTGTTCATTCTACTTCTGTATGGCATTGTTTCCTTGGGGATATCTACCAACTCTGGCTCATACAATCTTTTCACATCCTCTTCTACATAGAGAGCTGAGCCTTGAGCTGAAAAGTCTGATAAAGACATCACACTAAGGACGGAGTGCTCCAAAGTCCCTCATTCTCTGTACATTATCCAGTTGTGGGTCTCTGTCAATTCTCATCTACTGCAAGAAGAAGCTTCTCTGATGAGGGCTGGGCAACGTACTGATCTATGGGTATAGCAATATGTCATTAG
Source organism: Peromyscus californicus insignis (assembly GCF_007827085.1). Taxonomy (NCBI): domain Eukaryota; kingdom Metazoa; phylum Chordata; class Mammalia; order Rodentia; family Cricetidae; genus Peromyscus; species Peromyscus californicus. The sequence goes on along the minus strand of NW_026294402.1, from coordinate 74,450,998 downwards.
GAGTCTATTTCTTGCTATGTTCCTTTAGCAGAATAATAGTAGTAGGTTTTCACCTAGGGCCCATCACCCATCGAATCTCAGCTTCTTGGCCACTTTAACAGTGACAGATATGGGTTCCATCTTGCAGGATGGGACTTAAATCTAGTTCTAAAAAAGTGGTTAGTTACACCCATCACATTTGTGGCATTATTGCACCAGGATGTCTTGCAGGCAGGTCACTGGTGTAGGCCACAGGGTTTGTAGCTGGGTGATACTGATGATTACTTCTCTCCTTCAGTAGTGTGCAGAGTACCTTGCAGCATAGTGAAAGCTAGTCAGTTGGCCCGGACCTTCTAATTGGAAATGGTTCAGTTTCTTCATGTTTTATGACATAAGTAAGTTATGTCCTCAGCAACAGGGCCTTACCATTAGGTTATTGAGAGTAGCCAATAGCTTTTGCAATAGCCTGTGTTGTTTGCCGTAGGGAGTCTATGGAACCATTTTGGCCAAGGAATCAGCAAGATGTAACCTGCTTCTGGCACTGGAGGTCTTACTTGATGGCATACAATGTTTAGTTGGAGCATTGTCTTTCTCATTATATAGTGACTTTGTTTAAGTTCCTTTCTTAATGTATGTATTTTAGGAAGCTATATGGTAGTAGATCTCTATATGGTTTTTAAAAAGGCCTTTAGTATTAGCTGTCCTTCCCCATATTCCTTCCTTTATCCTTCTATCCCATCTCTCTCTTCTTTTAGTCCTTCCATTCTAGTTTCCCCTTTATCTCTTGGAAGACCATCTACTCCCCCCTACTTCCTTATTTGCTATGTAAGTTCTATGGTTATTCTGAACAGAACACACATATCTAAAGCTTAAAAGCTAATATCCACATACAAGAGAAAACATGAAATATTTATCTTTTTGCTTCTAGTTCTACCAATTTACCTGCAAATTTCCTTTTTATTAATACTTGAAAAATACTCTGCTGTGTAAATGTACCACATTTTCATTGTCCACTTATTGGTTGATGGACATCTAGGCTATTTCCAACTTCTGGCTATTATGAATAGAGCTTCAATGAATGTGGATGAGGAAGTATCTATGTAGTAGTATAGATGTAGAGTCAGTGAGTATGTGCCCAAATCTGGTTTATCTGGATCCTGAGATTGAGTAATTTTAAGCTTTTTGAGGAACTTTCACACTGATTTCCATAGTGCCATACCAGTTTGCACACCGACCAGTAAGGAATGAGTGTTTCCCTTTCTGTTCACCCTCCCCAGAATGTGCTGTCATTTGTTTTATTGATCTTAACCATTCTGACTTGGGTAAGATGAAATCTCAAAGTAGTTTTAATTTTCATTATCCAGATGGCTAAGAAACTTGAACATTTTTGAAAAGTGTTTCTCAGCCATTTGTATTTCATCTTTTGAGAACCCTCTGTTTAGTTCTATACCCTATTTTGAAATTAGGTTATTTGCTTTCTTTATGTTCAGTTCTTTTTAGTACATTTCATATTCTAGATACTAACCCTTATTACAGTGGTTATCAACTTTCCTAGTGCTGGGACCCTTTAATACAATTCCTCATGTTTTAGCGACCCCCCTACCATAAAATTATTTCATTATTACATCGTAACTGTAATTTTGCTACAGTTATAAATTGTAACGTAAATATCTGATATGTGACCCCCAAAGGGGTTCTGACCTACAGGTTGAAAACCACTCACTGCTTTACTAGGTTATGCAATTGTTTTTTTAAATCAGAAATATAACTTTATTTACATTACAGACTAAAAATGTAAGAAATGTTTACCTTACAAATAAATATTTTTAACCTGGGTTAGCTGCATTCCTAGAAAATTCTATACTATATATTATTATAACTATTAGTTAATTTTATCCTTAGCAGAATTATAAAGTAAAATAAAATTTTTGACATATGCCCCATTTCCAAAATTTCAAGTTTTTAATTGTTAAAGATCTTTTCCTATCTGTAAGCTGCTGGTTTGCTTGGTTTTTTTTTAGCTTCATAGGGCTCCATTTACTAATTGTTGGTATTAATTTCTGGTTCAGGGTATCTGATTTTATGTTGAGGTCCTTGATCTGTTTGGAGTTGAGTTTTGTGCAGGGTGATCGATAAGATCTATTTTCATTCTATATACAGTCATCCAATTTGACCAGAACCATTTGTCGAAGATGCTCTCTTTTCTTGAATATGTTTGTGACTTATTCAGCACAAATCGGATGTCTATAGGGTATGTAGAATTATGTCTGGGTCTTCAGTTTAATTCCATTGACCAACATACCTGTTTTTCTGTCAATACATACTGCTTTATACTATATCTCTGAAGTACAACTTGAAATTTTGGATGGTGATAATTCCAGGAATTATTTTATTGTTCAGGATTGTTTTAGCTGTCCTAGGTTTGTGTGTGCGTGTGTGTGTGTGTGTGTGTGTGTGTGTGTGTGTGTGTGTGTGTACATTAAGTTAAGTTGAATATTGTTTCTTTCAGTTTCTGTGAAGAATTGTTTTAGAATCTTGATGAGGCCTGCACTGAATCTCTAGGTTGCTTTTGGTAGAATGGTTATTTTCACAATATTAATCCTACTGCTCTATAAGCATGGAAGATCTTTCTATCTTCTGATTTCTTCTATTTTTTTCTTCAAAGTCTTAAAGCTTTTATTATACAAGAGTTTCACTTGCTTGTTTAGAGTTATTCCAAGATAATTAATTTTTTATGTTACTATAAAATGTCTTATTGCTTTAGCTAAGACCTCAACCTCTATATTGACTAAATATAGAGAGAATGGAAACCATTGTCTTGTTCTTGATTTTAGTGGAAATGCTTCAAATTTTTCTCCATTTAGGTTGACATAATCTGTGCGGTTGCTGTAAATGGCCTTTATTATGTTGAAGTATGTCTCTTGTATCCCTAGTATCTCTAGGACTTTTATCTTGAAGGGTGTTGGAGTTTTGTCAAAGGCCCTTTGTTCACCTAATGAGATGTTCATGTGGTTTTTGTCTTTTAGTTATTTATGTTTATTGATTTTCATATGTTGGACCAGTCTTGCCTCTCTGGGATGAATCCAACTTGACCATAGTGGATAATCTTTTTGATGTGTTCTTGAATTTTGTTTGCAAGTAGTTTATTGAGAATTTTTGGATCTATGTCCATAAGAGATATTAATCTATAATTTTCTTTTTTGGGGGTCATTGTGTATTTTTGATATCAGGGTAATAGTCACTTCATAAAAAGAATTAAGAAATGTACTTTCAATTTCTATTTTGTGGAATAATTTGAGGCATATTGACAGTAGATCTTTGAGGGTCTGGTAGAATTCTATACTGAATCCATCTGACTCTTGGTCTCTTCTTAATCCCAGGTGATTCTTCAGCCCCAGATGACCAGAATTGATTGTTCCAGCAATGAAAATGCATCCCTTTAGTGGTTCTTATTCACAACCAGTTCTTCAGCCCTATCTGACTAAATCCATAGATTCTTAATCTAAAATATCAAACAGCCAAGCCAGGTCTCGGTAGTTTTCAAGATTCTTATCTTCCAAGCTTCCACAGGCTAGACTACTGAGCTCTGAACACTCAACATCTCTCCCAGCTCAAAGTTCAATCGCCATCATAATACTCTCAGAACCACACAGTCAGGCCTGTCAAAGCAATTTAATTATCCTCTTACCAATTTCTGTCTTAGTTTTCTATTACTGTGAAGAACCACTGTGATGAAAATCACCTTGGGTGGAATAGGTTTATTCAACCTTACAATTCCCAGGTAACAGTCTATCACTGAGGGAAGTCAGAGCAGGAACCTGGAGACAAGAACTGATGCTGAGGCTTTGGATGAGCAAGCCAATAAGCAGCACTTCTCTATGGCCTCCCGTTCAGTTCATGGATTTGTGGATGTTTCCCATGGGGCTTTCAGGGTCCCTTTCCAGTGTTCATTTATTTTCAAGATGACCTCTTCTGATGACCACTCAACTTTGCTTCCATGGAGTAATTCACAGATTTGTTTTTGGCTGGTCTGAGATCCTCTTAGGAGAGATTCCAGCATGCTCATCCAAGTCTTGCTACCTAAGAAGTCTATTTGATGACAGGAGACTCAAGCCTCCTTGTCAAGTCAAATGAAAGAAAATTCTCCTTGAATGGCCTTTCTATGCCCTGCTGAATTGCATTTATTTCTCACCGTTAAATACATATATATGTAAGTTAACTCAGCATGTCTACTATGTCAGAGATCACCACTGTGGAATACCATGCCTGTCACGTAGGCATCCTTCAGTCTCTGTGAGCAATTTTTCTTAGACTCTCCTTTGCATGACTCACTTCAGGGGAGGGTTTGAATCATCCTGTTGTGGATGGGCAAAACCACAGCTTTTCCCTAAGACAAGGATTACTGATTTCAGCAGATTCCTGGCTCTCATCTTTTCAGATATAGGCTGTGGAGGTGATGGAACAATAGCATCTAATGGCAGAGTTGATTCCTCCTGTTCCTTGAGGTCCTCTGTAACTGTACTCTGTGGTTCTCTTTAGAATGTGAGTGGTCAGTAATTACTGTTTTCACTGCCTTTTGCCAAGTTTTGAGTCAAGAGTAAAAGTTCCATTTAATAGTGTGCAACCCAATAAACCAAACTCCCTGGCTCCTTTATCCTTCTGTTATACCTGTGTCCTGAATCTCTGACTTCAATTGCTTTTACCTTATATTTTGAGATGCAGTCTTTTATTGGATCTGGAGATCTGTTTTGGTTAGGCTGGGTGACCAGCAAGCTTCTGGGATCCATCTGTCTGCATCCTTCCTCTTGTGCTGCCCTTGAGCTTATGGATGGCCAAGACTGGCTTCTACATGTGTGCTGAGGATCTGAACTCAGTTCTCATGTTTGTACAGCAAGTACTTTCTTTCCCTAGTACCTCTCTGTCTCTAACTTGGGGTCCTGACTTGTCTAAGCCTCTGCAGATGCTAGACTTCTTGTCTGATGGATTTTGATCATTTTAAAATTAAAATTCTACTGTTGATCTCTACAGAAATTGAATCTTTGAAAAATATTTGATTGGGGAAATAGGAAGGAATCTTGGAAAGCAGCAGCTATCATGGGAAGAAGGAGGTTGTTAGAAGGAACTAAGAAGGAACTGCAAGGAAGTAAGCAAAGGACTGTCAAAGGAAGCAGAGTTCACCTGTTTCCCTAGAGTGATTCTGGGGTAGACACCACATGACCAAGAGCTCATATTTAGTGATTCTGTCATGGAGGGACATTTTTTCTTGGGGGAGGGGGCTGGAAAAGAAATGAGTATCATATTCAAACTTGTAAGATAGGGGTTAGGGAGATGGCTGAGTGTGTGAGTGTTCATTGCCAAGTTTGACCTGAGTTGAACCCCCAGAACCAGTGTGGTAGAAGAAGAGAACTGACTTTTACAAGACTTCTGACCCCCACCCACCCCCAAAGAGCACACGCGCGCGTGCGCGCGCGCACACACACACACACACACACACACACACACACACACACACACACACACCACATTGAATGAACATAATGAAAAAGATTAAAAAAAAAAACCTTGTGAGATGGTAGTACATAGGTATTTGGAAAAGCAATTCCATTATACTCACTTTGTCAGCAACACAAATTCCACATTGGAATTCTGTAGCAACTCTGTTTATGAAAATCTACGGAAGATAGAGAAAGAAGTTGGTTACAGAGTGTAAAAAGCATAGCTATGAAATGCTGTGGTCAGAGAGGTACAGACAGATCTGGGGATTCAGGAAGTTACTCTAGGAGGAGGAAGGTCCCCTGAGCAATTGGAGTAGTAGAGTCAGGGCTTGGTAGGACCCCGTGGCTGGGTGACTGTGCTTAGCTCAACAATTATGATGATGGTGTTGAGTTCATGTTTTAGCGCCTCTTCAGCTTTTTCCTTGGCACCCTCGGGACCGAGGGCATTAAAGCCTTGAAATGGTGCACAGATTCTCCTACACACACTCACAATGTACTTCAGTGCTTGGCTTAATAAGAAGAGTTTTTTGATGCTAGATGATCAGTTGGTCAGCAAAAGTGTCTTATGGTTTGGGGGAATATTTGAATCATATGCTCTTTTCAGAAGTAACATTATACAAAGATGGAATTTCAAGTTAAGTGTTAAATTAACTCTTTTTAAATTGGAAACATTCATGCTTCTGGAGGCTTGAGTCATACCTTCAGAAATAGAATTACAAACACACCTTCATAAAATGTGTGGCTTAATGCTTCTTCTCACTCATTCATGAGTACTCTGAAGATCTAGTCTCTTCTCGCAGAGTCCTGAAACTTACTCCTTTGGAGGAGAACTCTTGGAGAAACACTGCTTGCTGGCTTGCTTTCCATGGCTTGCTCAGCCTGTTTTCTTACACCGTCTAGGACCACCTGCCCACAGGATGTACCACCCATAGTGGACTGGACCTCCCACACTAGTCATCAATTAAGAAAATGTCACAGACTTGTCTATAGGCCAATCTGATGGAGGCATTTTCTCAGTGGAGGTTTTCTCTTCCCAAATGACCCGAGCTTGTATCAACTTGACAAAAAAAAAAAAAAAAAAAAAAAAAAAAAAAAAACCAACATATCCCCCAAACTAAATATTTTGTGCTTCATTGAAACAACCGATACCTTTTAAAAATAAAAGCAGATTCATTGATTAAGCTCACAGAGTACTGTTTCCATGGAAGATTTTGATGTACTGCTATGGCTTTTTCAGAAAGCTGACAATAAAACTATCAAGTGTGGGGATGAATAAGAGGTTGTGGAGAGAAAGCAAGCAGAGGAAACTGATCAAGAGAACAGAAAGAAAGAGAGGGGGTTGGTGATTTAGCTCAGTGGTAGAGCTCTTGCCTAGCAAGCACAAGGCCCTGGGTTTGGTCCTCAGCTCTGAAAAAAAAAAAAGACAAAATAACAGAAAGAAAGAGAGATTTGTCTCAATGGGAAGAAGAATGATCACTACATTATTTTAACTTTTTAACTATGGTAGGAAGCAAAACAATCTCAGTGGTATTTTCGAAACTTTTGTTGTATATTTAATTTGGAAGCAAAGGCCAAAAAAGAAATCCTATAGGTGGTGTGATGTTTAATCTTGCTTGTGACCTTGATGAAGTTTAGAATAACCAGGCAACTAACCTCTGACCCTGTATGGGAGGGGATTTAGGTTAATTGAAGTAGAAAGACTCACCCTAAGTAGTGAGGTAACATTCCATGGGCTGGGTTCTGGGACTGAATGAAAAGGAGAAAGTGAACTGAGCCTAAGCACCCCTCTGTTGCGGTCTACGTCCTGACTGTTGACACATGTGACCACCTGCTCTCTGCTCCCACTGTCATACCTTCTCTGCCATGACAGTGTATCCTTTGTAGCTGTAAGACAAGACAAACCCTTCCTTCCTCGAGTCGCCTTGCCAGACATTTGTCACAGCCGTGAGACAAACCACTAATAAAGGCAGTGACTCACAAAACTTGATATTCATGTAAATGTTGGGTACATGTGCTTACAAGAAAGCTCATGAATAATGATAACCTGGAAAATTTTGAAAATGTGAACAAATGGAATGATAATCACTACTTGAATTTGTTCATTATTTTCTCTTCATCATACAAAATGACAGAACATTAGTTGGAGTTAGCAGAGGCATTCCCGCTAAAACTGCAGCCCTGTTTAATTGATTTCTGTGTTTGAAATAGCTTCTCTAGGGTCCTTCAAACCCAAGATGCAGGCAGGCATTATAACACCACTGCTGTACAGGTTCTGTTTTGAAGTCCTTCCAGCTTTTATCAGTCAAGTCTCATTTCACTTGGGATTTATTTTTTGAAATCAGCATCAACAACACACAAAGGCTCCAAAAAATTCCTCATTTAAGAAGCAGCTTGAATCAATTCAGCTTTGGCACATTAGAGAAAGACCCAAACATTTCATTCTATTATGTCATGTTTTGGCATATGCAGTTGTCCCCCCATGTCCATGGAGGATTGGCTCTGTGACCCTACAGATGCTAAACTCTGGGGTTGCTCAAGGCTCTGTATGAAATGGCTGGTATTTGCACATCGTCCACACTCATCCTTCAATACCTTAAGATTTGTTGCTGTTACTGTTGTTTTGAGATGAAGGCCTTGCTATATTGTCCAAGAAGACCTTGTCTTCTAGGCTCAAGCAATCTTTCAGCTTCAGTTACCTGAATAATCGGGGCAATAAGCTCAACATCCAGTGCTCTCATATAATGAAAATAAGTTCTAGATTACCTATCATACCTAACGCAGTGCAAATGCTGTACAAATAGTTGCTATGTTATATATTTTTTAAAGGAATAATGGGAAAAGAGAAATCTAAACATATTCAGATCAGGTAGTTTTCCCCTTAAACTACAATCTGTTGTTAGTTTAATGTGTGAACGTACGTGGGACCCACAGGTCTGGAAGGCTGACGTCCACTATCAGCATTCACACCACTTTGTTCTCTTGACATCTGCAGTCCCCTTGTTGTCTTACTCACAACTTACATTTCTCTTCTCTAAAATCATCAGGGAATTATTTTAGGGAGATTAATAGAGAATATGATTTAAATTTAGAAACTATCGGAGCCTGGGAACAGGAGCAGGGAAAGCAGGCAAGAGTAATACAAAAGATGAACTGGGTTCCCAATTCTCAAACATCTTGTAAGTATAATTATTCTTTCTTGATATCCACCACAAATTAGAAGGAACAGCTTCATTTCTCCCAAGAATGCAAGAGTAATTAGTTCTACTCAGTGGTGAAATCTAAATACTTTCTAGATATACTGTGTGGCGTAGTCATTTTCCTGCAATGACATAAAATAGTCATGAGAACTGAAATAAGTTTCTTAAATCACAACTACTGCAGAAGCTTCAGCTAGAGTCCCTAATGAACTTTTAAATTATGAGTCAATTATAATTTTTGACCATTTTTAATTAAGAAATTTTGATGACTGCCATTGACTGTAACATTCCTTTCAGTATTTTGGTTGGAACTTAAGAAAGGAAGGGAGCAATGTGACATTAAATAGACACATCAGATAGTCCATATGTAGTAAATCTGAAAGTCAAATTATACCCATCACCTACATTATAGATTCCATACAATGTTACAAAATTTCCTCTTTATATTTATTTGGTGAGATAATTTGTTATGACATTAATGATAACAAGTCAAAGTAGGTTACTAAAAATAGAGTTTAGGCCAACCTCTCAAAAGACTGACAGTAACTTTAGAATGAAACTCAGATGTAGTTGGTTTTTCTTTTACTCTTTGCTCTTTGGGGGCCTAGCATCCAACTCACAAATAAATACATGAAGACTTATTCTTTCTTATGAATGCCTGGCTTTAGCTTGGCTTGTTTATAGCCAGCTTTTCTTAACTTAAATGATATCACCTACTTTTTGCCTCTGGGATTTTACCTTTCTCTGTTCTATATGTCTTGTTTTACTTCTTACTCCATTGCCAGCTAGGGTACTGGCCCCTTGCATCCTTTTCTCCTCCTTTTTTTCATTCTTCTCTTTCTCTTTTTCTCCTTCTATTTATTCTCTCTATCTGGCAGTCCCACCTAGCCCTCTACTGCCTAGCTATTGGCCATTCAGCTCTTTATTAGACCAATCAGGTGTTTTAGGCAGGCAAAGTAGCACAGCTTCACAGAGTTAAACAAATGCAACATAAAAGAATGTAACACTGTAGCTGGAAGTTTTCCTGTGTCCTGCAGCTGTTCAGTCCCAAGTAAACACACAGAGGCTTATATTAATTACAAACTGTTGGGCCTACGTATCAGACTTATCATTAACTAGCTCTTACGACTTAATTCAACCCACTTTTAGTAATCTATGCTTTGCCATGTGATTTCATGGCATTACCTGTGTTACATTACATCTTGCTCCCCCAGCACTGCTCAGTATATCCCTCACTCTGCCTTCCTTCTCCCTTAGCTTGGATTTCCTGCCTGGCTATAACCTATCTTGCCATGGGCCAGAGCAGCTTCTTTTAACTGATGGTAGCAACACATATTCACAGCATACAGAAAGATCACCCCACAGCATAACACATCTTTGCATCATTAAACAAATATTCCGCAGCATAAATGAATATAACACATCTTCAACTAATATTCTACAACATTTCCTCCTTTTTGTCTAAATAAAAAAAGAAAGGCTTTAAATTTAACATTGTAATACTACATACAACATTAACAATTATCATGGAACATTTACAATATTCAGTCCATTTGTATTTAGCAAATTCAGAGAAAATACTCCATTATCTATCCTATCTTAGTGATTCCAAAGTTGTATTCATAATTTACTTTATATCATAAATAAGGAAAACTATATTTCTAACTATTTAGTCTTTAACTCTGTCAAAAACCCCCAGAAGGTTTTAAATATTGCCTAACAACAGAGACATCTGGCTGCCTGGACAGTCACCCAAAGTTGCTCTGCAATGTTGGGGCACCTGTCTTCAGCCTACAGGCAGAGAGTATCTGGCAAACTTTTCAGTGAAGCAGGAAATTTGAAGGACTATTCTTTGTATTGGTAAAGTCTGTCAGTCACTTTCCTCTGTGTCCTGCAGAATATCTGGCAGATTCTTCTGTGAAGCAGGAATCTTGAAGGACTGTCCTGCCTTGCTTGGCAAAATTCAAGTCTTTTTCCTGTGTCCTTGCCACATTGAAAGCAAACTCCCTATCATTTTCTTTGATGCCTATCATCCTTTTATGAAGTAAATTGGTGCTGCCAGGAACAGATCTGTCTCATTTGTCATGAAAAAAACCTTAGGTTATTAAACAAGTAAAATGCCACATTCTATAGTTTGAAGTGTTTGAAGACCATTTATCTGTCTAAATTATACCTGTTTAACGTTGAAAACATACTTAATGTGACTACAAGTTTGATTATTGTAGATTAACTATTAACCTCATTTCTTAATTATACATTGCATTTTTAAATGAGCTGCATAAGCACAATACCTCAAACAAGAGTAGAAACACATACACACACACAATATAAAAAATAACTTTAAATTTGTATCAATATACCAAAACTCATGCCAAGGCAAAATATCTGAGATTAATAGTTGTTATCCTATATTCTCATATTCCCCTAAATGACAACAAACATCCAGAACTCACTAAATAACCAACAGGCACTCACCTTCACCTCTTGGGAATGTGGGTGTCATTTTCTCTAACCTGCCTCCTGTTGTCTGAGGGTGGTGTTGCTGGCAAAAGCAGCTGGCACTGAGTCGCCCAAGGACAGGCTGGTGGAGCACCTGATTTACAACAGTGTGTCTTCAGTCTTAGGTTTTTAGTTATTAATTTAAAATTTTCATTTATTTTACATCCTGATCTCAGTTTCCTCTCCCTCCTCTCCTCCCATCCTCTGGTGCCATTGTCCTATGTCCTGTCCCCATCCCCCCTCTGTCTGTCTGTCTTCATTTCTCTCTCTCGTGTCCCCACTCTGAGATGCCCTTTCGTTCTCTCCCCTCCTCCAATAAGCCTCTTGTGTTAGGTCTGTTTCATGGTGTTATCTCTCAGCAGCACACCTCGGTCCCAACCTGCCTAGACACCTTTCACCACATATCCTAAAAGTCCTAAAAGTGGTGCCTGTGACCTGGTAGGGCTCTCCTTGTGCCTATGCCCCCACCACCTAGGACCTCTGCATGTGTGTGACAGTTGTGTAGGTTGGTCTGTTGGTGGGGCTCCTAGCAATGGGATCAGGACTTGGTCTTCAGTCTTAATTAATCCAATCTAAAAACTCCTTCACAGACATTTTCAGAGGTTTGCTTTCTAAGTAATTCCAGATTTTGTTAGGTTGACAGTCAACATTAACTATCACAGATACTAAAAGTATAATACATAGAAATTATCAAACTCAAGTCAACCAGAGAACAAGGGAACTACTGATGTGATCACTAAATATTAGATTGCTTGCACAGAGCCATATTGAGTGAGAGACAGTGTCTGAAGGGACAAAGTTAAGCCACCCATTATAGCTTCTGTAAACTGATGATGGCCAGAAGATGAGGGAACACAGTGTCTTTTGCTGTAGTCTACAGAACGTAAGTATCTCATTCACATCACAAATTAAGCAACACAAATATGCCTTTGGCAGTGAGGTCAAAGTATGGGGATTCAATCACTGCTAGGGAATGTGTCTTTCTAAAGGACAAATAAGTCATTAATTTTGAACTTTTCTTCTCCTAATCTGTGTTTAGCAGCCAAGTATGAAGCAAGCATAAATGTGCAGGGACAGCATGAGCTTGCAACCCCACTTTCCCATTTAGTTCTTCAAGAATATCTGATATAAAGAGGAAATGTCCCGGGAAAGGATAGAACATAGATGATAGCTGCCTCAGCACTACCATAGGCTGTGTGCATGTATATTACACATAGCTTCTTTCTGTCATGTTAGGGGTATATTGCTGATCTCCTGCAGGTCAGAGTATTACTATTGTCTCCATTTGGACCAGAGATCACCGTAAATTCAGGAAGGACCGTGTCTGTGTGCATGCCATGGACAAACTGACAGTCTTCTATGGTCTGGAGCTTCTTCCATTGTCACATCCCAAGAATAATCTCAATGATGTACAGGACTCATGAGTTGTTAGGGGTTTGATTATGATGGCATGTGGGATGGTACATCACTGTAAGATTTTAACAAGTCAGGATGTTAACCCATAGCTGAAGAGTGTCATTAACTCTTGTGTAACAGATTATATGTCAGAATATACACATTTGACTTCAATCCTTTTCTTTAAATTAAAAAAATTTTAATAGTGAAAAGATTAAACCTCCATCAAGAAATTTTTAGGAAAATTAATACAATTAATTATTTTTAATTAAAAAATTAAAAAATGTTTTTGGTAGTCAGTTACAGAGATCAGTAAAATAGGTCATAGAGGACTTCATGATGTGGTCTTACCAAGGTCCCTCTGGTTATTAAGAGATAAATATCTGGTTTCTGGTACCCAGTATGTGAAATTGTCAAAAGTGAAATGGTTGAAAATGTCTACCAAACAATTCTGTGTAATTTCCCCTCTGAAATTAAAGGAGAAATGAACACTTCTCAAGTTACTTTACCAAGTCAGAATTTCTTTGATATTAAACTATATCAAGATATTACAAGAAAATGAACATAAATCTCATGAACATCTCCCAACTGTCATCAAACTACAGTTTGTGGACTGGCTATTTGTAAATAAAAAATTGGCCAACCCACAAACAGACTCCATGTTTTTTGTGTGTACTTTTTGTTTTGTTTTGATATTACTTTCTCTAATTTTTTTGTAGTTCGTTTGTTTTGATTTTCCTTTCTTCTTTGTAACATGATTCTTTCTTTTTTTTTTTTTCAAGACAGGGTTTCTCTGTGTAGCTTTGCACCTTTTCTGGATCTCGCTCTGTAGACCAGCTGGCCTCGAACTCACAGAGATCTGCCTGGCTCTGCCTCCCGAGTGCTGGGATTAAAGGTGTGCACCACCACTTCCTTGTGTAACACAATTCTTAAAAGTTCTTATAAGTAGAAAACCTGGAGCCAGACATTGGGGTGAAAGTAGAAAGATCAGAGAAGCAGAGCAAGCCAGCTACAAGTTCTTACCTCTACAAAATCCTCGGTCTCAAGAGAGTGATTTCCTGTTTCCTCACACCTTATATACCTTTCTCTGCCCAGACATCACTTCCTAGGATTAAAGGCATGTGTGATTCCTGGTACTGGGATTAAAGGTGTGTGCTGTTACCTCTTGGCTCTGTTTCCAGTGTGGCCTTGAACTCACAGAGATTCAGATGGATCTTTGCCTCCTGAGTGATAGGATTAAGGGTATGTGTCACCACTGTCTGGCCTCTATGTCTAATCTAGTGGCTGGCTCTGTCTCTGATCCCTAGATAAGTTTTATTGAGGTACACAATATATCACACTTTTTCTTCCTTCCTTCCTTCCTTCCTTCCTTCCTTCCTTTCTTTCTTTTCTTTTCTTTTTTTTTAGAAGGAAAAAAGATAAAGTTGGGTAGGTAGGGAGGTAGGAAGGAGATGGATGAGGGGGAGAATATGATAAAAATATATTGGATGAAAAAAAATTATAATAAAAAATAAATTAGTGAAAAAATAAAGCCTTGTTAGAATATTGCCACATCCACCCATTTGCTATGGCAGAGTGGAGCAGCTGCAGATATGGCAGAGGATAAATAGTCTGAGAGTCAATGACATTTACTATGTGATTCTTAAAGAGCTTTGCTAATTCCCCACATAAACACAGAATTCCCTATTCAAATTTCAGATGTTGAGTCTGAAATCTATGAACTAAGTTCTCTTGGGAGACCTGAGGATGGATCCACCATCTTCTTTCGGATATGGCAGACCCGATGGTGTTGCACATAGGAGGCCTTGCATATCTGGTTATTGCGTTTTTTAGTGAAACCAACACAGAACAGATGCAGCAAATAACCATTAGTTGTCTTAACATCAGCATGAGCTTCAATCATGATCTGCCACTTTCTGACCATGGAACACATTTTTTTTTTTTGTCCTGGGCAAGATCTATGACATGAAGTTAGTCATACAGTTTTTGCCCTGAACATTCTTGGTAATTAGCCTGAATTTTTAAAATGCAACTTCATCATTCTGTAGATCAGCAAGGCCCACTTTAAACACAAAATCCATGTTGTGTGCAATCAGATGCAATTTTGATTCCTTGAGGCCTTGTGACTAGTGTTTATCCAATGTTTCTAATATTGAACATACTCGGAGCCTTCACATCATACCAGTCTTAGAAAATGGATTAATTGTTTTCTTCTTGGCTTCCTTCTTACTGACTACCATGGTGCTGCTCCTAGAGCCAAAGGCAATTTAGAGTTTTCTAATAGCTATCAATGCTGAAAAATTTTCAACTATTTATGGGCCATTTTTATTTCTTTGTTTGAGAACTGACTATATAGTTCATTAGCACATTTATTGATAGGATGCTTTTGGTTTTTGGTGTTTAAGTTTTGAAGTACTTTGCATATCCTACACCTTAATCCCCTGTCACATATATAGTTATTCAGGATTGTTTGCCCATTCTCTAGGCAATGAGGCAGTTTCTTTAGTCTGGCAATTATTTACTCCTGTCAGAAGTTTTAAAATTTCTTGTAATCTCATTTGACAGTTCTTGAAATTAATTTCTTTTATTGTATTATTTTTTTCAGGGAATCATCATCTGCCCTATGTCTTAAAGTATTTTCTCTGGAATGGGGGTGAGTTGGGGGGAGGCTGAAGGGGCAGGAGGAGGGAGGAGAGGGGGATCTGTGGTTGGTATGTAAAATGAACAAACAATTTCTTAAGAAAAATATTTTCTCTGCTGTACTCTAGTAGTTTCAAAGATTCAGACCTTATATTAAGGTCTTTGATACATTTTGAATTGATTTTCATCCATCTTGGGAGATTTACACCTAGATTTACTTTTCTACATTAGAAAATCCAGTTCTTGCAACATCATTTCTTAGAGGTTATCTTTTCTACAATTTATGTTTTGACAGTGTTATCAAGATTGTAAGAGCCAGAAGACTAGGGTGTCTCTTGTGAGATTGTGTCTTTTATGAATGACAGGGAGGCTCTACCCATGAAGTCTCAACAATATGGTTAACAAAACATGTGGTGATATTCCCCAAAATATTGTGCACCCTAATAAACTTATCTGAGGTCAGAGAACAGAACAACCACTAGATATAGAGGCCAGAAAATAGTGGCACTCACACCTTTAATCCTAGCATTCCGAAGGCAGAGATCCGTCTGGATCTCTGTGAGTTCAATGTCACACTGGAAATAGCCAGGCATGGTGCCACACTCCTTTAATCCCAGGAAGTGATGGCAGGAAGTGGAAAGGTATATAAGGCATGAAAACCAGGAACTAGGGTCAGTTAAACTTTTAGGCTTTTGAGCAGCAATTCAGCTGAGATCCATTTGGATAAGGACTCAGAGGCTTCCAGTCTGAGGAAACAGGATCAGCTGAGGAATTGGCAAGGTGAGGTGGCTGTGGCTTGTTCTGCTTCTCTGATCTTCCAGCATTCACCCCAATACCTGGCTTCAGCTTTGATTTTATTAATAAGACCCTTTAAGATTCATGCTACAAAAACAAGACCTGAAAAAGAACACCAACTGACATTAACATGGATGGGGAAAATTTCACGAGGTTTTACAGGCTGATGAGAAAGGGAGAACCCCTCTTCTCAGGGGATAAGCCCCTGATAGGTTATTCGATCCCAAATTGTTGCATTTATAAATTTATACATATATGTATAAATATATATATATGTATATATAAACATAGTAATAATTAAAGAATAATAGACCATGAATTTGAGGGAGGAGTTGAAGGAACATGGGAGTAGTTGGAGGGAAGAGGGGAGAAGATGTTAAAAACAGTCCTTATCTATTTATAAAATTATTTACAATATTTAAGAAATGAGGTAGCTGTAACTGTGTGGGTTTATTTCTGGGTTCTCTGTTCTGTTACATTGGTTTAGATGTCTGTCTTTGTGAGAGTATTGTGCTGGTTCTGTTTAAGGTTGGGCATTGTGATTTCTCCAGCATTGCTCTTTCTGCTTTTGATCATTCGGGATGCTCTTGCTTTTGTGTGAACTTTTTGATGTTTGTTCTAGTTCTGTAAGGAATACTATTGGAATTTTTATGGAAATTCCATGAAATCTATGGCTTAAAAAAAGATAGTTGTTCTTATAATGTTAATTATGCCAATCTACAAGAATGGAAATGTTAATTATACCAAATCACAAGAATGGAAAGTGTTGATGAAAGTTTCTCCATCCCTCCCAGTCCTGCCTAGGCAGTAGCCATTTCATAAAATAATCACTCAGAGGCTTAATATTGATTACAAACTGTTTGGCCTATGGCTCAGGCTTATTGCTAACTAGCTCTTACATCTTAAATTAACCCATTTCTATTAATTTATGTATCGCCATGTGTCTCATGGCTTTACCTGTGTTCCATTATATCTTGCTCCCCTGGTGGCTCTCAGTGTTCCCCACCCAACTCCACCTTTCTTCTCCTTGTATCTCTCTTGGATTTCCTGCCTGGCTGTATCCTGTCTTGCCACAGGCCAAAACAGCTTCTTTATTAACCAATGGTAGCAACACATATTCACAGTATACAGAAAGACCATCTCACATCAGGGAGGTCTTCCCATCTTCTAGTGTCTTCCTCACTTTCTTTTTTCAGTGTCTTAAGGTTTTCATTGTACAGGTCTTTCCCCTTTTTGGTAAGGTTTATTCCTAAGATTAATGGAGTGGTTTGAATGTGAAATGTCTCTACTTGGTCTCAGTTGGTGACTCTGTTTAGGGAAGTTGTTGAATCTCTAAGAGGTACAACCTTGTCAGAGGAAGTACATGGTTGGGGGCAGATTTTGAAGCTTCATAGCTTTGTTCCATTTCCTGCCTCCTTCTTTGTGTCCTGTGTGCAGATGACATGTGACCAGCCAGCTCTCTGCTTCTGCCACCTGCTGCCAAGCCTTCCCTGTCACCTAGACTCTAATCCTTTAGAAACTTAAGCCAAAATAAACTCTTACATAGGATGTTTTTGGTCATGGTATTTCATTGCAGCAGTAGGAAAGTAACCAATGTAGTTATTTATTTTTTAAGTTGAAGCCTTTGCGAGTGGGATTTTCCCTCTGATTTCCTCTAAGTTTATTATTGGTGCATAGGAAAGCATCTTATTTTTGCATGTTGATTTTTGGATTCTGTTACTTTTCTAAAAGTGTTTACCAGGTTTAAGAGTATTTATTATGGTAGAATTTCCAAGGTATTTTCATTTTAGGGTTATTTCATGTGCAGGTAGAAATAATTTGACTTCTTCCTTTCTCATGTTTCCCTTTATTTCTTTCTCTTGTCTCACTCATCTAGTAAAGACTTCAAGCATTATATCAAGTAAGAATGGAGAGGATGGGCACTCTTGTTTCAGACTTTGGAAGAAATGCTCTTAATTTTTCCTCATACAGTAAAATGTTGGCTGTATGTTTGTTTTATATAGCCTTTTTATTTTGGGGTATGTTCCTGTTAATTCCTAGTTTCTTCATAAGTTTTATAATGAAGAGATGTTGAAATTTGATCATAAAAGATTTTTAAGATGACTGAAATTTACTGATGCAAATGTGTGATCATATTTGTCATATGCAAATAGCTGTACCTATACCATTAAATAGTCTATTCACTAAAAAAAATAATATGAAATGTCAGTTTTGTTGTGTTTTAAGATTTCTTTGGACTTTTTACTTAACCTGACATGCATTTGTTTATTCTCATGCTAATATAATCATGTTGATTATAGTGACTTTACAGATATTTTTCTTTTTAAAGGTTTATGTCTCTCTCTCTTTCTCCTCTCTCTCTCTCTCTCTCTCTCTCTCTCTCTCTCTCTCTCTCTCTCTCTCTCTCTGTGTGTGTGTGTGTGTGTGTGTGTGTGTGTATGTGTGTGAATGCTATATGTGAAGTTGCCTACTGAGGCCAGAAGAGGATATTTGTTAAAAATGGTAGAATGGACTGAGGTTCTTTTCCCAGAACATTCTTTGAAGGTGATCCACGGTGGCATCCTGAGCTGCCACACACTTAGGCAAGTTGGAATCCTTTTCAAAGAAATGGGTCAGAAATTGTGGGAGCCCATTCTCGGGTTCCTCGTGGCTTTACCCAGCAGGTCCGCATAGAGGATGATTAGGACCACGGGCTTGAGTGCAGGTGTCTGAGATGGTCTGCACTTGGCTGTGCTGGGGGAGGAGGTCTTTTGCTCCACCCCTTGGCATCTCTATAAAAACCCTGGGGCAGAGACAGTCGGGGCCGTTGGAAAAGGTTCCAGGCCCTCTCGAGGCTATCCTTTATTTTCTATCTGTTTATCTCCGAGATATTCTCCGCAATAAATCCTTCTATCTAATATTTCCTGCTGCTCACACTCAAGAAAACTCTGGGGAACTGTGGGGGTGTTGGGTAAATGCCCCAGAAGAAATGGATTCACATATCTGGAAAACGCTGTGTCTCTGATTCTTCATGGAATGCCAGCTTTGCCTGATCATTGCAGAATGCCAACTTTTGATGTGTGCTGGTTGGAAGAAGAATGAATCTTTCACATAATTCCCTTTTAGTAAGATTTTTTTTTCCTTTCTGGTTGAAATAATTGTTTTGGGTACATTTATTAAAAAGCAGCATGTTCTATCTACTTTTCAATTAATACTAGTTGGAAAAAAGATATTTTCTATAACTTAAATCTATATTTTGAAGTTGATGTTTAAAAGTCAAAGTGATGTTGCTCACTGTGATGATTCATATGAGATCAGATTCACTTCTTTTCATCATGTTCCTAAGCTTCAACAGTTGCTGTAGCATTCAAAGGTGATGGAAGGAAGCTTTTACAACCAGGAAATGAAACTCGCCCTGTGAAAGCCATTACTGTGTATAGGCTCTTTTCTTCCCCTTTGCTTTCAACAGATGTTAGAAGAGGAGAGAATTTTTTTTTTTTTTGCATGGTTAGATTTTTGGAGAGGTGTCCATGATGTTTCTTTTAATTTCAAGCCATGGATCTTAAATCGTGCATGATCCATGTGGCTACAAAAGATTCCTTGGTGTGTCTGCCTCACTGTCAGGGACATGTGGACTTACATTGCTCCTTTAAGCAACATGTTTTAGGGTATGTATGGAACAAACTGCATATGAAAAGTTTTATGGATTAATTTAAACCACATGAGGGAAGTGTTCAGCCTTCCTAGTTATAAGACCTCATTTACTATGAGAGCAACAACAACCACCATGTTCATTGAGAGCTCATTTTCTGCTCTCCACGGTTGGGAGTTTGTCAGCATCTTTATTAATGCCATTTTAATGCTTATTCTTAAAGTCTTAAATAATTGAGGACTGGAGTTGGTAGAGAATCTCTGTATTTAATTAAAATAGTTGTTTTTTTTTTTTTGAGACTGAGAACTTAAAGTTAGCTTGCTGCCTGGAGTCCTTAAAGAGGGTCTTTTCAAACTCATGTGAGGCAGAACCAGCTGAAGAAATTTGCTTCCAATTTCTATGGAAAAAAAAGATTAAGTTTATCTTCTTAATATTAGAGGTACTCTTGAATTATAATATTAAGTCAGGTTTTATTCTTCCCCTCCTACCCCCCATAGACATATATCTTCATGAAAAGCATTTATTACAACCATATTATTCATCAAATGCTATCTACTAAAGTCAGAACAAACACTCAAATTTCAAAGGCTCAGTCTATTAACATTCTGAACAGGACCTTAGGCTAAGTGGTGTTAAGGTATTAAAATTCATAAGAGTAAGTTAGAAACTTCATACCAGTTAACTTCATTCTTTATTGCAACTCGCAGAACTGATGACATATCAGCAGTCTTTGTCCAGCAAACAGAGGGCATCCTAGAAAAATTGAAACACTTTTCACCAGTGTGTGCCTACCTCTTATGAACTATCCAAGCTTCATGAAATAATTTCAAGCTGTCTCACTAAGAGGCAGAGAATTTTCTGTTCCTGAGTTGTCAGGCCAGCCAGATGTGATTCCACAACCAAATGATATGTGATATGATATTATTTCCCAAGATACTGGGTTTGTTTTACTATCCAAAGTTAAACTCTTTCACGTGCCCTGTGAGATGCTGGCTGGCTTGAAAGCACACACAATGAGTGCACATAACAAATCCTGTATTTTGAGCACAAGGAGAGAGCATACAGCTCTGATTAGTAAGAAAATACAGCTTTCTTTATCTGACTAAACAAAAGTCAAAAGAGCTTTACTTACTCGTGTTTTGATGGGGTGTGCAGTAGTGCATCTTTTCAAGGCATCCAATGGGTCTGCCTAAAGCTGAGGGCCAGATCACCCCTAAGGTATCCTAGACATTGACCCAAGGGCTGGTCCTACTGACTGACTTAGAATTTTAGCTCTACCTAGTCTATTTGAATATAACTTCAGACACATATGGAAATGACTCTTCAAGCTCTGGGCTCAAGTAGAGCTTCTTGAGGAATTTTAAACCTCAGAGATACAGTTGATTATCTACAAAATGAGATGGAAAGGAGAAAGTTGATTGTTAACCTATATGAATTCCCACTCTTTAACATTTCTGAAGTCTACAGATTTGGTTGGAATTTTGTTTTTATTGGATATAGCTACTTGATTTTTGGAGTTATAGAGGATAGGATGAGAAAGATACAGGTGTGGGAGTTGATAGAGCTCTGGAGTAGTATTAACTTCTAAATTAAGATCTAAGGACCTTGGGCAGTTTAGAACATGGCTTCTGAGAGGCATGGCCATTAGACAAAGCTGAAGGCCGAACCTTTTCTCTGTTTTGGTTTCATATCAGAGGAACAGGTTGAAAGAGGAAATGAAGGTATGTTTTTGTTTCCCAGTACAGGAGCCCTCTGTGGAGTAGAGAAACTTCCACTCTGATTCAATAGTGGAGAATGAACATTTCTGCTGTAAAGAAGCTGGACAGGGACCATAGAGTTTGGATGGCAGAGGGGTAATCTCTGACTAGAATAGACTTGTATGATATAGAGCGTGATATAAGAATATTCTTGTGAACTGGAGGATTCTCTTGTGCCTCCTCTCCCACAAAACACAAGTCATTTACATATTCAAGATATTTTTCAAATTGACAAGGGGAATATACACACACATACATATATATCATATATGTATACATATGATATAAAACATGATATTTTGAATGTGTATACATTGTGAATATTGAACAAGTGGTATATATACATAGTGAAATATATTCAACCTGTAAATATAAACTCCTACCTCTTATACCTGCAATTCCATCACTGATGGTCAGCACTGGTGCACAGATTCTCAAATCTAAAGACTTTAGACTTAAATGTAAAATATAGAAGCCAGGTGTGGTGGCACATGTATTTAATCCCAGCACTCAGGAGGCAGAGGCAGGTGGGTCTCTGTGAATCTGAGGCCAGTCTGGTCTACAGAGTGAGTTCCAGGACAGCCAGGACTACACACAGAGAAACCCTGTCTTGTACCATCCCCATCCTCCTGAAAAAGAAAGAAAAAAAAATTAAGGTGTAGATAGAACAGCATCAAGTTTTTTTGTCTTTTTGTTTCATCTTTCTTTTTTTTCTTTCATTTTTTAAAATAAATTTTGTCAGAATAATTATCAGGATAACTGATGCTAGGGACCAGAGAAATAGGGAGAAATAAGAACAAGATTGGGTGAACAAAAGGAAGTAAAGAAGAAAATAAAAACCCACAAACAAATAACCCTTCCCATCCCAACCACCACTGTGTGCATAACTGTGGCAAGGGTCCACTTGGAAGCAGAGTAATGGCTCCCCCAAAATGCTTATGTCATAATCTTTGAGACTTTACATATTATATTGCTAAAGGGACTTTGAAGATGTGATCAAAGATTCTGAGAAGAAATAGCTATACTATAAATGTTTCTATACTATAGATTCCACAGCCTCATGAGAGGCACAGGACATTTCTAGGCTGTATTCAAGATAGGAAGAAGACTTGGCTGTGGAAGAGTGGTCAAAGATGTAATGTAGAGGACACTGAAAATGGAAGTTAGGAACCATGATCTAAGGACCGCAGGCCATCTGTGAGAAACTGCAAAAGGCAAGAAAGTGGAGTCATCCTCAGAACCTGTAGCAAAGAATATAGCCCCTCACAGCTCCACTTTCCAGCCTCCTGTACTGGACTTCAAACCTGTGTGACTGTGAGATAAGGTTGTAGTGTTAAAAGCCACTAAGTTCATGGTAGTTTCTTACAGGAGCCATAGGTTAACAGAGCCTGCATGAGCTGAGTATCTCTACTTTTCTCTAGAATCTATCTCCATTCTGAATGACCCAGAGCAAAGCCAGCAACCACTTATGAATTGTCACACTGAACACTTCCCACAAACCAGAACTCGGATGGTCAGAGTAGAAAGAGAAACAGGTTGAAGGTTGAGAATGAGCTGTAGGTCAGGCTGTGCTGGGCAGTGTAGCCTGGCACTGAAAACTTCTAGCTCCGGCCTCCCAATTCCCAATGAGAAGCCTGGACTACAAGGACCTGTCCTTTTTTTTTTTTTTTTGGGAGCACTGCACCTTGATGGCTCTGGGTTTCCTTCAGAAACTACATTTACATAGATTTGCCCAAAGCACATGTGTTTGCCTAACTTTGTGATTTAAAATGTGGAGAGATTTAGATTAAATCTGGGGCCCAAATATCAGTTTTTTCTCTTGTCAGTATGAAACAGATTCTTTGATAGATTAAAAAAAACCCCAAACAAACAAACAAAAAATCCCTCTGCTTTGCTAGTTTGCATGGCAAATCTTCTCACTTAGAACATTTTCTACTATGTTGTTAGCATACTATGTACATTATTCTACTTTCATATATTTGTTTACATTTTAATCATTTGATTCATGGATTATTTTAAACCTATCACAACATTAACCTTTTTCAAGTCTTGTTTTAGTTAACTTGTGAATAATCATATCCATAGTGTCTTTATCTGTTGGATAGCTTTGGCTATTGAGGTAAAGAAATATATGTTCTAATCTTGGAATTACTTTGCATGTCAATTAAAAAGCCATTATTTTGGAAATTCTTAGTCTCTGTTACTGCCTGATAAATGAGCACAAGGGAACTGAACGCATTAAAGAAGAACTCATTTTTAACTGTTTTCCATCTGAAAAATCAGAAACGGATGAAATATAGAAAACATAATTTAGAGTTATGCTGAGATCCATGTAAACTAATACAGACTATTCAAAAACCACATAACCATAGAATGTCAGAGTTGGAAGCACACTAAGTTATTACTACCATTACTGAAGTTTTATTTTTTAAATAATATGAAATCTACTCTCACAATAAAAATTAAAGTTCAAAATATGGTGTTGTCAATTGTGTGTACCCCTCTGTACACCAAGTCACTAGAACTTGTTCATCTCTGACTGGGGACACACCTGAGTGTAGAACATTTGCCTAGCATGTACGAGACCCAGATTCAATCCCATGAACCACACACACACAGACACACACACACACACACACACACACACACACACACACACACACACACACACTCACACTCACACACACAAACACACAGACAAGGCCGACCAAACCAAACCAAACCAAACTTCTTCATTGATGATCAGCATCTCATTTCCCTACCCTTCCAGTCCTTTGCAACCATTAATCTATTGTGATTTTATTATTTTGACTATTTTGTTAAAAAATGGTCTGTTTTAGATGCCATATAGTCACAACTCATGAAATATTTGTCTTGTTTTCCTGGGTTTATTCTCAGGGTTCACCCATGTTTCCATTGTAGGACTTCCTTCTTTTTAAAGGCTGAAATGAAACATTGATGTCTCTATCCATAGATTTGTGCTGCTCTCAATCTTGTTCAGAGAAGTTTTCTAATGTCAAGTACTTAGAATGAGCCACTGTAGATTGGGCAGCTAAACCCATAGCTCCAAGGCTCAAGGAACATACTGGAGGGGAGGGGCAGGAGGAATGCAAATACTGGGAGATGCAGAGGAGAGCTGTGAAACGCTCAGCTCTGGACACAACATGGCTGCTATCTACAAGAACTCACAGCAGCTGTTGTTACCTACTGGAGACCTATATAAGATCAAGCTAGTTAAAAATTTCAACTTGTCTCCTAGGGATGTCAGAACTTAGACCTATAAACTCTCACCAGCATGATGGCCTAAATATGAGTTGAATAAGGACAACAACAGACATGCTAAAGTGGACAGGGGAGAGATCCCATAAGGCCTAAACTCTACACAGAGGACCACAGGCCAATAAAGAATGCCAAAAGCTGAGGAAATAGTCTTCCCTAAGGAAGAGCACACCAACTGGTAAGCATACCAAATGATCAGCCCTGAAAACATATATAAGTAACGGTATACAACTGAACAGGTTGTATTTATGTAGTTAGGAATACATGTATATGTATGTGACAACAATTAATTAAAAAAAAAGGTCATGAATTTGAAAGAAAGCAAGGATGTGTATATGGGAAGGCTTGGAAGGAGGAAATGATGTAATTCTAATCTCAAAAAAAAAGAAAGAATGTTTTAAAATGTTCCATAGAAGACAAAAAACAACTCCAACATGGAAGGAAAAGGGGCTCCTGAGACTCCAACTCTAACGGAGGTACTCTTGACAGAGGATGGCTTCTGGGGGAGGGAAGGTCACTTTTCTTTAGGAGGTTGGCCACTGGCAGATAATTTCATGCTCCTCCTGCATTCAGGTGGCTTTCAAGGAGTTTCTCTTACTCACAAAGGGAACGTGTCCATTAGTTGCCAAGCTGATGTGTCAGAAGAAGTGAGATGAGGACTTGTCTGCCATCCTGCTGGTGCCTCTCAGCCATGATTAGTGCAAATATTTGTTTCATGCTATTTAAAATAGATTATTTACTAAACTTACTGAGATTATTAGACTAAACAGTTAAATACCAAGTATAAAATAAATTTGGGTAGATAATCCTAAACTGCCAATGTTAAGGAACTGACATTTAATTAATTGTATGTTTTGAATTTTGGATGGCGAGCATTTCATGATAATCTCAAGATAAAGGCAAGCTATTGGTGCACACCGTGAGAAGAGTACTGGCATCAGACTCAAAGGCGGGGACATGTGCCCTGGTGCTGATGTGTACCAGATGTGCACTCCTGATAGTTCTTTTATATCTCTAGTCTTTAGCTTGACTGCACTCTGAATAAGGCTATTGTTAAGCATCTTATTGTCTTTCAATAATAAATAATTTAGAAACGACTGCCTAGAATTTAGTAGATGGTCAATAAATCATTCCATTGTCGTGTATAGATCAGTTTGGTGCCTAACATGGTGCTTCTATTGCACTCCTTGAAGGAAGTCATCCACAGCACACATTACACTTTGTGAGCCCCAATGCTTACATCGCATGCTAGACTTCACAGTGTGTAGTGGGTGAGCTTCCTTGCACTGCAGGTCCAGCACCCACAGATACAGTCTGTACAGCTGCTTGCAGACACAGGTTCCTCTCGTTAGCTGGAAATCATAGATCTACATTTTTCTCTCTCATTGGCGCTAAGTACATAGGGATTTGTGACAACAATTTTCTTTCCCACTTTTCAGTCTACTTTAAAGTTTTTTCACTTTTATCAAATCACAGTATTTTACTTTGCATAATGCCATCATTCCATTCTACACTAAAGTAGGATACCAAACAACAAATATTTATATTTGCACATGTATTAGATCTCATTATTATTGATCTTTAAAATTATAGACAATCAAGGAAGAAGGGGCAAGCTCTTGAATGTTCACTCCTTCACTACCTTAGAGGGTGAGACCAATTGGATATATTTCTTGATGAAGAATGACTTAATTTTCTCAGGAATTTTTTCCCTTGGAAATATTGCATACCTGATTTGTGAAACATTGAAGAAATATTACCAAAATCTGTCTATATACATCTATAATGAAGTGTTTAAAGTACACTAAGTTCTAGATTAAACCAATTAGCACCCAATATCTTGATGGTAATTTTTAATTTTCTAACTATATGAAAACAGAAACTTGACACAACAGGGCTTCTGGGGCTCTTCCCAACTCTTCTAGGTAAGGCATGATTCTAGAAACTGTGGCTCATTAGCATCTGGAATGTATTGCTGCAGGAGAGCATGGGGTTCCCTGAGGTACAGCTTTCTTTAGGCTACTATTTTAAGAAATATGACTTGTGCACAAATAACATCTAAATTTCAGTTTTGTGTGGAACCCTTTATGGGTCTGGTTCCAGTGATATTTTTCAGATGTCTATTAGATCAAAGCTTCATTAGGAGGGGCTTTTTTCTCCCTAGCCCTCTCTTCTGCATGTACTGCTTGTGACAACACCATTTCACAGTCAGATTTATCATGAGACCTTGTACTATGTGGTAACTTCAGTTCTTAGAAATGGAAGAGTCTCAATGCAGGCATAGTCAAGAGATACTGAATAAGAAATCTAGCAGGGTAAATTCCAAATCCTGTAGACAAGAGAAAAGTAAACTGTTTTAAGTACCAGTTTAAGTTTTAAGCACTCCATAAGAAAAAACAAATGTGATTTTAGTCTATCTATGAATTAAATAAACATATAAATATTCATAATTTTGTAGAGTTCATCAATTAAGAAATTGTGTAATAGCCAGCTGGGATGGTGTAAACCTTTAATTCCAGGACTCAAGAGGCAAAGGCAGGTGGATCTCTGTGAATTTGAAGCCTGACTGAGTCTACTTAGTGAGAACTTATGCAATCAGTTTCAAGGCCAATAAATAAAAATGAGCAGTTCCAAGTTTCTTTCCTGTCTTCTAGTTGGAGCACTTTTCTCATCCTCAGAGATGGCAACTGGTAGTTCTTATAAAAGCTAACGTTTGATATTTAAAAGCTTTAACTTTATTTTCATGAAGTTAATAGTAAAGTTAATGGTTCATAGTAATTTACATAAGGCTATTTTTTACTTCAAATCCTTTGCCTACTTTCTTACTATTAATTTTTCCAACTTAGAAATACTGTCTTGTGTAAAGTCCTTTACTTACATACTCAATTAATTAGTTGTTTTCTTGATCTCTTGACTATGCCTATCTTTATCCCTTGTAGAATGGTAATATTTATTCTGTACCACCACCGCCCATTAGAAGTATGTAATTCGTCTTCCAGAACACATTGTCAAACAGAATTTCATAGTAATAGTCTCCTGGTTAATACTTTGGAAGCATGTATTTGTTTGTCTTTTATATTCAGAGCTACAAAAGGACCAGAAATGACTTTTATTTACTGTGTGTTGGGAGTAGAGTTTCATTTTGTTTGTGTAATGGATATTGGACCGATCTACTACTATTTCATTTAAAAATAAAATATCTGTCCTTACAGAAAAAAAAAAGAAACAGAAAAGCCCTTGAATGATCACAAAACACAGTCCATGGATGTCATGGCACATATGTTGAACATCGTACGTGAGACATGAAAGAAGAAGAACTATCTGTGGGGGTGCAAGAAGGCCAGTGGAAAAGGGGTGTCAGTGGATTAACGGGAACTGAATACGAGTAAATTACAGTGATATTCATGTATAAAAGTATGACAAAAACTCATTATTTAGTGCATTCATTAAAGCAATTCATGAAAACTAAGGAAAGAGTGCCTTAAGAACTCTATCCATTGTTCTAGATAGATTAACATGTGAAAACATAATAATCTTATTATAAAAACAGAATATAAATGTAATGATAGAGCAGAATATTTCCCATAACATATGAAAAGTTGACACATAATAAAGTTGGTGTTTTAATTCACTGGGGAATGAGTGCTAGTTTCCAAATAAGACCATCATCTCATAACTGGTTAGTCGTGTGGAAGAAAACAAAATTGAACCTTTCTCTTATAACACACACACACACACACACACACACACACACACACACACACACACACACACACACACACAGATTTTAGAAGGATTAGCAACTAATCAGGCTTATCTTTTTTTTTTTTTGGTTTTTCGAGACAGGGTTTCTCTGTGTAGCTTTGCGCCTTTCCTGGAACTCGCTTTGGAGACCAGGCTGGCCTCGAACTCACAGAGATCTGCCTGGCTCTGCCTCCCGAGTGCTGGGATTAAAGGCGTGCGCCACCACCGCCCGGCTGAGGCTTATCTTTTAAAAACCATTTTAGAATAGCATTTCTAAAGAATTTAATAATTTCCTTTTTAAAATAAATAACAATGTATACAATTGTATTTCCCATCTTATAAGGATTTTGTAAAAGTATCCTCCATCTATAGTGTTTTTAAACATACACACTATGTGTGAATTAGTATTAAGATGCTGCTGAATGATTTGTAATTAAAATGAGATTTTTTTTCTAAATTAGGTAGATTTAGAAAACCCTCCTTTGCAAATTTGCCACGGGGACCATCCATACTGAATGGAATTTCCATCAATCTTTCTCACTATGAAGGACCCTGAGTTATTAACTGTTGTTCAGGTTCAAATCCTGGTCAAAATCTAAGATTTGCCTCTAGCTCTCATCACAGTTTGGATGGGCAATTCAATGTCATACTGTTTCAGCTTGCCTTTCTATAAAGTAGAGAGAAGTGCACACTTCATAAAGAATCTTTGAAGAACAAAGAAATGATTTCAGAAAGGGTTCTAGGACAGTACTGTCATATTTTAAGTGTTCAATAAAGTAGACATTTGGGAAAGTGCATATATTATCTAAGGCAGAATAATTTTTAAAGAGTTAATCTTTTTTATTCCATGTGTATGAATGTTTTGCCTGTGTGTATGTATTTGCACCACATACAGGCCTGCTGCTCAAGAAGGCTGGGAGAGGGGGAAGGGTTCCCTGGAACTGGAGTCACAGGAGAATGGCCATGTGGGTGCTAGAACCAAAAACGATCCTCTGAAAGAGCAGCAGCAGTTTCTCTAACTGCTGAGCCATTTCTCTAGACCTGAGGCAGAAGAATTTGAACCCAAAGTAGAAGCCAAGAAAATGTGGAACATGGAAGTATTTGGCTTTATGAAAAATTTAGATCTGTTTTAGAATTTACTACTGTTCTTCATTTCTGTTCTTGAATTTAACACAGGTCCTGTGGTTGGAGTCCTCAAAAGACAAAACATTCTGGAGGTGATGCCTCGAGAAAAGTTTGTTAACAAATGACCAAGAAAAATGCTTCTATACAATGACATCATGAGGGACATATTTATTTTTCTCTTGCATCCCTTTTTAAATTGAAAGTAAACTTTTTAATATCATATGCTCTGATAACATTTTCCCCTCCCTCTTCTCCCAGATCCTCCCCACCTCTCCACCCATCCAATTCCATGTCTTCTCTCTCTTTCTCTTTAGAAAACAAAGATGCAAATAAACAACAACCAAACCAAAGTAAAAGGACAGGAAATGTGCACACACACACACATACACACACACACTATAATATACAAGCAAAAGACAAATCCCGAGAACAAAGCAATATGAGCCAAAGAAAAATCTACAAGAATATAACTGAGTTTATTTTGGGATAGCCTTCTATAGCTGAGTACGGGGCCTAGTTTCAAGTGTGGTTTGTATACCCAGTGAGACTCCATTAAGGAAAACTATTTTTTTTCCTTTGTAAGCACTTGCAGATAACTTCTTGGTTAAAAATGGAAGCTTGTGTTCCCATTCTTCTCAGCACTGCGATCCCATCTGACTTCAACCTGTGTAGGCCTATGCACACTTCTACAGTTTCTGTGAGGTCATATGTCCATCAGTTTTGTACCTGGAAGGCACTGTTTCCTTGGTGTCATCCAATCTCTTTGGCTCTTATAATCTTTCTGCCTTCTCTTGTGCAGAGTTCCCTGTGCCCTGAGGGGAGGGTTTGCTGAAGACATCCCATTTAGGACTGAGTGTTCCAAGGTCTCGCACTCTTTGTACACTGTCTAGTTGTAGATCTCTAAATTAGTTCCCATCTGCTGCAGGAGGAAGCTTTCTCTGATGATGGCTAAGTGAAACACTGATATATGGGCATAGCAGAATGTCATTAGGTGTCATTTTATTGCTATGTTTCTATACCAGATTAATAGTATGCGGCTTTCACCTAGGACCATGGTCTATCTAGTCTCAGTTCTTGGCCACCTGACAGTGTCAGACATGGGTTCCATCTCTGGGCTTTAAATACAATAAGATGGTGGTTGGTTATTCTCATGGTGTTTGTGCCACTATTTCACCAGGTAGGTCATACAGGCAGAAAGGGACACATTTTAATCACTTATGTAGGTTGAAAGGAAAAATACTTCCTTGGTGACTCTCACATCCTGAGGTCCCATCAAGGAAGCAGAAAATACTCAAGTAGCCACAGAAGTGATGAACTGGTAATACTATGCATCCCAGAGCTTGTAGCAGAAGGATAGTTAGGAATAGAAGGAACTGTCAGCCCCAGAAATAAAGGGCATGCCTTTTCCAAGTAGGCCCCATCACCAAATCCTGGGCAATAGGCCATGAAGACAAACACATAGTCATTTCTTGCACTGAGTAGATTTTAAATTTTCTTGACTTTCTAAAAAGGAAACCTCAAAAACAAATTATTTCAACCAAACAAGGCATAGCAAGATGCAGTAAGTAGACACAAACCCTCATATCAAGACTGGGCAAGGCAACCCAAGAGCAGGCAAAACAGACACCCCCACTCCCACTGTGAGGAGTCCGGCAAAAACCCCAAACTGGGCAGTCACAGCATGGGTACAACTCTTTTCTTAAGGGAAATGGTGGAGCAGTGGATCTGTAGGAGAGCAGAGGTGGGGGAGGGACTGGGATGAGGAAGGGGAAGATGTGGTCAGGATGTATTGTAGGAGAGGAGTAAAAAAAGGAAAAAGAAAAGACAAACCAACAAGTCAAAGAAATGAATTATTTTGAGCATTTCCAGTCCTGCAATGGCAATCACAGTAAAGAAATAAACTAAATGCCGAACTATTTGAGCCCTACAGAAATGTGTTAGATATAATGTAAGTGTTTTTGTCTTTATTTGTCTGTATAATCTCATTGCTTTCCCCATGGTAACCATTCCTACCATATTTCCGTATATTATGTCTTTGTTTCCCTGTGTGTTCATCTGCATACATGTGCTGTAAATTTCTATATAAATGTACAGTTTGTTCTTCAAATTGAGATGAGATCATTTCAAAACTCACTGTTGTATGATGAGATTTCTTTCCATATCTATTTTTCATATTTACTTATTGTGTGTGGTACTCCTGAATGCCATGGCCCATGTGTGGAGGTCAGAGGACAACTTGTGGAGGTTGATTCTCTCCTCCCTCCATGTTGTTTCTGCCAGTCAGTCATCAAGCTTGACAGCAGGCACCTTTACCTTCTGAAGCATCTCATCTGCCCACAACTTGAGGATTTAGTTTACAATAAGTCTTTGGAGAATGTCTGGTGTGAATAAGTGGAAACAAAGGTAGTTTATTATTTTCAGTTATTGCCTGTTTTCTCTGGAAAGAGTATCAAGGGGAAAATCAGAGGCAGGGCTCAGGTGTGTAGGAACATCTGTTCTGCTTCAAGGTGATCAGGGAGGCGGGGTCAGCTCTGCTGCACTCACACCCTCAGGGCCCAGCTACCTGCATCCCCTACAACAGGGTCAGCTCTAGTGTGCCTCCCAGGTGAGGTACAAGCCCATGGTGAGAGGTGGGGTGGTCTCTTTTGAGTTCAGGAGCCAGTTCTCCTGCTGCAGTATCCTGCAAGAGGCATGGCCAGCTCAGCATGGCCCTCTCACCTCAACAGGTGTGGTTTCTATAGTCCCTTGTGGTAACACTGGCCATGGACATCAACACAGACCCCAGCTGCAACAGGACCATGGACCCAGACACAGCCCTCAGCAGCAGCTTGTGCTTGGATGTCTCCATGGTCTCAGTGGCAGCACAGGCCACCCAGATCAGTATGGCCCTTGGACACCAAAATGGTCTCAGGTGACTGACTAGACTCCGGGCATCTCAGATCTTGGCTGCTGCTGCAGGGTCATGGACCCAGACATGGACCTAGGGAGCAGTTCAGGTCCCGATGTTGCCATGCCTCCAGGTAGCAGCACAGCTCCCCACCCCCCCATATCAGTATGGCCCCATCAGCAGCATATCCCTTGGACACTAACATGGTCTCAGGTGACTGACCAGACCCCAGGCACCTGCACAGTCTTCAGTGGCAACAGGCGCCACTGACACCAAACAAGACCCTGGCTGCTGTGGGGTCACAGACCCAGACTTGACCCTTAGCAACAGCCTTGGCCTGGACGATGCCATGCTGGGTGACAGCATAGGCCATCTAGATCAGCTTGTCCCTGGTGATGGCACAGTCCTTGGACACCCACATGACCACAGATTGAGGCCTTGATCTCTGGCATCCAGAGATCATCCATGGTAGGACCATGGATGCAGACATGATTCTAGGAAGCAGCCCAGGCTCAGATGTCACCCTGGCCCCTGGTGGTGGCTCCAAACCCTGGCATCAATGGCCTTCAATAGAATCAGGAGTCTTGGACATCAACATAGAGCCTGGCTGCAGTTGGGCCATGGACCCAGACATGGCCCATAGCCCTAGCCCTGTCCTGAATGGCACCATGGCCCCAGGTGACAGTGCTGGCCACTCAAATGGTCTGCCAGCAGGCACGGCTCCAAACCCTCGCCAGGGACAGTGCCCTGTCTATTTTAACTAGGTGAAACTGTGGAAGCCTCGGGCTAGCGGGGGTGGGGTGCGGTGGGGGGATGGGGGGGTAGGGGCAACCAGCACTCAGGGAGGAGGGGGAACACCTCACTCACAGCGGTTTCGCTGGTCTGGGGCTAAACTTGCCGCGGTACTGAGACTGGATTAGCTCCTTTTCAGGAATGGAACCATGTAGGTTTTTCCTGGTTTTACAGAACTCTGCAGGCGGTAACCTGCAGCTTCAAGTGCCCGCCAGCCGGGGAGGAAACTGAGGGCGGGAGCCACCCAGGCCTTTGGAATTTGCCCCACGTGAGCGCCAGATATTGGTGAAATTATTAAGGCCACTCCATGTAGCTAAAAGGGAGGTTTATTTAGTGGCATAACTTACAAATGAAGGGATAGGTAGGTTGCAGGGTCTGGGAAAGACGTAGCGCAGTCCGGAGGTGTTCTCTGGAGAACTCTGCTTGGTCTACCTCCAGCGTCCAGGGTCCAGGAACCAAGAGAGTCGGCACATCCGGATCTCGGATCTTCAGGGTCCTCTCTTGGCCCCGCCTTGTAGGCATGACAGTTACCGAAGCCTCAATGGGGGTTGGAAATTCCAGATCAAAGCTGGAATGGCTACCCACTACATGGTTCAGTGGTAGCACAGCCCTTGGACACCAACTTGGTCACAGGTTGCAGCCTAGACCCTGGGCATCCCTGTGCCCTTTGGTGGCAACAAGGGCCATTGGACATCAGCACAGACCCCAGCTGTGGTAGGACCATGGACCCAGAAATGGTGTTTGGTAGCAGCCTGGGTCCAGATGTCACCAGGGCCCAGGTGGCAGTGTGGCCCTATGGCACCAACATGGCCCCAGGTGAAGGTCCCAACTACAGGCCTCTACACCACTCTCAGTGGCCACAGGAGACACAGACATCATCCCAGACCCCCTTGGCTGCTTCAGAACCTAAGGCCAAGACTTGGCTTTTGGCTATTGTCCAGGTCCAAACATCACCCTAGACTTGGGTGGCAAGCCATTCATGTTGGCCTGTTCCTCAGTACTGTTACTTCTTCAGATCTGCCTCTCTTCTCAGCCCATGAACCACTCCACCTCTCTCTCTCTTCCACCTCTCCACCCTGTACTTGCTCACCATAACTATGCCTGATGGCCAGGCACCAAAGGCGCTGGACAGGCTCCTGGTTGGCACGGAATTGTTGCTGTCGTCTTCTAGTGGGCCCAGGGCTAGAAATCCCGGGCTGCCCCGTTTCTTTTTTTGAAGCACAATTGTTTTATCACCAAAGAAATGATCTTGCTGGCAAGTTAGTAATGTGTTGTAAATGTAAATGAGATATAGAGACTGATGATTACGATTAGTGTGCACTGAATGACTGACAGTTGCTATTCCGATTTTTGTCAATGACTCTGAGAAAGCAGGACACTGTAACAACTTCCTGTGTCTCCAGATCTCATGCACTTGATGCTTGTTGCAAGAAGAACTGAGAGTGAATCCTTGTACCAAAAAGATGTTTGAGCAGACCGTGTTTTAAGTAGCATTTACTTCATTGTTCCACATAGAATCTTGGATGGCTCCAGAGAACTACACGGTATGTGAGAACAGCATTGTGGGGATAGCCCAATGGAAGACCGTCCAAGACCAGCTTTAAAGACGAGTCCTTCGTTGTTTCTGATTCTTTCTCACTGTTGCCAGAAACCCTCCACCTTCTCTAATATCTCTTCACCTCCAACCTGGGTTCATTTTCATCCCCGTGCAGCTGGGGTATTTCCAGAGGAAGTGAAGAAAAAGAGGGTTCTTTGTACTGTTTGATGAACTGTCACAAGAACAGTTAACTTGTTACATAAGAACACTTGACTAGAGATCAGAGAAGTGAAGTAAATGGCTTTTTATAAAGGTTGGATCAAAACCCTGATACAGTCAGTCATGATCTAGAATCTATATTTCTCACCAGGACACCACACTCGCTTTGTATTTCAAACTAAAAGATATTAGGTTCAAATCCCAGTTGTATCCTATATTGACTAATGCTGTATTTAGTAGCAATGTCCTCTGAAATGAAACATTCCGTCCTGGAGAAAGGCCCATTAAACTCAGGAAGTAAACAAACCTTGCCTTTGAGTAGTTTATGTTTTTGCAAAGACCCCATGTCCATACTCCTGTAAGCAACTCCAGTAAACTAACCGGTTCAGTATGAGAGGCTCAGTTGACGTAATTTTTCCGGTCTGTTCTCAGTGCTGTATATGGGGTGAGTACATGTTTGTTTGTATGTCCTTAGGAAAAGTCGCACAGTGTCTCAAAAACCAGGTCTCAGTCTCATTATCTGTGAAGCAGGGAAATGAAATACCAGATGAAGGATAGCAGCATTCTGGAGCAAAGTAGATGCCAAACAAATGGTATATCCTTCTTCCTCCATTGCACTAGAGCTAATACAAATGTTTTTGATTAGAACTTTCCTCCCACAGAGTTCACCTTTAGGTGAACTTAGGCAAGCTTATCTATCTATCCATCTATCTATCTATCCATCTATCCATCTATCTATCTATCCATCTATCTATCCATCTATCTATCTATCTATCTATCTATCTATCTATCTATCTATCTATCTATCTATCTATCCATCCATCCATCCATCCATCCATCCATCCATCCATCCATCCATCCATCCATCTATCTATCTATCTATCTATCTATCTATCTATCTATCTATCTATCTATCTATCCATTTATCTATCTATCTATCCATCTATCTATCTATCTATCCATCTATCTATCTATCCATCTATCTATCTATCTATCTATCTATCTATCTATCTATCTATCTATCTATCTATCTATCCATCTATCTATCCATCTAACTATCTATCTATCTATCTATCTATCTATCTATCTATCTATCTATCTTTTGCTGTAGAAGAATGTGTGTGTGTGTGTGTGTGTGTGTGTGTATGTGTGTGTGTACAGAATTTCATTTGGTAAAGATAAAAGAATTCCATAGGGGGATACTAGTAATTCTTGCAAATTATTATGAATATGCCTAGATAAAATCTTTAATAAACATAGATTACTTATTCTCTACATCTTTTAATGTTATTATAAAGAAAACTGTAATGAGTTAAATGAAAGCATAGATTTGACCTTTCTTTTTCTATCTTTCCCTTTGCTCACTACTTCTCGGTGATGATATTTGTAATGATAGAATGGGAAAGGACTGGAGCTCTGTAAAAAAACAACTAAATTTGTGGTTCTTTTTGGAATTTTAATTACAAGTCCAAGAATGTTCCCCCAATTGAATTTTGTTGTAATTAAAAATGTATTTACTAAATCTTGAATAAAGAATTATATAATATGGGCTAATTAATAAATTAAACTCAAGAAGAATTACAATTACTCAAAGAACAGAGTCCTATCTAAAGGATCTTTGTAGTGAAACTGGCATACAATAGAGAGATCTGTTTCTTAGACATCACTCAGATACGCTCTTCCAGCAGTAGTTGGGTTGTTTATTTAGATGAAAAGTTCAGGCATCTTTGATATCCAAATCTGAGGTCTATGAGTAGAGGAAAGTACAATTAACTCAGCAATCTTAAAACCGCATTCCTCCATCTGTTGAGTCGCAGGGTCTGATTGTGAAAAAGACATTGCTGTGGTGACTGGGACAAACAACACCTCATTGAAAAACATGCTCTTCTCTTTCCACTGTTGTCCTGAGTGCAGTTTGGCTTGAACATCTTTACTACGTCATACGCTCTTCTGGTCCTTGATACATGAGGAAAAGCAGTGTTGTGCCATGTGGGTCGCATGCTGTGGGTTTGGCAGAGCAGGGGCATGGGTTCCTAAGCCATTTAAACCCACGTGAGTAATGGAAAACAAACTCCTTTTCCATTTCCCACCCATACACACATCTGTAGAAGAAAAAGACTAAACAAAAATGTTCTTTTTTTATCCTACATAAAAATAAATAGAAGAATGAGTGGAAGGATATGGTCAAATTTACTGTAAGTGTACCCAGAAAGAGGACCTACCTCAGAAACTGAGAAATGCTTTATCCTGGGCTCTTACATGCTCACAACACTCAACCTGTAAACTCTCAGCATGTAGATGCTCTACCAAGTAGCAGGTGTCTCATCTTGACAAAGAGGATGCTGTGGGCTAACTGCAGTGTATTCTTCATTTTCAAGAGCTTGGAATCTTTTTTCAATTATTTTTATATAACTCTTTCTGTCTGGTGGATAAATTGAAAAAGTAGTAGACATGTTTGGATATGTTTGTTTCAAATACTGCTAAAGTAATACGGGAATAAGAAAGGTATAAACCAAAAATGATAAAGGGAGGTAACAACAGTGAGAGAGGTCAGTACGTTGTTGGAAGCTAGAAAGTAGATGGCAAAGCACCAGTTTATTTAAAAGAAAGACATACTGAAATTGCCTACATACAAAATAGTTCTCTTCCCTGCAGAAGGTCAGAAAATCTTCTTTGGAGAAAACAAGAAAACAAGCAAACAACAACAATAAACACCTTTCTGGTACATGGAAATAATGTGCTAGGTGTAATGAAGCACATTGATCAGGAAGGACTATGTGACTGAGGTCAGACTGAGCAAGAACGGGAGATCTTTGTCTAAGACAAATCTGTCTTGCTTTCTAGTCAACATATGGTGATATACTTCAGTTAGCAGAACTTCCCCAATTCATCAGTCTCTGTATGGAGGACACTGAACCATCCTCTTAAGCCTTATTCTTATCCAAGAATTGACATCCAAGACATAGTAAAAAAAAATCTATTTCCATGGATACAAAATACTAGATAAATGGTAAAGGGGAAATAAATACAATTGAAGAAATAGAAGAAAATAAAAAAGGCATTTAGAAAGAGTTATTGTACTCAAAGAGATAAGATGGAATACATACTACTAGAATACCAAAAAAGAGTACCAGATTATAAATATACTCCCAATTAAGATCAGATAGATGTGTTACAAGGCAATGTTGATGAAATGTCAAACAAACAGGATCTCACAGAAAGAAAAGGAGAAGAAATTATAGACTGAAACTCAATTTAGGAGGTCCTTTGAAAGGAAACTCATAGAAGACCAGAAAACAGGACAAAAACAATCATTATCAAAACCTGTATTCCCAGATAAAAAGGCCTGATGAATGTCCAGAGATAAAACAAACAAACAAGAACCTGAAATAATCCACACCAAGATTTATTAGGAAATAGAAAATTCTGATAATACCCAGATTGAAGAAAAATTCAACCCAAGGCTAAAAGGGGCATAGATTGCTCAAAGAAACTTTGTGAATGAGGACAAAAAGGGAGAGGGAGATTTTTTTTAATTAAGAAGAAAAAGTATTTCCTCCTTAGAAATTTTAGCACTGCTTGACCAAGTTTTTGAAAATTGACCTTCCCTGGATCTTCTCTCAAGGAACTGTGGGTGGATGGAAAAAATAGAAGCGTGGGAGAGGCAGAGGCTTCCCAGGATCATGGCTAGGGAATGTCTGAGGTTAACAGCTATGTCTGCAGACAGTTATTTACATACTCATAAAAATGTAACAGTCACTAACTATTTTAACCAGAATCTTAGTAAAATTAGCCAGGAGGATGAGGGGAGGTGACTGAGTAGGTTGTTACTGTTGATGGTTCTGAGGTGGCATTGGGGTATGAGAAACTAGAACCCTGACTTTTCACAACAGTAGTATTGCTTAAAACAGATTAATTGGAGAAACAGAAATAGAAACCCATTATTTAAAATTAAATGGTTGAGTTCCATAAAATTTGCTAGAAGCATGAAATTATTTGCTTCTGGGAAAGGAACTAGTGTTGGGCACAGTGAAGCAAGATTTATTTATTGTTTTGGTGTTTTCAAACATTCATTGTCTATTTTTATGCTATCTCTTTCAATCAGAAAATTTAGTTCTTTTGCACTTTCATACACGTATACTATATATTCTGGTCCTTCTCCCCCGACATCTGCCATTTCCTTCCCAGCCCTGTAAATGCCTCCCCAATCTCTTTCCCCTATTTAATACATTTTTTTTGGTTTAATATCCAATGGGGTTTAATTGAGGCCCTCTGTGTGATAACTATCAGAGCCTGGTCGACTCACTAGTGGGTACACAACTTGATTTTAAGGCCCTGTGAGTCCCTTCTGCCTCCATAGCTGACTGTTAATGAGAACCCAGCTTCTGTAGTTCAAGTGCCAGTATACACAGCTGCTGTGAGTTTGTGCTTCCCATGTCCATGTCTTGCCTAGAAGATGGTATTTTGCAGCTCTTCCCCATCCCATTTAGGAATGAGTCCTCAGCTATCCGTTATCCTCAGCACCTTGTGCACGCACGGGTCTTTGTCTTTACCTCCGTCCATCACAAGGAGAGCCTTCTCTGTCAAAGTCTGAGAGTAGCTTTTATCTATTGGGATAAATTATAGATATTCAGGGGGTATTTTTATGCTATGCCAATTCAGCCAAGCAGCCATCTTACCCACCTCCCATGACTGAAGAGATATGCTTTTAAAGCTTTATAGTGTTAGATTTTTTTTCTCAATTGTGCATTTGTATGGAAAATTTAAAAATTAAAAACTTTGTCTCTTGTAATATATCAGTACTAGCTAAAACAATTCTAGCAGCATGATACAAAAGCATTATTTATTGCAAATATACATTCTATGGACTTCATGGAACTCTGATGTCCATCCCTCTGCAGACATCCTGAAATCCCAAGATGGAAGGTTTGTGTCCACTGAACCTTCACAACATTCCAGTAGCAGGAAGGAAGGAATTGGTCCACAATGAAGTGCTTACTGCTGTACAGAAAGGTCAAAACAGTGATGAGGCTCCACTCTACCAGAGATGCTAGGAAGCTAGTGCCGTGTTTGCACAAAAGTGAAAAGAGTCAAAAAACGATAGACTGCTACACATGCCACTTCATTTGTCTTTGTAACTTTGCCTCACTCCTGTCAATTTTCTACCACAAAATCTTACTAATCACTTTAAATATAGTGACTGCCTTCCTAACATGCATGGTTTTATAAAAATGTGGCCATTCTATACATAGATTGCTTGCATCTTGACTTGCTT
Source organism: Peromyscus californicus insignis (assembly GCF_007827085.1). Taxonomy (NCBI): domain Eukaryota; kingdom Metazoa; phylum Chordata; class Mammalia; order Rodentia; family Cricetidae; genus Peromyscus; species Peromyscus californicus. Next base: position 74,410,752 of record NW_026294402.1, on the reverse strand, counting down.
TTCTGTTTTCTCTGTTTTTGTTGTTCCATCTCATGTAGCCCAGGCAGATGATACATGGAATTTGCTTGTAGAGATTTCCATAGGGCATGAGTGTACACAAAATGGTTTTGTGCTAATACAAAGCAAAAGCCACATAAGGACAATGATAGTTAAATAACCGCTTGATGTGGTAGTTCATGCCTGTAATCCCAGTACTTGGAAGGACAAGGCAGGAGGATCTCCAAGAGTTTGAGGCCAGCCTGGGTTACATAAGGAAGTTCCTGGCCAGTTTCAAATAAGAGTGAAATATTTTCTCATAAAAAAAGCAAAACCAAACAGAAATGTAACTGGTCTTTCTTTATATTGCTAGCTCTTGGAAAATGACCCAGAGACTTCTTGTTTATTATGAAATCTTGGCCTTAGTTTAAGCTTGTTCCCAACTAGCACTTAAATTAATCCATTTATATTAATCTATATTCTACCACATGGCTTGTTATCCCTCCTCAGTACTGTACATCTGACTTCCTCTGTGTCTGGTTGGTTAATCTCCTGCACCTCTGGTTCTTTCCTGGAGTTCCTATCTCTCCCTGGAAGTCTAGCCTATCCTCTCCTGCCTAGCTATTGGCCATTCATCTCTTTATTAAAGCAATCAGAAGGTGCTTTAGGCAAGTGAGGAAGGACAAAGACACATCTTGACACAGTGCAGAAAAAGATTATCCCAACATCTCCCCCTTTTAGTCCAATAAAAAGCTATTTCTCCAACATCAATAAAATATACACAGTAAGAACAATTATCAGGTAAGAATTACATTCTCAATGTCTAGTCCATTTGTATTTGGCAACTTTGGAGATAGTACTCCATTATCTATCCTATTTTGATGTGTCCAAAATTTTGTACCTAAATAATTTTCTATCATAGCTTGTGTTACCAACCTAAAAAATGTCTTTTTAAACCTTAACTATTTCCCTAGATAAACAACTTAAGCTTTTATGTCTCTCAACCTTTATAAACTTTACATTTCATTTTGTGAATTTCTTTTCTGAATATGGTAACAAGGAAAACTGTAAAACTATAACTATCTAGTCTTCAACCCCATCAGAGACTCAAGAAGGACAACTCATACCTGAGCAAAGAGGAAGTGCAGAGCAAGTGATTTTCAAAACTATGGAAATGACAGAACCACGGCTGCCTGGACAATCACCCAAGGTTCCTCTGTGAAGTGGGAATTTTGAAGGACTGATCTACTTTGTCTTGGCAGAGTTCAGCAGTCGACTTCCTTTGTGTACTGTTTGTCCAATTTGGACAACATACTGTCATAAGTCAAGACAAGGGAATTTCTTGCCCAGTACCTAGCTTTGCCACATTTGAAGTAAACTCCGTATGGAAGTTCTTTGATGCCCATCATCTTCTTTGTATTTGGTTGGTGCTGCCCAGAGCAGACGTGCTGCCATGAAAAGCCTTATGTTATTAAAACATCTGAAATATCATTCTGTAGATCTCTGAAGTGTTTGAAGACCACCTATCTAAACTATATTACTGTTTAATCTTGAAAACATACACATGAGGCTAAATAAAGCTTATTTCTGTACATATCTAAGCCTTTACTACAAGTTTTATTATTATAGGTGACTAACTACTAACCTGAATTTCTTAATTATCCTAAACAGTTTGTTCTAGTAGCTTTCAAAGACTTTTTATTACATTTTTTAAATGAGTTGCATAGGTATAACACCTTAAGAGCAGAAATACATGTAACCATATGTTGTAACAAAAAAACTTAAATTTGTATCAATATATAAAAATCCATCCCAATGTAAAATATTTGAGACTAATAGTTGGTTCTTAATTTAAAAGTAGATTAAATAATCTACTCTTTTAGCCTATCATTCCTGTATCTCCCCTTTTTTTCTTTTTCCCCAACACTAGATAGGAGAGAAAGAAGGATAGAGAAAAGAAAGAAAAAAGAAAGAAAGAAAGAGAGAAAGAAAGAGATCCCTTAATCTAACCTCCTTTGTTTATTTTCCTCCTTGACCATGAACAATAGCAACTTGCAACCAACCCCCCTAAATGACAACAGACATCCATAACCCACTGAATGACCAAAAACTATTCATCCCAACATCCCACCGCTCAGCACTGTGGGTTTCGTGTTCTTAAAATTGCTTCCTATTGTCTGGGGATGACAACATCTTGAGGGGACCCTGAGAAAATTGGGATAATTGTCAGGTCCTGGGAGAGGTAGCTGTATCATTTGTTGTTCAGTCTAAGTGTGATGGGAAAGTCTAGAGCTTAACTGAAGTCCTGGGTGGAGTAGTCTCTGAGGCTGGACCATCTTAGCTAGCTGCATTGAAGTTGTTCTAGATGCAGATTTTTGAGGAAATGGCAATGGAGGCATTCTGTGAGGCTGGATCACCTGGGCTGCTTATCTTGTCTTCACTGGTATCTGGTTCTTTTGTTCTGAAAACACACAAACTCTTAAAGGTAACATATATATCTATATTATCACAAGTATGGAATGTGCATTGTATACAAAAAGACAACTTTCTGTTCTTTGTTAGAACAGGTAAAAGGCATCTGTCAACTTTCTAAGTCCATTTGGACTGCATGACCAAGCTGTCATGAGGACTCAGTAGGAAACAAGACTTATCATGTCTCATTCAGTCTCAGAGCTGTTTCTGCGTAGAGGGATCAGCATGTACATCACCTGTCTTGTAGTTTTTATTGGTTTCTTCCTTGATGTCTGCAGCCAAGATTTCAGGAGTTCTCTATTGATGCCTGGGGGACCAGCCTCCAGGCAACTCAGGGCTTGAAGGGAAATCCACAGCATTGGCATGTACTAGACTTTTCTATCTGAGTGGGTTAGGGAAAAAGATACTCACATTCTATCTGGATGGTTTCCTTCTTTATTCTTCATCTTTTCTTTCCCTCTACAGCTTATATACCCCAACAAAATCTTTCAGGCAATATAGGAATCACAAGGTAGTTATATTTCATTTTTCAAGTGAATGATTATAATGGATATAGGTAAAAATGTTTTTCATCTCCCTTACAGGATTAAACATTTTATGTATTACAGGTGAAAAACAAATTGTCTCAAGAACCCATGTACATTCATGCTCAAGCAACTTGTTATAGATTAATTGTGTGGGCAAGCAAGGTATTCTTCTCAGTCAAGTCTTTAACTTGCAGCTACATCTTGCAGTTACAAAGAAAGGGCCAATTACTTTATTATTTATCTTGAAAGGTAATCTTATAATAAATCTTAAAAGAATCACAAACCTAAACTTTTACATATGAAAAAGAATCAGCCAATTCTACTTTAAATCTTTAGGGTGCATACTTATTCATCAATAGTTTCTTACGTCAGGAAATTGACAGCAAAAATGGGTATAAGGAATTCATCACCACCTTTGACCATCAACCAGCCCTAGCAAGGAAAGTATGTCAGCTAGTGACAATTGGACTGCTTTGCATTTTTGACCCTAACCTAATGAATCTATAACTCAGCTATGTGTCCTTTGTGAATGTTAGATTGTTTTCTGTGGTTACTTATATTAAAACTATTATCAAAGCATCTAGTCCAACCTGAAGTTATTTTAAAGCTTTGTTTCAGCTAATGGTGCACATCAAAGCCTGTGACCAGGTCTTTTAGCATCAAGATTAAAGGAATTTGCACCAGCCTGGCTCTTGGGACTCAATTGTTTTTCTTAATCATTAACTTGAGCAGTGATCTAATGCAGCTCCTTAGGGGAAACTCATAGGCCCTAACTGTGTAACATTTCCTTGTATTTACTTTTATTCATCAAAGCTAACATCATTGTCATCAATTAGAAAGTACAACTTAGGGAGGAATCATCTTCATGACAATCCACAGATAAAAATGCCAAATTGAATGGGATGTTTCCATGAGCTAAACACACTGCGTTACAGGCAGTGAGGGCCTCCTTGTACCCAATCACACCATACCAGATACTAGAGAAAGATGGCAGCAGCAAACATGTAAAGGCACAGCAGAAGACATTCTGGGGTCAATCGTCTCAGGGCTTTGCCTAACCAAAGTTGACCCATCAGAGAGTTTCCTCCTAGTGGGCTGACACTTCGACTTTAAATTGCCACCTGCTGCTCCTCTGATACAGCCAATGGAAAGTCTCACCTTGTCAAATTTGATCTTTATTAAACTTGAAGGAATCCATAGCTTTTTGTTTCCTGTGGAAACAAAAGCATAACCCAATGCAACACATTACCTGACTTCCATTTTGAAGTTAAGACATCCTTAAAATATATAGGCTGTCTGGACCAGACTTTCTGTGTTTCTGCAGCCATTCTCTGACCATGTGAACAAGCCTTAAAGGGCTAGGCCACCTCTGTGCATCTGTAGGCTCTTTTTGCACCTCTGATTAGCACCTGGTGCTGGCAATAGGCTCCATTCACCCCAGGTCTATCCAGTAGACTATCCCATTGGTTCTGGGCTACAGATATCACTTTATCTTTCATGACAGCTGAGCCTCACACCCATGGGCACCAGTTGGGAGCTGTGCCTACCCACCCCAGCTCTGGAAAGTTTGCTGGGCCCACTCTGTGGCAGGCATTTCTACCGGGTCTCCTGCTGAGTAGCACACTGGCTGTTCACAGGCCCTACTAAAGTGCTCAGTTGTACAGTAAGGCCTCTTAAAAGAGCAGCACCTTTGTATACTGTGAGCACTGGGCCTACCTGAGAGACTGAGGTTGCTCGGAAGCTGTGTCTGGCTCCATGTCCAGAACCTTTCTCAGTTTTCTCAGGCTCTATGCTTGGATATGCATGCCCAACATTGGGAGCCAAATATAATTGGTCTTTCTTTATATTGCTAGCTCCTGAAGATTTCTTATTTATTATGAAAGCTTGTCCTTAGCTTAGGCTTGTTCACAATTAGCTCTTAAAACTTAAATTAATCCATATATATTAAACTATATTCTGCCATGTGGCTCATTATGTCTCCTTAATTGTGTGTCTGACTTCCTCTACATTTGGCTGGCAAATCTTCTGTACCTCCTATTCTTTCCCAGAGTTCCTCTCTCTCTCCAGATGTCCCACCTATCCTCTCCTGTCTATCTATTGGCCATTCAGTTCTTTATTAAACCAATCAGAAGGTACCTTAGGTAAGTAAGGAAGGACAGAGACACATCTTTACACAGTGTACAAAAAGATTATCCCAACACACAAAAGTAATTTAAAAAGCAATGAACCAACCATCTGAATTTCATTTTTGATGCTGAAATTACCTACCTTGTGGTCTCCTGAAGTTTCCATTTTTTTTGTCTGTTTCTATAACAGTAGACAACCATTTTGTCTTTAATTTTTCAGTCTAAAGTGACACTTAATTCTCACTTAAAATTTCCCAAAATGAACAATTGGTTTTTAATATCCAACTCTAAAGGAATTTCCTTGACTATTTTTGGAGATTTTTTTTCTTTAAGAAAGGGTAATAGAATTTTCCTGACAAGTATTTCTGACATTTGTTTCTATAGACTGGTTCTTTTCTACCTACCTGAGTTATAGTTTCTATTATACTCACTGTTGGATGTTATTTATACATTTGTAATATAACAATTTATCTCTTTCTTGCAAATGCCATCATTTTTAATATTATCCCTTACCACCAAAATGTCCATGGCTCTATATAGACTATACACTAAACAGCTTAAACTGCAAAGGGAAAAAAGACAATGCAGAAAGGAATTTATTTCCTTTTGCACCCCACTTTCTGTTAAGCATTCCAGAGTGCATGAATTTCTTTATCCAATTAATTTCAGACAGAAGCAGAAGGATTTTTAGGTACTATTTCATTATGATGGGAGTTTTGGAATAGATAGAGGAATAGCAGGATACAAGTGGTATGAAGTGGGAGATGGAAAAAACAAGGGGGGTGCTTTAATTGGGGGTGAATGAGAAAAGAAGGAGGACAAAATTATGATTTTAAACGTCATTTCCTTCTTTCTGGATTTATGTTTATCAAGATATTTGTAGTATAGGACTAGATTTCTCTTCCTAGTTCTGTAGTCCCATGCTTTTGTGAAATATTATAAACAACAACAAAAATCAAAACTCAAAACTAAATAGCCCCTCAAGTTTAATATAAATTATACAATTAACATATATCTATAAATTTAAATTTATTAATCAGGAATTCATTTTGCCAAGTTACTGTGGAGCTTACTAAGTACTTTCCTTAATATCTATACTTAATCTCATATAAGAAAGGAGCAAAGAACTCAGGGAACTTTTAACTAACTTTTTTCCCCCAACTTGATCTAACTAAATTCCTCAGAATTGTCTTGACCAGACAGTGGTGGGCCAAAACATGGGGAGGACTGTTACTGACACATTGCCCATGGGTTTTCACCACTTCTTCGGAAAAAGTTATCTCCACACTGTGGAACAGACAGAGAAAGTGTTTTTTATTTTTGTTTTGTCATAATATTTGAATACCATATTTTGACAATTTTCAGCCCTTAGATATTACAATTCCAATATTTTCGAGCTTCTATCACTTTATCTAAGATAGTGTTCAAATTTTCTGTTATTTGAAGGTAAATAAGCTGTCTTTTTGTTTACTTCTTCTCGTTGTTTTTCTTTTTAAATGTGTGCCAAACTAATAAATAAAAAGCCCAGTCCCTGGAACAGGTTAATTCTTTTGGCATTGTTAGCTAGTGGCATTACAGAGTATTTCAATTTCTCTTACTGCTCAGAACTTGATGGTAAGACCATATTGCTGAAGACACCACATGTTTGAATCACAGAACATGGAGAAATCCAGATGATACTGACCTGGAACCTTCATTCCTACTGCCTAGCTCTCATAGGTTGGAAGGTGATAATTACACTACCATAGGAGAAAAGTAATCATCAATCTCACTTAGATGTGAACTCTGTGAACTATACTAATGATTTGCTGGCAAGGTATACCCACTGGTGTAATAATGGCATGAATGCCATGGGAGTAACCAACCACTTTCTGATTGGATTTAAGGCTCACTCCACAAGATATAGCTCACACCTGTCACCATTAGTGGGGCCAAGAACCTGTGGATAGACAAGCCAAAAGTTCTAGAGGAGAACCTTCTATTTTGATAAATGAACATAATTTTAAATTAGCTCCTAGTGACTTGTCTCTATACCCATAGATTAGTGCATCAACTCTCATCATAGTGCTTCTTTTTGTAGTGGAAGGTGATTCATACAGAGACCCATATCTAGTTAAGATTCAGAGAATAACAGACTGTGTAGTTATCAGTTCTACATGGGTCATCTATCTTATACTTCCTCTTTGTGAAGCTCAGGAATTATTGAAGAATAATGGGCAGAAAGATAGAGACAGAGGATGACTACAATCAAATAGTATTTTCCAAACACAAAAGGGTAGTTGTGCATATTAATTCACGGCAGTTGTAATAGCATGCAAAAGACCTGCATAAGCTTATGCCAGACAAAAATCTCAGCATGGAGTTGGGAGGTGATCAGGAAGTCCCACCCCTAGCTGAAGAGCTACTGGCAATTGAAGGCTTCTTGGAGGGGGAGATTCCTTTTTCTTTAGGGGAGTGGCCCTGGTTGACCAGGCTCCGGGACATGCCTAACACACAACAGTATATGGACAACACAAACTGGAGCAATGCAATGAAAACAAAAAAGAAAAGGACGTAATATTGGATGAGTAGGGAAAAGTAGTAGATCTGAGTATGTGTATGAATATGATCAAATTGAATTCTCAAAGAATTAATGAAACTGTTATACAATATGTCTGCTTTCTCAATTTGTATTCTGTTCTCAATAATGGGAATTTTCCATATTTTTGCTTAGTGATGTTCTTTGGTTATGGAACATTGCATCTTCAAATGTTTCTGTCCGCTACTTACTGTTTTTGTTTACACACATGCTGGGATTCTCCACCATGTACCACGATCATCTCTATTCTCATTTATTCTTTCTGCCCCACAATTGCATCGGTTCTACAGAACTGGGCATTTCCCATCTCCCCTCAGCTCAGTGAAGTTGATTATGGTGATTATTTTTGTTTATGCACCATTGAGTTAGGGAATTCCCATTGGATATTTTTAATTCTAATTTTTGTTGGCCACAGTATCTATGTCATTATTCACTTTCTGAGAAATTAATCAAAGATTTTTTAAAAGTATATGTCTGATAATCTAACATACAATTATTTTTGACTTTATTTTTATTGTCCATTTTCTTACTTGGCCTTTTTTTATGCATTTGTGCTGGTTTTAAAATTTTGTATTTGATTGTGTGTGTATAAAATCACAGAAGCTATGGAGGCTATTATTCCTAAGAGGATTAATTTCAACTTCTGCCAGACAGTTAGAATAATGGGAGATCAATTTTGTACACAGACGGAGCCAATTAAAATTCGGTTTTGCCTTTTGTAAGGTCTCGTGTATTTATAGTTAGTACAGCCTTAAGATGTAGTCCTTTAGCAGCTTAAATACAATTTCGGGAGAATTTAACAGGATCCTGTACACCGTCTAGGAACTGGCATACACTGCTGGGGAAAGGAGGGCAGGATGCCAGGCACTGCTATTTTTGTCTCTTTGGAAATTTTGTGTTTAAAGTCTCTTTCTGTGGTGCCTTGAACCGTTTTTGGCCACTCAGCATTGTGAGATTGTGGGAAACTCTGCTTCGCTTCTCAGATTTTAAGCAGTTTTACTTAACAGGAAAAATGTTCTGGGCAAAGCAGGTTAGCATGTCAGAGCTGTCTCAGTGCATTGCCTACTCCCCAGGATCTTGACCCTGCAAGTCTTGGAGGCTGTGGTATCTCAGAGACACTTCAAACATACGTATTTTTTAAAAAGTCTCTCTGTGTGTGCGTGCGTGTGTGCATGCGTGTGTGTGTGTGTGTGTGTGTGTGTGTGTGTGCCATGCCACAAGGATAGAGTCAAATGACAGTTTCCAGAGTTGGTTCTCACCTTCCACCTTGTTGAGCAAGGATCTCTCTTGTTTCTGCTTCTCCTCTGTGTATTCCAGGATAGGTAATTCTCTTGTTTCTGCCTTCCATCTCACCATAGAGTGCTGGGATCACAAATGCATACTACCTATCTGGTGTTTTATGTGAGTTCTGAGGTTTGAACTTAGGTCATCATGCTTGTTGGGCAATAGTTTGTAACCATGGAGCCACTTCCCTGGGCCTCAAACATGTGGTTTTACTCTGGTTGTTTGTGTTGAGTAGGTGAGTCCGCTACCAGAAAGTTCAGTGATAGACAAAAATCCCTCTTTGAAAGTGATTTTAAGTTAATAATTCTTTTGTGGTTATCTCTTCTCTTGCCTCAATTGTCCTGACACTTCAGGTGGCCTTGCATGAGCATCATGGTCCTTTGCCAATCTTCCTCTCGACGCCCCATTTTTTTTTAAACACCATCAAAATGGTGGGAGGAAAGTCACTTCTTGATTGTTAGTATAATATGTTGATTTCATTCTCTCAGGATTCTATACGTAATTAAAAGTGATTCTTTCTCTACTGAGCATTTCTAGAATGATTTGAGAATCCATTGAAAGCTTATGCCTGTTTCTTTTGGTCTTCGTTGATGTGTTTCCTCCAATGAATCACTCTCCTCATACCCTTGGTTTCCTGATGGTCTCTTGAGTGATCTTGCTCTCTATTGGGAATTCTTTTTGCCTTCCCAGGAATTCATGTTAACAAGACTCAAAGTAGCTTTGGGTTGGCTCCCTTTTTCATCCCACATTTTGTTCACAAGAGACAGTATCTTTGCCTTTGCTGTCAATGAAAATGAGATTTTGGTTAGTTTTAGCATACCCTCCTATGCTAGCCTTAGGCTGATAATTACTCCCATTTGTTTTTAAAACCCTTAAGTTTTTTCTTGTATCATATAGCAATCTGTTTGATGGCTCTAGATTCCAGGAAACATATATAAGCCCACTGACTACACTTTGATGTCTGTCTGCCTCTAGGGAAAATCACATCCCAGATCTCTTACTGACAGGGTACACTGACAGCTCTCTTAAAAACCAGCATATTATTATCTTAGTTCTAGAGGCTAAAGCCCCAAATTGTAGAATTGGTAAAGCCACACATCTGTGCAGAGCAGTCTTTCCCATGATGTTTCTCAGCTTTGGGTAGTTTTCTGGCCATCCTTAGCATTTATTGTCACCCTCTAATTCTCTCCTATGTCTCTGCCTTCCCATGGAGATCCTACAAGGACATCAGTTATATTGAATAAGTGACCCTTCCTAATTATTCCAGAACTTAGTTGCCTTTAATTGTTTTGGTTGTTTCTTAATGATCTTAACTCTATTATAGATAATCATGTATTTGTAGAACTTTCTCCTAATTTAGTACATTTAGATATTATCTATTGACTTCCTGTGGTCTATAAGGATTTTAACTCTGCTGTAACTTTCAGCATAATTTCATTACATTTTGATTATTTTATCATCATGCTGGTAGAATATATTATTTTCTCCTCAGTCGATGGGGATGGTTGTATTCAATTCTTTGCTATTGGAATATATTATTTTTGTAATTTAAAATTAATTTTATGTAATACATTGATTGCTTTATACAGCATTAAGTAACACGTAAAGCTCAGAAGACTTCAAGCCCCTTTACCTCTGCTATTCTATTTTTTCATGCATATTAACTTTGATATCTTGTTCTTTGTTCTATTAGCTATTGAAAGAAGTATGGTGACATCTTATATAAGTTCCTTTTGTTAAATCTCATTTCTGCTTCTCTGAAGTCTGATGTAATGCACCTCTTATTAGTATATCCAAATGTTTTTCTTCCTTCTTTACAGTCCATATTCATTTAGGTTTACTTCCTATGGGAAGACTCATTAATAAAGACACCCAGTGGTTAGCACCGTGGAGATGCTACGTCACTATGGCAAGGATGAACTTTCCATTGCTCTTTAGGAGCACCTAGGAATGCTTCCAAAGGAACTGGAGAGTGAAGTCTCATTTTGACACTATACCTTTTTGTTCATACCTTGAGCAAGTCATATCCCTTTGGAAGCAGGAGCTGTCAATTGGCCATTGGGATGAACTTCTATTTTACTTTGCTCCAACAAATGTTTTTAGATTTGGGAAGAAAGAGGTCAAATGTATGTCTTCATGACAGTTTATTTTGTATAGTCATGAGTATTTCTGTGCATAGGAGTTCTAGCTAACTTTTTTTCTGATTGCTAGAAAAAAACATTTTTTTTTGCAGAAGTAGCATTTTATTTCAGAATATTTGGAAGCTTGTGCCTAGGGACATTAGGATAATCTAACATCCTTCTTAATTTACCAAAGCTGAAGAGGGCAGCAATGATTTTCATCGCAAGGAACATGGCTGCTACATCCCGGCCTCGTGGTAAGTTGCAGTCTGTTGTGGAGCCCATTCTACTCTGCACTTACATATCTTCTCACTCTCTAGAGGTGAAACTGCTTGAAGGAGATCAAATTCACATTCTCATACTTGCAAGCTAAGCACGTTACCAGAAAAGATTCCTCCCCGCCCCGTGTTCTTCTGTTGCAAACCCCTATGACTGCAAGACCTCGGTAAGGAAAGTTTTAAGAAGATAGATCTATACTTTAAAAACTTTCAAAAATTTATTTATATTTTACATGTATGAATGTTTTGCTTGCATTTATTTATGTGTACCACATGGGTGACTGATTGCCCTCAGAAGTCAGAAGAGGACATTAGATCCCCTGGGACTGGAGATATAGCTAGTCGTGAGCCACCATATAGGTGCTGGGACACAAAACTAGATTCTCTGCAAGAGCAACAAGTGCTCTTAACTACTCATCCATCTCTCCAGTCCCAGATCTATACATTTTATTTAGACACCTTTAAAGTGTTATTGATGTTAATAGTAAGCAGTGCATGTTTAACATATTCAATTTGATGTTTTAATATATGCACATACTCAGAAAACTGTAAATACAATGGAGATAATGAGTGTACTTAACATTTCCAAATGTTTTCATTTTTTAATATTACATTATTTATTTATTTTTTTAATTTATTTTACATCCAGACCACAGTTTTCCCTCTCTCCTCTCCTCCTGTCTCCTCCCATCCCCTCTATCCCCTCCCAATTCACTCCTCCTTCATCTCCATTCAGAAAGGGACAGGCCTTCTCTTATAGCACAATAAGGCAAGCATTGGGTTGGCCCAGAGTACCAGAAGACACTGAGACTGGGGATCTCTTCTGTGTCGGGCAGGTGTATCGGCTTCTGATTTTGCCTATACAACTTAGACCATGAGATGGAGCCCCTGCCAGAAAACGCGAGACAGATGCCGCCAAGTGTTTGGTTCTCTGCTAATGTTGGAAAGGCCGATTTTCTTTTTTCCTTTTGCTTACTCCCTTGGAGGAGTGTGAACTTGTTTTGGCAGCCAAAACAAACAAACTTGAAAAAGATATATTTCATATAGAGCCACAAAAGGATGGGGATTATTGAAGGCAGAAGAAATGGCTTTTGGCACGCTCCCTAGGTTCTGCCCGTGCAGCTCACCTGATTATTATGAAGATAGTACTGTCAGTCACGGAACTCTTTTTCTCTCCCTATCTTTCCCTCTAGTATGAATTTGGGTGTGTACAATGTAATTGCAGATAGAAGACCCAAATAATGCGTTTGTGTGATGGAAGATTACAGGGGCCTGAACTCACATGCAAAGCCTGGGGTGTGAGGAACCACCCTGTCTATTGTAGACAGCACGGGTCCTGAGGGAAGTGAGTAATAGCTTACATTGGCATGAGTGTTAGCCACATCTATGTGAAATCAACGCTGGTGATTTTCATTGACACCCATTGCCTTCTAAAACCCATCTATGTAGGCAGAGAGCACTCTTCCATAATTCTAATCAGAAAAATGATCATTTCTTGTCCTCTACCACTGGGTGTAAACAAGATTAAAAGGATTTACATTAAATATTTAAGGAGAATCACAATTTAGGTGGTGGAAATGTTAATACCTACAGGAGGACTAAACCCTGTGTTTGAAGATCTTACTCAGCCCTTTGCTTCCACTAGAGGTGTTTAAAGTAGAGGTCAAGACTATTTAAAGGGTGATTCATCAGCTTCATTCATCCAGGGGCCTAGGAGCGTGGTGCGGGGGTTAGGAAGGTTCTGTGGGGCCTGTTTGATTGCTTCCAGCATCAGCCTAGTCTTAATGTGCCTATGCATTTTCATATGCGATTTTTGGTGTATGTCAATTTTCATTTCTTCCTCTTTTAAAAAGATTTTTATTTTAAATTATGTATACGTGTGTGTATCTGCACGTGGGTATGTACAAGTGAGTGCAGGTATTTGCTGAGGCCAGAGCCATTGGACCTCTGGAGTTAGTGTTTCAAAAAGTTGGTGGTCCTGGTCCTGGGATCTGAACTCTGGTCTGCTAGAAGCGCAGTAAGTACTCTTAACTGCTGGGACATTTCTCCAGCTCCTAAATTAGCATTTCTAAGGAATTTTGTAGCTACAGGTAGAGTTAATGATTCACAGCTATGCTTCCGTTCTGGTTTGGTAACTATAACCAAAGGGTAAAGACGTATTTGCCTCTTCTACTTTCCTCATTTCTTGCTGCATTTCCATATATCATCATCTAGAATCTTTCAGTTTTTGCTTGAAGAATTCCACTTAATATTTCTCCCCTAGGCTTTTAAACAAATAGTTTTCTTTAGTTTTTATTTGCTTGGGATTAATTAATTAATTAATTAATTAATTAATTAATTTACTGGGACAGGGTCTTGCTATGTAGCATTGGATGTCCCAAGATTGATAATACTCCTACTTTTATCTCCTAAATGCTGGGATTACAATCATGGGCAACAACATCTGGATCTGATTAATCTTAAAAGCTATCTTTGCTGGGTATAGAATTCTAGGCAGTGTTTTCTTTTAGCATTTTAGAATGTTCAGTGCATTGGCTTACCCTTCTCATTCTTTTTGCTCAGAAACAGAATGCTAGTCAGTATTAATATTGCTCCATTAAATACAATGTCTCTTTGTGCTATTTATTATTAGAAAATGTTTGTACGGTTTCAATCTGAAAAATGTATGTAAATACAGTTTTGTTCAGATTTATCTTGTTTTCATATTCTTGTGTCTTGAACTTAGCACTTGTATTTTATTAATTTCAGAAAATTCTTATTCATCTCCTAATAAGTTGCTTAAGATATTAAGTTTGACTTTCATCTCATGCTCTGTGGAACAGGGATAATTTTTTTTTTTTTTCGAGACAGGGTGTCTCTGTGTAGCTTTGCGCCTTTCCTGGAACTTGCTTTGGAGACCAGGCTGGCCTCGAACTCACAGAGATCCGCCTGTCTCTGCCTCCCGAGTGCTGGGATTAAAGGTGTGCACCACCACCACCTGGCGGGATAGTTTTATTTATTCCATTTTATTTTGGAATTTGGCAATTCAAAAATATTACCTACTTTTGGTTTTTCCCTTCTTTAAGTAATATTTTTATTTACTCTGAAAATTACATACATGCATATATCTCAGTTACATCCACTCCCACTCTTCTAATTTTCCTCAAGAACTCCCCAACATATCTCCTTCCCAACTTTATATCCTATTATAATTATTAAGACTTTCTATTTTTCTTCCACTCTGATTATGCTATCCTATAAATGTATCTATTTCACCTATCTAAATTTTTCAAGATACAGTTGTTAATATGATTTCCACACAAATTCCCTCCCTTTCCCAATGATTTGTAAGAAAACCTTAATTCTCAATTTTAGCAATTCAGCTCTTTTCTCTTTGTATCTTGAAAAATCTAGATAAATACCTTTACTTTTATAATTGTTCCATTCTGTCTTCTCTTTCTTATTTTCCAAGGTTCAAATGACACATATGTATGCAGATATATGCATACACATGTAACCTATGTGTGTACTCTAACCTATATGACTCACATTCTATTCTGAATTTTCTTTATTTTTCTTTCCATATTTCAGTTTAGCAATTGAATTTAAAAAACATTTACTTTATTTTGTGTGTGTGAGTGTTTTGTGTGTGTATATGTGAGTGTATGTATTCTTGTGTGCAATGTATATGCCTGCAGCCTGTGGAGGTCAGAAGAAGGTGTCAGGTCCCTTGGAACTGGAGTTACAGATGGTTGTGAGCTGCTGTGTGGATGCTAGGAATCGAACCTGGGTCCTTTGCAAAAACAACAAGCACTCTTAACTGCTGAGTCCCCTCTCCAGCCCCAGTTTAGGGAATTTTTAAAATTAATATGTATACTGTTTCACTTGTTTCTTTCTCTCTGGCTATTTTGCAGGTTAAACTCGTTGCATTCCTGATACAGTCATGTTTGTTCGCACTTATAATTTTCTTTTGTACTTACACATTCTAGGTTGTAGTTTCACCTTATCATCTATTTTCTTAAGGAAGAGAGATTCCTGTCTGATAACTCTAAAATTTCAGCCACTTGTGGATGTGCTTTAGTGTATTTATAGTTTGCTCATTTGGGGAGGCCCAGTAGTTTCTTCTTGAGGCTTAGCCACTGTAAAGGGCAAAGATGCTTAGAGAGACATTGTCTCACATCTTAAGAGAACACTCACTTCATTATCTAACAGGTAGACTAAAGATAGCTTTAATAAAAGTAAATGTTATAAAATATGTTATTCATTTTTTGGTTGATTGGTTTTTGTTTTTTGACCTTATAACAATTCTGAAAATTAGACACTGTTGTCCTCAAAGTGAGTACCTCTACTCTACTGAGCAATTTACTAACCAAGTGCTGCTAGCACCCACTCCATGAGAAGCTGGCTGGTGCATGCCATCTTGACGAGGGATAATGTCATATTCAAGTACTACGCACCCTGTGGTATAACACGAGCACAAGTGGTTCTATCAAGGGCTCTAATCAAGCATTGTGTTGACTCTTACACAGCCACAGACACTGCAATAGAACCTTCAAAGATCCGTTTCCTAGTGGTGCATTAATGCTAAAGCCTGATCTCTTTAAAACAAATGGCTTCCATTTCTTAAATATGTCATCATACATTTAATGGCTCATTATCAGGAGAGCATAGTCATGGATAAAGGTATCTATATGACTCACATTCTATTCTAAAAGCTATAGGTAATAGCTTTTATTACCTATATGTGAATATCTGCTAGTTCTGAAAATTATTGATTAATATCACAGTCTTTTCTTTTGTTCCTCTTCCCTATCCCCTGTGTATTGTTGTTTGTTTCCTTGTTATTATGGGTCTGGAGACCACATCTCCACATACTCCATTTCTCTGTTCAATAGATTCTGGTCACTCAGCATTGCATTTGTACTATTCCATGCAGTGTTTACATTTTCAGGTCACACTACTATCTTATAAATGCTTATAACATCTACTATGTTACTTGGGAAGACTCTATAGGAAAAATAATTTCTGAGGCAGTTTGGATCAGTGATATAGGCTTTTAAATTTTTGTCTGATTAAGGTATTAGATACAAACTCAAAGAAATGTTAGATACCATTTCAAGGTCTCTTGTGTCACAACAATAAGACTGAGAAAGAATTTTGTATTCATAATCTTATCTTGATAGGAATAAAGAAACTAATTTTCTTCTTTTAACAGTGTTGTGTACAGAATTATCTGTGCTCACAGTAACCCTCCATTACCCTCTTTTATCTCTCTATTGCTGCTGACTTATCCCCAACAGTCCCTTTCCCATCTCCATTTATTTTTTGTTTTCATGCAGAGCTCATGTAAGTAGCCATAGCTGCCATGTGTTCATGATCACAACAGCTATGATGTTTCCATAAGACAGAGTTTCATAGCACTCCTCTCCATCCTGAGCTGTCCCAATCTTCCCACTCTCTCCTCTGTGATGCCCTTAGGCCTTGGAGGTAGTGACATAGATGTCTCACTAATACTTAATACTCATAGATTGGAAGTATTAATATTTTGAAATGGCCATCTTGCCAGAAACAATCTATAGATTCAGTACAATCCCCATCAACATTCCAATGCAATTCTTCACAGAGGAGAGGCTTAAATCCTGACATGGCACTATCAAATGCCCCCTAGGCCTTGGAGGTAATGATATAGCCATGTTACTGAGGGCTGAGCACTCAATAAACACTTATTCTCAGCACTCTGAACAACTGTGAACCCCTTCATTGACAGTCACAGTCTACATGAAGAAACTTCTCTGAGTCTGAGAGCACAACCAGGCTACGGGTGAACATAGATGTTTAGGAGACAGATGTGTGGTTATATGTCCATCTAGCAAAACACCAGTAGTTCATTCTCCCCTATGGCCTGTGATGTCTGCAGCCACCGGCTTTTAAAGCAGACTTACAATACTAGGAATGTATTACCTCCCATGGAGCAGGCTTCAAACCCGACTGGGAAGTGATTGGTTAACCTTAAGACATTCTTACCACTATTGCATTGGGAAGCACATCTTGTCTGACAGGTCAGAATTATAGTGTACAGGGTCTAAAGTGAGAAAGACTGTTGATGGCTTTTCTCTCCCAGTAGACAAACCAATGTTTTGCCAATTCTTTTGTAAATGAAATGAAGAGAAGCTCACTGAATTCAGTCAATACCATTATGCTTTTTATGTTTTAATTTGCGAGATTCAAGACCATTTATTAGAGTATCTTTTTCTTTTTTTCTTGATTCCTGTTTTCTCATTTTATTTTTTTATTAAGAAAATTTTTCCATTCATTTTCCATTTCATTTTACAATCAAAGATCCCCCTCTTCCCTCCTCCTGCCCCCCAGCCTCCCCCTCCCCATCTCCCACTCCTCCCCACAAGAAGACAAGGCCTCCCATGGGGAGGCATATCCAATAGAGGCAAGTCCAAGCCCCTCCCCTGCCTCAAGGCTGCTCTATGTGTCCCATCATAGATAGTGGACTCCAAAAAGCCTGTTCATGCACCAGGGATGGATTCTGATCCCACCACCAGGGGACCCCTGTAGTTGAAAGTTTTCCTGTGGTCCCACTTGGCTCCCATGGCCCACAGTCCTGCAGCTGCTTGGACCCAAATAAACACACAGAGGCTTATATTATTTACAAATGATATGGCCTAATGGCTCAGGCTTCTCACTAGTTAGCTCTTACCTCTTAAATTAACCCATTTCTATAAATCTATGCTTTGCCATGTGGCTTGTGGCCAGTAGGCACTTACACCTTGCTTTTCCTGGTGGTGACTAGCAGCATCTCCCTGCTCTGTCTTTCTTCTTTCTCTCTCTCTAGTTAGAATGTCCCACCTAACCTTATTCTGCCTCACCATTAGCCAAACAGCTTTATTTATCAACCAATCAGAGCAACACATATTCGCAGCATACAGAACGACATCACCCATCAGGGCCCCCAAGCAGATCAGGCTACACCTCTGTCTTGCCATTTATTAGAGTATCTTTGAAAAGAGGGCCCTTAAGCTTCCCAATAAAGATAAGAATCTCAGCTTTCGTCTATCAAGTAGGTCATTTTCAAGGTCAAACAGTACTAATGCTTTTTTATAGAAGCAATTCCAATGGAATATAAATCCCTAAGTTTCCCTTATACAAAAGCACTTTAGTACTCTGTGAAGAATGCTGACATTGGGATGGAAACACATGATTAGTCAATGACGTGTTTAGACTGAATTAATTTAAGGGAAGATAATTGTTAAAGTACCAACTGATGAAGCAGAGGGACTGGGTTGGGATATGCAGCTTCCTGCTGTCCAGAAAAGCAGTTGTTAGTGGTATGTCAGGATTTAAGAAATGCGTTATTCTCTGTGAACAACTGCATTAACTTTTGATGAGTATTGCATTGAATTCATAGATTGGTTTTGGAAGAATGTTCATTTTCATAATATTAATATTTCTAATCTTTGAGCATGGGACGTCTTTCCATTTTATAGTATCTTCTTAAAGTTTTCATTGTACAAGTCTTTTTTTTTTTACTTCCTTGGTTAGATTTATTACAGGATTTTTTGAGGCTATTGTGAATGAGAATCTTTGCCTGATTTCTTTCTTGGTATGTTTGTCATTGGTATATAGGAAGACTAATGATTTTTGTGTGCTAAATTTGTATCCTGCTACTTTGATGAAAATGTTTATAAGCTATAGGAATTTTCTGGTGAAGTCATTAGGGTCTTGTATGTATTGAATCACATCATCTACAAATAGGGATACAATTCTCTTACCCCAGTAAAAATGGCTAAGACTGAACAACAAACAAAACAAAACAAAACAACTAAATGCTGTTGTGGACATTCAGAAAGAAGAACTCTTATTTACTGTTGGTGGGTATGAAAACTGCTCCAGCCACTGTGGAAACAGTGTGAAGCCTCCTCAAAACTATTGTATTAATAGGCATATCTTGACTGGCAAGATGTAGTTAGGGTCTATAGAAATAGATCTACTGCTATATGATTCAGCTTGGGCATATTCTCAAAGGATTCTGTATCCTACTACAGAGATACTTGCTTATCCATGTTAATTGTTTCTTTATTCACAATATTCAGGGAATGGAAGCAGCCTAGACTGACAACTGATTAATTGATAACAAAAGTAGTATGTGTGCATAAAGGAATATTATTCAACTATAAAGAAACTGTAATTATGTAATTCATGGATAAATGAATGAAGCTAGAAATAAATCAAGCAAGGTAAATGAGACCCAGAAAGATAAACACTACATGAAAAATGATTGATGTAGGAGGGCCTAGCCACCTATGGGCAGTACCATCCTTGGACAGGAAAGTCTGGGGTATATAAGAAAGGTTAGCTGAGTAAGCCAGAAGGAGCAAGTCAGTAAGCAGGGTTCTTCCACAGTCTTTGCTTCAATTCCTGTCTCCTAGTTTCTGCCTTGAATTCCTGCCCTGGTTTCTCTCAATGATGGACTGTAATTCATAAGCAGATAAACACTGACTTCTCCAGGTTGCTTTTGACTGTGGTGTTTATCACAGCAACAGGACAATACCTAAAACACATTATCCCATGATAAAGGGCTCTAGGATCACTGGCATTGGGCGAGGTCAGGGAGTCTGGTTCTTCCGCACGTCACAGTGCCAGTAGAAGTGTTGATTGCTATTAATTTTTAGAAAACAGCACTTTATGATCCATGATTAGGTACACGTTTTTACTATAATCCTCTTGGAATCTTTTCTTCAGAAATGACTGCTTTTAGAGGCAAACGTGGTTAAACAAGGTTTTTGCAGATGTAGGACGGCAAATAGGTTGAAAAACTCCTACAAGTATCTAACAAATATTAAATAGTAAAATAATATAAACAAATAATGTGATTGTTAGAAACTGCATTTTCATGAATATGGAAAACTCAAGAGTTTGGAAAACTTCCCACGGTATTATATTGAGTGAAACAGCAGGGACAGAAAGTTCATGTAGCATATGATATCGATTTGCTAAAGTCTGTGCATGGGTATGTGTATCTGTACATACACATGTGGGGAAAACCTTTCTGACTATGTTAAAAATAGCAACAGTAATTTTTCTGGATATTTAGAATATAGAATTGTGAATGTTCTTGTTACTTGAGAAAGGGTGTCCCCATGTACCTTAAGCTGGCCTGGAACTCATGGTCCTCATCTAAAAGTTCTGGGATGGCAGGCATATGCCTTCAAATCTGGCATGCTTTATAATTTTTATAATTTATACATGAAGTGTGATTTTTATTGTCATTTTACATTAAAGAATAGCATCACTTAAAATTTAACATTCCATATGTTTTCTGAGTAAGGAAATGGACTTTTAATCCTTTGTGATGAGCTATGTAAGATTGACTAACATTGACGGGTGCCTTTGACTCAGTGCATTCTTTACCAGTGTTAGCAAGTTGGGTTGGTCACATCCCTTATTTTTTCCTGTGTGTCTGTCTCCTCACCTTTCAGATGTGGCAAGCATAGCAGAACAATGATTTTTTTTTCAAATTAACAGACCTGTGGGGGGGAAAAAGAGTAGACATTCCTTAGGGTATGTTGGCACCATTTTTAGTTTTGGCCAGACACTGTGGTTAGTAAATAGAGAAGCCGGCCCAAATTGGTAAGCCTTCACTGTCTTTGTAAAGGCAACCGCCTCCACAGAAGGAAGACAGTGTAATCAGGAAAGGAAACCCATGGACATTCTCCCTCACCCTGTAACGACTACCATGTGCTTACCTACTGATCACTGTTGAATTTCTTGAAGAATTGCTGTGCCCAGCTTTCTGAAGCCTTTCCATGGCAGCAGAAGGACTGCTGTCCTTCCCATTCTCTGTCCCTGGAGATGCCTCAGAGATCAAATTCAAATGACCTTGCCTCAGTTTTCTGTCTCATTGGCCTCTGTAAAACATCTGGACTAACCATAGCCCTTTACTTTTAAAATAGCTCCTTCCTTTGTTCTAAGGTTACTGTGTCACCTTTGGCACTCATGAGATCTTCTGAAGATTTCATTGGCTCTGTGAACTGCTGTCCTTGTAGTCTTGGGGAATAGCGAAGGCAAAATTATATTCTCTTGTTTTATGTCACACAAAAACATACTTTAACACAAAGTCTGTTAGCTTACTAATTCCTTTCACAAACTGCACATATCATGTTCTCTGTAGGTAGTTGGAAACTGGATACATATAGAGAAAATGATGATGATAGTGATGATGATGATAACGATGATGATGATGAATACAAAGATTTGAATGCCTTAGATGGATTGACTAATTTCATTTCCATAATATTATGAGGAAGCTACTATTATTTATTTTTTACCATTTTGTCAATGAGGAAATTTAGGCACAGGTTTTAAATAACAGCCTT
The DNA here is from genome assembly GCF_007827085.1 of Peromyscus californicus insignis. NCBI lineage: Eukaryota > Metazoa > Chordata > Mammalia > Rodentia > Cricetidae > Peromyscus > Peromyscus californicus. The sequence goes on along the minus strand of NW_026294402.1, from coordinate 74,389,027 downwards.
AGGTCATGGAAATAGTAAAAGACAGAATCAAGATTCAAGTCTAGGAATCTGTTCTCTTAACATTCTACTGTAACATGCCTTTGAAAAAGGAATCTTGCTGAGAGCAGGAGTGATACAACTACAAAATTTTAACACATAGTATAGTGATTGTCACTGGAAAATAAAGAAAGGGCACCTAAGCCATACTTATCCTAAAGATACAAAGTAGTCTGCCTGGGGTTGACTCTGCCATTCAAGGTGGAGAAATGGCAGAGATGGGAAGATATGCACAGGCAAGTATACCATGTGTGGGGAATTGTACTTTTCCCCCCTGTAGATGGTACATTTCCAGAATGATAGCTTAAGAAACAAGAGCATGTTAGTGGCCCAATCATTTGGAATATGGAAGTCTTTGTGCTTTAGTGTGAATGTGCTTTGTTTCCAAAGTTTTATGTGTTAGAAGCTTGGTTCTCTATATGGGACTATTAAGAAATAAGATTTAGCAGACAATTCATCCTTGTTTCATGTCTAGTATCCTGCTATGAGTGAGTACATACCATGTTTGTCTTTCTGAGTCTGGGTTACCTCACTCAGGATGATTTTTTCTAGATCCATCCATTTGTCTGCAAACCTCATGATGCCATTGTTTTTTTCTGCTGAGTAGTATTCCATTGTGTATATGTACCACATTTTGTTTATCCATTCTTCAGTTGAAGGGCATCTGGGTTGTTTCCATGTTCTGGCTATTACAAACAATGCTGATATGAACATAGCTGAACAAGTGCTCTTATGGTGTGGTTGAGCATTTCTTGGGTATATGCCCAAGAGTGGTATAGCTGGGCTACTCACATCACCAGGGAGGCTACCCGGAAAACAGGACCCCAAGAAAGACACAGGGATCGCCCAATGACAGAGAAATGGAATGAGATCTACATGAACAGCCTGGACATGAGTGGGGGTAATGAAAGGTGAGGGTCGAGGGAAAGAGAGCTTGGGGGAGCGGGAGATCCCAGCTGGATCAACAACAGAGAGGGAGAACAAGGAATAGGAGACCATGGTAAATGAAGACCACATGAGAACAGGAAGAAGCAAAGTGCTAGAGAGGCCCACAGAAATCCACAAAGATACCCACACAACAGACTGCCGGCAATGGTCGAGAGACAGCCCGAACTGACCTACTCTGGTGATGGGATGACCAAACACCCTAATTGTCATGCTAGAAACCTCATCCAACTACTGAGGGATCTGGATGCAGAGATCCATGACTAGGCCCTGGGTGGATCTCTGGGAGTCCAATTAGCGAGAATGAGGAGGGTTTATATGAGCGAGAATTGTTGAGACCAAGGTTGGATAAAGCACAGGGACAAATAGCCAAATGAATGGAAACACATGAACTATGAACCAATGGCTGAGGGGTCCACACTGGATCAGGCCCTCCGAATGGGTGAGACAGTTGATTGGCTTGATCTGTTTGGGAGACATCCAGGCAGTGGGACCAGATCTTGTGCTCATTGCATGAGTTGGCTGTTTGAAACCTGGGGCCTATGCAGGATTGTTTGGCTCGGCCTGGGAGGAGGGGACTAGACCTACCTGGACTGAGTCTACCAGGTTGACCTCAGTCTGTGGGGAAGGCTTTGCCCTGGAGGAGATGGGAATGGGGGGGGGCGTTGGGGGGAAGGTGAGGGGGACGGGAGGGGGGAGAACAAGGGAATCCGTGACCGATATGTAGAACTGAATTGTATTGCAAAATAAATTAAAATAAATTTAAAAAAAAAAAAGAAATAAGATTTAGTGGGGGATCCTTAGGTCACTGGGGTATGCTCTTAGAAAAGATTAGGTAACTTGTGGAATCCCCAGTTAGTTTTCATGAGAACAATTGTTATAAAAGCAAGACTGTTTAGGCAGCCATGTTGAGACTTCATGGATATAGCTTCTCTGACATTCTAGAAGACATCATCTCACAACAAAATTTTTGTTCTTTTGGTTTTTACAATCTTTCTACCCCTTCTTCCAAGGACAAAATCAATGACATGTTAGTGTGGAAGGGGGAGTTGATGAAGCCTCAACTCTAGACAAAAACTATAGGCAACTAAGCAGGAAAAATAGCCTTACACAGGAAGAGCACAGTGTGTGTGTGTGTGTGTGTGTGTGTGTGTGTGTATGCATGCGTGCGCACTTGCATGTATTCCTAAACATACAACTTGTTTAGGCCATGTAATGTAACCCATATGTGTATGTTTTCAGGACTGATCTTTTGGTTGGTACTTAACTTTAAATTTCATGATTTCCTGGGAAAGTGTCATGGAAGCAAAGTTGGAAATGACTAGTTTGGCTTTCTTGCTCCCTTTATTTTCTGAGTGGCATAGAAAGGGCACTCAAGGGAAAAAATAGCAGGCTCCACAATGTGGTGTACATGAGTTCTGCTTGGCTGATCAGATGAAAATAAGCAAATCCATTCTCTGAAATGAATGTGGCATCTGAGACAGGGACCTAGCTACTTTTTATATCTTGATTCTGTGTCCCCAAATCATCTTTCCTGTGGTCACTTTTAAATTTAGATTTTATATTATGGAATCACATGACAACAATTATACCCAATTACACCCAAGAGAAATGAAATATATGACTCTCAAAAGGTTCAGCAGTGGATGTTCCCAGCAATGGTATTCTCCAAGGCCTCAAACTGGAATGAATCCAAAAATCTATCTGCTAGTGAACACACGGATAAACTTAAAAAGTATTGTCATCAATAAGTAAGAACAAACGATTTGATATTTTTGTGGCATGGATGGAATTCAAAAAATAAGTTTAGCCAGCCAAAAAAGATTATATATTTTATAACTCTACATATATTAACTTGCTAAAAACCACACATTTATAAAGGCAGGTTTCAAGCACTTGGTCCCTGGGGGAGGGAGGGGAACAGGAAGTTAATAGAAAAGGATATATAGGAAGTTATTGGAAGTGATGACAATATTCTAAAACTCTATATATTTACTAATGATCAATGATGGAGTAAATTCTATGATATTTATATTATATACCAATAAAGATTTATTTTCAGTGAAAACAGCAGCATCAGCATCTTTTGCTGTGACTTGGTAATCTAACCCTGCCTCAGATTCTTCTCCTTCCTCTCCTATCTCTAGCTTCCCTCTCCCACCTGCACATGACAGCCCTTGTCCTGTAGTTAACTTGAGAAGGGACAGGAAGGACCAGAGAGAAAGTGGAAAGTAGTTTCTTTCCCAAACAATTAGATCTCTGGAATTTAGTAACTGAAATCCATCTAGCTGTCTTTCCTAAAGGGTAAACAGATTCATTTGAGTCTAGAGCAAAAAGTATTAGTTGTTACTGGGAAAACTGATGTTTCCTGTTAAGTTTCTTACTTCCCTGTTTTTGTGAAAAGGCCAGTGTTGCTTTCTAGTTAGCAAGCTTTAAAGATTCATTTGTAGCTTAGATGTGCAGTGCTTTGATTTTTCTTTATAGAAAGCTAAATATCTTTCATCCTCAAAATGAAGCATATTTCTAGTGAATCTTGAAGAGCTTTAGAGGAAGGTCCTTCAGAACAATGCATTGTCGATATGCTCATTTATAAGTCTCATTGCTCCTTAATGACAGAACTAAGACCAGAGGCCAGCCATCCACATAGCAATTGTCAGTTGTGTGTGATAATTATCACAGCTTTCCTCCAAGTTTTTGGGCTCTCTCTCCTCAGGGCCAACTTGTTTTATCCAATTCTAACTTAAAAAATATTCCTTTGCTGATCAACAAACATTTCCCTCTCTACAGGTCAAAAATCCAATATTCATAATCAGAGTTCCACTCTGCTAGTTTCAGGACCTTGTGCATGTAATTTTACCTAATACTTAGTTTAATTGCCTATAAAATAAAGTTTAAAATAGCATACCTTTATTTGGTTTGTGGTAGACCCATTTAAATAAATTTATTTCTCATAGTTCTCACTGAAGAAAAAATCTGAGGTCAGGGTCCCAGAACAGAGAAGTTCAGATGCAGATGCTATTCTGAGTTACAGGCTACTGGTTTTTTTTCTTGTGTTCTCATATAATTAAAATTGAGTGCAAGACATCTCTCATCACCAAATGAAGCTTAAGTACTAGGAATGGGTTAGATCTAATCCAGTGTTGGCTAAAGGGTTCTCATGGAAAGTTCCAAACAACCCAGGCTGCTGCAAAGGCTACTGGTTGCTCTCCACAAAGTGATGGCAAGGCCCTGTAGCTGAAGGTAACACCTACACAACTCATTGAACACAGAGAAGTTGAGCTGGTTGGTACCTACCTAGAACTTTCACTCTTGCTGACTAGTGTTGTTGGTACAGGAAGGTACTCTGCAAGCTACCCAAGGAGAAATGTAAACACCAATCCAGCTACAAACCCTTCAATCTACAATGGTGCCCTGCCTGCAAAACATACTAATACAATGGTGGTGCATATCTTGTGGAAGTGACGAACCAGTATCATATTTGAGTTAAGGCCCGTTCCAGGAGATGGAACCCATACCTGCCACTGCTTGGGTGACCAAGAGCCTGAGACTAAATAGCCCAGGGACTTAGGGTAAAACCAAATAGTGCTGTTCTACTAAAGGATCATAGCAATAAAAGGACTCCTAATGATGTTCTGCTATACTCATAGATCAGTGCCTTGCTCAACCATTATCAGAGAAACTGCCTACTGAGCATATGGGAACAAATAACAGAGACCCACAGCCAGACCTTATGCAGATAGAGGAGGGGTGAGGGGCTGGGGGAGAGACAGACCTTGGAACACTCAGCCTTAAACTAAGCTATCTAAATCAAATCTTTCTCACAGGACTCAGGTGACCCTGTGGAAGAGAAAGCAAGAAGAGTTTTATGGTTTCCATTTTGTGTTTTTGAAATGGGGTTCCTGAATGTGTGCGTGAGTTATCTAATGAGAGACAGGAAGAGTGTGGATCTGGATGGGAAGAAAGATGGGGAGGAACTGGGAGGAGTAGAGGGAGGGGAAACCATAATCAGAACACATGGTATGAAAAAAAATCTATTTTCTCTTTTTTGTTGTTGTTTGTTTATTCATTTCTTTTTTTTCCAATTTAACTTTTTATTTGATTCTTTGTGGGTTACATATCATGCATCTCTGTCCTACTCATCTCCCATCCCTTTCTATCTGCCCTCTATCCTGTAACCACCCCCCAAGATAAAACAAAATAAAATTTAAAAGAAAAGAAAAGAGGAAAAAGAAAAGAAGTATCTCTTGTTGTGGAAGCTGTAGTGTGACACAGTGAGTCACACACTATACCCTTTAGTCCATATTTCATTACTTGCCAGTGCTCATTGCAATGAGTCATTTGTCTGGTTTGAGGCCTCTGGTTTTTGCTATACCATAGATACTGGGCTCTCACTGGGGTTCCTCTTGGAGATCCTGTTGTTATCCTGTGTTGTGGAGATCCTGCAACTTTGGGTCTGCAGGGCTGACCCCTTCACATACTCCAACAGATCATAGATGGGGTGGATGATGGGATGAACCAACACATAGCCCTAGTTCTGGGTCTCGGTGGTTGCTGGATTGGTTAACCTGTCATCTCTCTCTCATTCTCAACACCAGGGTGAGCTCTCCAGTACCTCTTTGTCTAGCTCACCCTATATAGTAAGCAGTAAGGTATGGGGCTGGTTCTCCTGCTCTGCTGTCCTTAGGGCCAGCTCACATGCACCCACATTAATGGGGTCAGCTCTACTGTGTTGTCTAGGAAAGGTGCAGGGCCCATTCTCCAGAGTGCTACATCTGGGACAGAATCAGTTCTCTCACCTGCCACAGGTGGTGAGGAGTGAGGGAGAAGAGGATCTTTCCCTTGACCTTGCCACTAAATGGTAGATGAGGGGTGGGGGTGGGGGCAGCTCTCCCACTCTCAGGGCCTCAAGGCAAGCTCACCTGTGTCCCTGCCAGCAGGGTCAGTACTACTATGCTGCCCAGGTGAGGTGCACAGCCTGTTCTCCTGAGTGCTACAGTTGATGAGGGGCAGGGCCAACCCAGAGGCCAGATCTCTGCCTGCCTCAGGCAGTGAGGGGCAGGGGATAAGGAGAGGCTGCTCTCTGCTACCACACTGTCATATGACAAATGAGTAGTGGGCCCAGCTCTTGCATAGTCATGTCCTTGGGGCTGGCTCACCTGTACCCCTGCCAGCAGGGCTAGTTCTACCGTGTTGCAGGGCCTGCTCTCCCGAGTGCTGCAGCTGGTGAGGTATCAGGCCAATTCACCAGTTCTTGTGACCTCAAGGCCTGCTCTCCCACCTGGAAAAAAAAACTGTTTTCAAAGAAAGAAAACAAACAAACAAAACAGAATGCAAGAGCTCACTGAGGCCTCTTTTGTAAAAGGTACTAATTCTACTGATGATGGCTCCATTGTGACACCTAGATCATCATTACAGGGTCCCATTTCCTAACACCATCAGATTGATAGTTATCTCCTGTTTCTAGCTTCTCATCCATCCTAAAAATAAGTTCCTTGGAAATTTTTTCCTGAATAAATTTTTTTACCGCTTACAATTATTACACCTTCTGGTAGGACCATAAACCATCTAGAAATTAATTATAATTTTAAATTTGTGTCTCCGTATGTGTGCTTTTATGTGGTGTTCATGACATGGCTTACGTGTGAAGGTCGGAGGACAATTTGCCAGAGTCTGCTCTCTCCTTTTGTTCTATGGGTCAGGAGGATTGAGCTCAGGTCATCAGACTTCATCGCAACCATCTTTACCTGCTGAGCTGTCTATTTCTAGAACCATCTTTTTTTAAATCAAGCAATGTTTATGCAGAATATGGAAGTATGAAGCCAACCAGTGTTTTCAAAGATGAGACTGTTCAAGAAGAGGATGCTGGCAATGTTCTCACAGGTTTGCGGTCAGTAGGGTTTTTGTTTGTGTGTTTGTTTTTGTGTGTGAAGAGTATGATGCTTGAGATCTAACTCAGGGCCTTACATGCTTGGCAAGTGATCTACTACTGAGCTATCCACAAAGCTCTGAGCTGCTGTGAATTTTTAAACGATTGTAGGGAAAGAAGCAGGGCATGTCTTCAAATAATGAATGCTGCCTGGACCCATTGGGTGTTATTCTTTATCTGTGACTGACTAAGACAATTTTTTATGTTATATTAGAGGTAGAAAGAGATGGATCGTCCTTAACTTCTGAGTTTTTGCAGAGAAAGCTTGCTCACCTGTTATGCAAAGTTCACTATGGTATTGTGCAGGCTTAACTGGGAGATCTTCTTTTTTGTGTGTGTCTACAGGCAGGAGGGGCGAGGCACGGCTGAGCACCAGTATTTAGCCTTCCCAACTAGGCCATACAAATAGAACAAGTGTTTTCATGCTCTTCAAGACAGAGAAAGGCCCAGACTCTAGCGTTTAATGAGACAATGCAGGTGCCAGGTCGGTCTTAGTCTTTGGAAAGAAGAATACAGCCTATGCCTCCTACACAACAGCGTTCTCAAAAATTATGGTGTGAACTGGTCACACTCCTCACCCCGGAGAAGTAGGATCCTTTTTTGTCAAATTTTCCAGAAGAGTTCACCCACATTCATGACAGGTGTTTTTATTTCACTTACAAACTTATTTGGAAAGCCTTTGGCATGCACAAGTTGTTGGCACAAGAGCTTAGCCTGAAGGAAGCGCCAAGTAGCAGAAAGCCTTTTCTTTGGCTAATAAAATTCTTTTACCTCTTTCATTACAAATCTCCTCCCTCTGCTTCCAGGAATTTCTTATTTTGAGAGGTCTAAAATGGCTCAGGCCAACATCTTCCCAGTGAAAGCTTAATTCTGTACTTTGGAAGAGTGTGGTGTAAAATGTGGCATTTACTGACTCCCTGCTCTCACATTGAGTCTGTGTCTCTTTTTCAGATTCCTTGTCATTCCAGCCCTTAGTCATTTCTGTAAAATGCAGACAGTAAGTAATACGATTGTCTTAACACATCAGTCTGGTTACGTTCATTTTGGAGTCTTTCCGTAGACATCTCTTGCTTAGCTGGGTGCCGTTCCTTTCCTGGTCAGTGGCTTCCTTTCTCTTCAGCTTCCTTCCTTTCTATTTTCTTTGCACCATTGCCGCTCCTCCGAGTAATAACTTTTCCCTTTTCATTAGCATTTTTGCAGTTCCACTAAAGAAAGGTACAAATGCAAGACCAGACACTTCTTTGGAATGCTTGTGGCTGGGAGAAGCACAGGCCTCTTGTATTTGTGTACATCCAATGGCAGTTTGCTTCTTGTTCATAAAGTGTCTCTGGGTGGTGAAGACTTTCTGAGGGCCAGTCTCTGACTCAAGGCAGGCTCTCATCTACTGTCTTCCATGCTTATTCCTCACCAAAGGGAATTTTATAATCTCCCTAGTGTTCAATAGTGCCTCTTAGGAAATTCTACCCTCTGCTTAAACTTGCATGTAGATGATACAAACTGGACACTGTAGTTTTGTCCTTTTGTCTCTTCATTTCAGAGATAGATTAGTTCTTGATTCAGGTCCAGGTCAAGTTGCAGAGGCTATCTTATTACTAACTCATCAAACTTACTCTCTTCTAGCTGGTTCTTCATATCAACAAGGCATCCTAACTGGACAGCCCACAGAGGTTTCTATGCTGGTAGATAAAACTGAAAGATGGCCTCAGTGAGGGTCCTAAAACCAGGAGAATTTTGGATATAGAAACTATCTCCTCGCTTCTTGCTCCTCTCTCCTCCCTCCTCCTCCCCCTGGGAGTCCATATCTTCAGCTAGCTGTCCGTGCCTAAGGCTGGGGTTGTCTAAATCATACTTTGAGAAATCCTGAACTAAAGAAATGACTCATGAAGTGATTTTTTTTTAATTTGGAAACCTTGAACTAGCTATACAGCTGAGAATGACCTTGAACTTCCAATCCTCTTGACTCTTGTGAATGCTAGGATTATAAGTGTTTGCCACCATGCCTAGAAAATGCAGTGCTGGGGGGTAGAACCCAGGGCCTCATTCATGTTAGACAAGTATTCTGCCAAGTGAACTACATGCCCAGTTCAACAATGTTCTCTCTCTCTCTCTCTCTCTCTCTCTCTCTCTCTCTCTCTCTCTCTCTCTCTCTCTCTCTCTTTTGGTTCTTCGAGACAGGGTTTCTCTGTGTAGCTTTGGTGCCTGTCCTGGATCTTACTCTGTAGACCAGGCTGGCCTCGAACTCACAGAGATCTACCTGCCTCTGCCTCCCGAGTGCTGGGATTAAAGGTGTGTGCCACCTGGCTCAACAACGTTTCTTAACATGGTTAATACTTATAATAATAAACCAGGTCTGGTGGCCCAAGACTTTATTCTCAGCATTTGGGAAGCAGAGGTGGATAGATGTCTGTATGTTTAAGGCCAGCCTGGTCTACATAGCAAGTTCCAAGTTGGTAAGACCCTAGGAAAAAAAACCCAATATATACACAATTAATATATATAATAAAGTAATCTATTATGTATAGTAGATAATAGACTGATATGTGTTAATAAATATAAATGTACATCAGACTTATGGCAGATTTTAAAATGTCAGTGTTGATATTGTTTGGGATGCTTAAGATATTCTACTTCCAATTTATGTTCTAGCTAATGCTTACTCTCCCCTTTCCAGGAGGCAGAACCTGGGGTTCATTTCAGGGCCTCAGCATTGTGAACTTAGCTAAACTGCATCCAGAGTGGACCCAAAAGAGTAAGCTCTTAACTGGTCCTTGGTATCACACACTCAGGCATTCTGGACAAAAGTTTACTGTTTCCGAGAGTAATTGGGACCTTTGACACCCACCCTGAAGGTCTTCCATTTCCAAACCAGGATGAATCTGCACAGCTTTGAAACTGCACAATGCTTGCTCTGGTCCCACCCCACACTCTCCACACCCAGGAGGCTGGTGGGAATGTACAGGACCCACTGAAGGCCCAAACCCTAAGCCAAGTGAAACCAGATTGCCAGCCTTTGAACTGGAGCACCAGCCACTGGGCTGAGTCCTCCATGTAGGGCCCAGGCCTGGAGCGATTAGTGCAAAGTTCAAATCTATGGCTACTCACAAGTGAATTTGGCAACCATTGGGTGGCCCCTGACCTCCCCAGCCCTTTAACCTGTGACCCCAGGCCACCCTTCCTGCCAGTGAGACACACACACACACACACACACACACACACACACACACACACACACACACACATCTCCTGTCCTCCAAGAGAAATGAAAAACAAAACACTGCAGTTATGTATTAGGATTTAACAAGCAGGATCATTGAAAGAAAATGACTCAAAATTATCCTCAGATGAGCTATATTAGTGAGCTAGCAGCACCACCACAGGCAGCCATGATTAGGAATTAACTTCTGAAAGTGTTAGAAGAGATAAAGCATCACAGCCATAGGCATGCATAATTGGCCCTTCCTGGAAGTGGAGAAACTTTCCTTCAAATCCCATGATACAAGGAGAATTAGGACATTTCACTATTGGCAGAACAGAGGACTTCTGAAGGGCAAGGCAGACCTTTCACTTCAGAGAACAAAAAAAGGTTCTTTACCATATAGGTTTCTAATGTAAATATAGGGGTTACAATTATTGTACTACAAGATATGGCCTTACCTGACCTACATGTCAGAAGTCAAGAAACCACTGCGAAGAACCAGGTTTCATTATAGCTTGTGCTTGGTCTAGGGATTAGAAGAGGGGAAGTGTAGGCTTGTACACAGTTGCAAGTGGAGGGAAAGTAATATATGCCACTTCCTTATCAACTTGCAGTCACTGACACAAAGCTAAAGGATGCCTGGTCTTATGGTGATATTTTATTTGTGCTGAAATGTGATTTTATTTGTATGTTAATAAATAAAGTTGCTTGGGGGTCAGAGCTAATAGCAAGCCATAGCAGAATTCTGGCAGTGGTAGCACATGCCCTTAATCCCGATCACATGACAGGCAGATCTCTGTGTGTTCAAGGACACCACCATCATGGAGACACACGTTCCTCTGATTGGTTGATAAATAAAATGCTGATTGGCCAGTAGCCGGGCAGGAAATACAGGTGGGCAAGTAGATGATCAGAATTCTGAGAAGAGGAAGGACAGAGTCAGGAGTCACCAGTCAGACACAGAGGAAGCAAGATGACAAGGCAGAACTGAGAAAAGGTACCAAGCCACGTGGCTAAACATAGGTAAGAATTATGGGTTCAATTAAATGTAAGAGCTAGTCAGTAATAAGCCTGAGCTAATGGCCAAGCAGTTATAATTAATATAAGCCTCTGTGTGCTTACTTGGGGGATGTGAATGGGAGAGATTTATCTCGACTACTGGCCAGGCAGGACACAGGAAATCTTCAGACTATAGTTCTCGTGACTCAAATTTGTTCAGCACTCTTCTATGTCTTACTTCTCTCCCTTTTAAAGACCCTTACGCAAGAAAAGGTGAAGCATGTATTCGTAATAGTCAACCCTATGAAGCCTGCTTACATCAAAGGTAATGGAATCAAATCCACTATGAAACTTCCTGTAGAGTTTTGATTATGACATGGAAGGTACAGTTTGTTGCACTTGATTCTACTGTGTGGAAATTATAACACAGAGGATCTTGGATCATAGTTTTGGAGCGAAAACTAACATGTATTTTGGAGACTTTTGAGTGATGGCAAGTCATAACATTTGCTGTCGAGGCTGTCCTGAAAAGCAGTCAAGGCATAAGATCATCCCATGCTGGTTCAGTCATGTATCCTATCTTCATAAAGCCAGCCCTCGTTGTATTAAATTTGAGTGTAAATATATCCGATCTGACTTTCTCATTTAAAATTAGCTTTTAGTTAACAGTAGATCTAGGCTATAAATATCAAGTCAGGAATCTGGTGAAACATAAATGACATCATTGATGGGGAAACTAACACGTTATTAAAAGTTCTTAGAAGTCACTTTCATTTCAGCAATGCTTACAGTACAGGCTTTGTGTAAACGGGTTTCAGGATATAATTACCAAATTTATTTGAAAATCACATCCAACAAATATAAAAATCCATCAGCTCTCTATAATTTTTTTAATGGCATTGCCTTCCATCGTAGAGGTACATGAAAAGGAAGAGGATGAAGTCATTATTCACTTTAGTCTGGAACAAAGTGCAGTTTTTCTCAAGTGTTTGAATAAGTCACCACTTACAGGACCTTTTTAGAAGGAACATGATAAAATAAGCTTATTTCAAATGCAGCCTTTACAAAACTTTGAGGCAAGAACTTTTGATCTTAGTTTAGCTAGTTGTTGCTGTGTCTGTTCATAGCCTCAATTCATTCTCACTTTTGTATGTGCATATATGTGGATGTGTATACACTTATGGATGTGTAAACTGAGGCCACCAGAGTACAAAAATGTCTTCCACTATTGCTCTCCACCTTATTTTTTGAGACAAGGTCTCTCACTGAACCTGATGCTCACCATTTGGGTTATGCTGGCTGGCCAACAAATTCACAGGTTCCACTTGTCTGTCCCCTAATGCTGGGATTACAGGGATATCTAGCCTCTCTCTCTCTCTCTCTCTCTCTCTCTCTCTCTCTCTCTCTCTCTCTCTCTCTCTCTCTGTGTGTGTGTGTGAATATTTATGTATGTATGTGTGTCCAAACACTTGTGTATGCATGTGTGTATGAATATGGAGGACAGACAATAGTCTGGGGTGCTTTTTCTTAGGTTCTACCTTACATTTTTGAGACAGGACTATTCACAGACTTGGACCTACATAAATATACCAGACAAGATCTAGAGATGATGAACAAATGCTCATGGCAGATTTTTTGTTAACTTATAAATGCTCAACTGGTAGCTCAAGCTTATTACTAACTAGATTCTACACCTAAATTAACTCATAATTCTTATCTATGTTTAACCATGTGGCTTGGTACATTTTCTCAGTATGATATTCTCATCTTGCTTCCTCTACATCTGGCTGGTGACTCTGTCAGACATGCCAGGCCTGTCGGCCAGAGTTGGATGCCCCAATATTGCAGAGGAACTTTCGGTGACTATACAGGCAGCTTGAGGTCCCTGTTATTAGGTAACATTTCACCCTTCTGGGGTCTTTAATGGAGTTGAAGACTAGATATCTATAGTTTTCTTTAGTTATAATAAAAGATAAATTATATACAAAACTTTAGACTCACCAAGATATATAGCTGTTTTCTCTAATTTTGCCAAATGCAAATGGATTATATAGTGTTACTGCGATTCTTATTTAATAACTGTTTTTGTTGTATATAATCTTATTACGTTAAGGTTAAAACCTTTCTTTTTAATTAGAAAAAAAGGGGGAAATGCTGTGGAATAATCCTCTTGTACACTGTAAAGATTTGTTACTCCAGTTAGTTTAATAAAACACTGATTGGTCAATAGCCAGGCAGGAAGTTGGGCAAGAAAGCTATACTGAGAACTATGGGAAGGAGAATGGCAGAGTCATGGCAGATTCTTAATCAAGCCTATGTGAGTGCAGCTGGGACTTTGTATTATTGGTTCAGCAGGAAGACTATATTCAACTTGCTGATTCACCAGCTACAACACACCAGAAACAACAAAGGGTCAGTTGCTTAGTGACTGACTGTTCAAGAAAAAATTGAGAGGATGTACATTGCTATTTTTAGAACTTATTTGCTCTTCTCTGGCTCTCCAGTGCATCTCTCTGTTGCAGTAGAATTCCAGTTTCTGTGGGAAATAATCACCACATGCAGCCTTGATGAAAAGTGCTTCTCAGATTTTCTTTCAACCGCAGGGGCTCTTCAGAATCCCCCACTTTCCCAGATGCATTCAGTGTGTGGCCATGTGACCCATGTGTGCCACTAGGATGCTGAGCCCAGGAGTTAGAGGATGTGTTAAGAAGTGGGGAAGACTACAGTCCAGATTTTCCCAGAATGGAATATCACTTTGCTTTTCATTTCCTAAAATCCACTGACAGTTATCATCATACTAGAAAGTTGAGTGGTATTAGCATTTGTGTAATTAAATTATTTTTTTGAGATGAGGACTGTATACTGATATCACTGACAGAATTGAGAAAGTTGAGGGATTCCCACAAATACTCTATACCCTTTCTCTGCCCACAGAAGGATGCCCAAGCTGAAAAATAGAACAATTCAAGGTGGAATCAAAACTTAAAATGCTGAATTCTTGCCCAAAGTGATTGTGATATAACAAACAATGGGTTCACTATCCATCCATCTAATCTGCTATCTACACTCTTTCCCTCCATCATTTCCTCTTCTCTCTCTTCTAATGCCCTCCTACCCTTCACACTTCTCTTTCCTTTCTCCTTTCCTTCTGTTCCCATGAAAGATTAAATGTTTGTCCAAGTTAATCAAGGTTGTTTCACAACAACCCAAGACAAACTCAGAGGTAAAGATGTCTGATTCATGGGGCTGCCACCATTCCCTGAGAACTACGTGAAAGACTGCTCTGAAGACAGTGGCTGCTCTCTTGAATGATGTGGAAACAGATTGAAGACAATTCTCACTGACCTGGCAGAATGTGGAGGACTTCCCTGAGAGGGCTGTTACTAGGTCCTATGAGTCACCAATTCTCTGACTTTGGGAGGTACAGAAACAAATATGTCAGTTCAATTCTGGGAATTTATCTGTAGACTGAGCTGCACATAGTCTTAGCAAGCAGTAGCATGGGCATCGGGCTGTGGAGGGCAGTCTTCTTTTCAGCCCTCAGGAATTTAGGGACTCATGGCTATTTGCGGAGTCAGTGATGGAGGTGGGGTGAAAGAGGGTGCCCTTGAGGAACAGGCTCTGTAGCCAGGCTGCCTGGACTCAGATTTCTGATCTGTTATTCTTAGGTCTGTGATTCTGAGTGCCTTGCTTAACTCATGCCCGAAAATCTTACTTGTTAAATGAGGCTTGCTAAAGTTTCTTCAAGTTGGACAAATGTGTCTCTATAGTCCAGAGCTAACAAATCTAATAGAAATATTGGCTAAAATCAGAGGGAAAAGTAGAACAAGAACACCTTCAAATGTGAACAGTCCATTTATTCTTTTAGTATCCCCCTTTTCAGTGCACAGTAGGTGCCCAAGGTGGCTCTGAGTACGTAGGCAATATTTGACTTAGATTTTCAATTACAATTGAACAATATTGTCTTCAGATCTATAACATCCCTGACTCCTCTTATTTTTCCTTCTAAAATACTTATGTGTTATAGAGAAATGAAAACAGAAATGTGTGCACCAAGATCCAAACAAAAAATACTGGAAAAGTGTGGGAGTCAGGTTTGATAATGCTACAAGAACTTGGGGTTTCTAATGGGAGACTTGGGATGCATTTATCATTCCAGATTACCTCTTCATACTCCAACCAGAAATAGTGAGCATGTGGCTTTAAGAATGTGTAGGTTGTAACTTACATTATTCACACATAAATCTGGTTTAGAGTCCATCTTCTTTTCTTGGTTAGGAGTCAGTAAACACTGAAAAACAAGATTTTCTTAGCCTGTGCCGGTCTCTTGTGAAGTTGAGGCATTTAGCCACTTCGATGAAAAACTCAGTTATTGTACCCACTGAAAACTCTGAGAGTGCCAGGGATGTGAGAAGATTTACCGTGATCATAGCTGACAGTTCTGGCTTGGTATAACGAGCTTCTGATTTGTTGGACTTTGCTTAAGTGGAAGCTTGCTTTTGTTTTCAATTTTAGCTCTAATATTTTCTTTGTTCAGAACCAATTGTTCTTCCCCAGATGGTTAGCTGTAGCACTCTCTTTTTTTTTTTTAAAGTAAACTTGAGAGACTTTTATACAACACTCTGCTTTAGCTTGAGTCACAGGACGACAGTGCTCTGTACCAAGTTTTCCTTGCCCCCGAGGCCTTTGGCAACAGCCTTTCTGATATGAATACCATTTGTATTTTGACTACAGTTTTAATAAAACTTTTCTGCTGGAATCAGCATTGCTCCTTCCAAGTTGTTGCTTGCCCAAGTGCCCGTAAGTGCCACCATATGAGAAAGTATCTTGCAAAACCCGCGTCTTTGGTTTTGTGTACAGATGTTCAGGAGAAGTCCCCCTAGGATCTCAGGTTATTCAGGCTCAGCTGCATTTTTTTTTCCATGTTGAAACTTGTTTTCTTAACATTTTAAAGGTCCTTTAAACAAGTACAGGGGTAGACATTTCTGTAAGTAAAATAACGAGAAGAAAGTCAGAGACCTTTTCCTTGACTCCTGAAATCTCACAAAAACTAAGAAGTTGCATAATCACAATCTGCAGGGAAGGGGATAGATGCTGCAGTCCACTGAAGGGGAAGACGTGTTTGTCTATTTAAGCACTCTCCTGGCCAGCTTTTTGGCCACCCGCTCTTTCCTCCTCTCCACTCCTCTGGTTCTTCCTCGTGTGCCAGGTGGAGCAGTGAGTCTTGCCCAGGAAGCTGTAGTGAGTGCATCAGCGCACAAATACAAGCTCCTTAGTATCTGAGAAGAGACTAGAATAGAATCATCCCTAAATCCATCTATTCAGCTAGACTAGACACTTACAAATGACCACAAAAGCATCTTTGCTTAAAAAAAAATAGAGTTATCATGAAAATTAGTTTAGTTGACGGTGATGATGCCTTCAGTTTGCTCAGGTAATTTTTTTCTCTTATTTTCAAGGTGAAAAGGTGAAAGAGATATTGTTTGTTATATCTGTAAGACAATACATGTTTCTTTTCAAAACCATGTCCAGATATTAGAGGAAAAAATATGAAAATAAAATAAAAATTGTCTCATTCCCAACATCTTAAGATGGTCTTTCTGGATGATTGGGTTTTCACTATTTCTCAAGTGGTGCTTTGAGAGTCCTGGTTCAGATGATAGATTATGTTTTCTTTTTTAATAAGAAGAGTGTAGCTATGATTACTTTTGAGAGATGCTGGCTTAAACAGGTTAAGTGTGTTTCCCTCATCTAGGCTCCTCAGAACATGTGACATCTGGTTATGTTGTAAGAGTCTGTGTACAATACATTTCATCGTCATGAGATTGGACTTCTGTTTTGGAAAACAAAGCAAAAATATTGAAAATGTTATTCATTGAGCATTTCCTCATAGACTGATACATTTTATACAAATAGAATAACAAAATTTAAGACAACATTTTTCCTATTTTTATATTAATATAAAAAACATGTGATGAACATTTTCCATATTCAGGAATAGCAATCTGCACCATCATTACAAAGTGTCATTTGTAAATTCATTGTACATGGTGGTGTGTTACATAAGGAAATTCTCATATCAGTTTATACTGTGCACGGACCACATTCTCCCCATACATTGTTACCTTTCATTTTGTACCTCTTCTCTTCTTTTAGTCCCCTGGTCAGTTTGCTTTTGTTTGCGTGTCATATGTACATACACAAGTTCATGTATTTACATAAAATCTAGGTGTCATATTTGAGAGAAAACATAGAATATTTTTCTGTCTGAGATTGGGCAAACTTATTAAATTAAACAATATAACTTTGTTCTTTAGGACTGAAAAATTCCTTTATGAATCCATATCACATACTCTATCATACACAGTGGCTGTATTCTGTGCAATTGAATAACTGCAATATTTATATGCAAATCTAATTACTCATAAATGAAAACTGATGTTTAAACTAAAGAAATGATAATAAAATCCATCAGTAGCATTTTAAAAACTCTGATGAAATCAGTAAGCATATGTATATATGTAAGCATATTATATTTATATATATGTAAAGTGTTGTCTTAGGGTTTCTATTGCTATAAAGAGACAGCATGACCATGGCAACTCTTATAAAAGAAAACATTTAATTGGAATGGCTTACAGTTCAGAGGTTTAGTCCATTATCATCATGATGGGACATGGTGACATACAGGCAGACATGGTGCTAGAGAAAGAAGTGAGAGTTCTACATCTTGATGCACAGGCAATAGGAAGTAAACTGTTAAACTGGGCGTAGCTTGAGCATAGGAGACCTCAAAGCCCACCCCCACAGTGACACACTTCCTCCAACAAGGCCATACCCACTCCAACAAAGTCATACCCGCTAATAGTGCCACTCCCTATGAGCTTATGGGGGCCAATTACATTCAAACTATGACAGGTATAAAAATGATTCATGGCCCAGCACTCGGGAGGCAGAGCCAGGCGGATCTCTGTGAGTTCGAGGCCAGCCTGGACTACCAAGTGAGTTCCAGGAAAGGCGCAAAGCTACACAGAGAAACCCTGTCTCGAAAAACCAAAAAAAACAAAAAACAAAAAACAAAAAACAAAAAATGATTCATGGAAAGAAAAGTAACAGGTGTGAATTACTAGCAGAATTTGCTCAACCTTACACCAATGCAGACATATAAGGACGTTACATTATGTTGTTTAATTCATTAGGCTGGTAAAGAATGGGGAGATTCTCAAAGCCTAGCACTGGCAAATGTTTGAAAAATGTTTCAAGAAAATCGTGAATTGGAATCACACTCAAGGCTAGGATATCCACCCGTTAATTGTTACAGTGAGCTTGCCCTCGATAGCAGGTCCATTCTACATACTTGTATATCCTTACTGAACTCCCTATTTAGATTTACAAGGAAGGTAAATCCCTGTTCTCTTTTTTCCTCAAGAAGCTGGCCACATTTATACTGTAAGCAAATCAAGTTCACTGAGAAACCTTGAGACTCTCCAAAACTTTTGAGTTACCAGCAAAAATAATGAATTTGAATAAAGTCATGATTAGAATACAAATACTAATCAGCCTCTTTCTAAACAGAACATTTCCACTTCCTGTAATGATTAGAAAAACTTTATATTTCCAGAGTTTCCTGGCCTGGCTAGCTTGGCACAACTGAAAATTCTTTCTAGTGAATGGAAGCCAATGAAGGGCCCATTTTAAAAATCAGGATTTCTGCTCTGGGAAATGATGGCTGTCTTCCTGCACATAACATTTTCATTCCCGTTATGTTTCCATACTGAGTGGAAGTTTTCTTCTTTAGAAAAAAATGAATTCTATTGTGAACAGAGAACTTAGCTGGGGAACTAGAGATACCTATTCAGCTAGAAGTCCCTTGAGGAAATGGAGAGACTTGCTAATGTGTGCTTAGTACCTGTGGCCAGTCAGGTAAGGTAAGCACCTGTTCCCCTCTCCAGAGATATATTGCATTATCAGGGCCATGAGAGCAGAGCTCTGCATCACATAAGGATCTTTTGTGGACCTCAAAAGTGTCCTTTCTTCGAAGGTGGGGCAGCATGGGACAACAGGTAAAGCAAAGACTGAAACATTTCCAAATCAGTAGCTTTTGGATTTGAAACAAGACAGTAGAATTCCACTAATGGATATAAAATAAAATAACAAAACTAGTGATGACAAGTTAAATATTAAAGACAAATCAGGCATGGTCTGCTCTCACGCCTGGTCTAAATTTCTTTCAAATTTATTCTATTGGGTAATTCTCTTATTTTGATGGTTTTGCAATAATGAAAACAAAAGACAAAAGAGAAGAAAATCCCCCCACCTCATAGATGATGAACATATGATACTGATTAAAATTTATAACGTGATTTTTCTTTATTTATAGAGCAAGAATTTGAGTTATTCTTTGAAAAATATTCCATTTGTCAAGTGGGTGTTTTTTAATGGCTGTGCATCTAGACAAAAATAATTTGTGTATAGAGGGATGAGATGATTTCAACTATTTTTAAAGTGGGCATGCCAGATAATATATTTTTCTTACTATGACAGAACTAATTTTATCTTTTTAATAAAGGAAATGCACATAACTTGATAAAAGGAATACAATGATATTTCCGTTAACTTTAAGATAAAAGCAAGTGGCAATCTTTGAGGGTCCACAGGTGGCATGTAGCAACTGAAAGACCAGAGTACATGCCACTCTTTTGAACATCAGTGTTGCTGATGAGGTGCTTGTGGTTGCTTCTATAACTCTGGTTCTTGATTCTACTGGTACAGAAGACATTTCCCACACAGAAATATTTGTGTTCATAACTAACAACAGGTTAACAAATCAGAGTTACACTGTAGCTTCATCCAAACCTAGTAAGAGTCTTCACTATAAGTGAGTGACACATTCATTTTTAATTTTTTGGGGAGTTCTCTTTTTCTGAGCCCATGCTAGAATGCAGAGGTCTTTTTTATATTTAAAAAAGTTTTTAATTAACTTTACATACCAACCACAGATCTCTCTCTCATCCCTCCTCCCGCTCCCCTCTTCCTCCTCACCCACCTTCTATCCCCTCTTCCAAAACGGTAAATCCTCCCATGAGGGGGACAGCAGAGCCTGGACCAGCCCTTCCTTCCTGAATCAAGGCTGAGCAAGGTGTCTGACCATAGGTAATGAGATCCAGAAAACCAGCTCATGCACCAGGGATAGGTTCTGATCATACTGCCAGGGGCCCCTCAAACAGACCCAGCTACACAACTGTCTCCCATATGCAGAGGGTCTAGTCCAGTCTCATGCAGGTTCTACAGCTGTTGGTCTAAAGTTCATGAGTTCCTATGAACTTGGTTCATTTGTTTCTGTAGATTTCCCTATCATGATCTTGACCCTCCTTGCTCATATAATCCTTCTTCCCTCTCTTTGACTGGACTCTGGAGCTTGATTAGACTACTAGCAATAGTGGTGAGGGTGACTGAACAGGCCTTTTCTGGTAATCAGATTGGTGAACACCCTAACTGTCATCAGTCATAGAGCCTTCATCTAGTAATTGATGGAAGCAGATGCAGAGATCCACAATCAAGCACCAGACCGAGCTCTGGAAAGCAGAGCTTCTTAAAGGGGCCATAACACAATCTTTAGCCTCAACCCTTGGAGGCTGCGAATACTGCCTTCAAGGCCTAAGTGCTCTAGGTCACTAATGTCTATGATGATGTGTCTCCTGAGCTAGAGTGCAGTCAGGGATCTTGACCTAGATTAAGAGCTTTGGCTTCTAGGACTTATCTTATAATGCACAGCCTTCTACTCTGGAATATTTCTGAGATGTGATACTCCATGGAGGGGGTGGCTACCCAATATTCTTGTGATCTTCTAAGTTTCTCTTTCCTATTCTCTTTTTTCTTATTCCCCCCAAGCCCCCTTTCCTCCATGTCTTGGGGCATCTAGGGCAATAAATTCAGACTCCTGCCACAGATTACTAGTGTTTTTAATCTAAGAAAACACTAATATTCTTGTTTGATTGGAACAGGAAAAGTTGTAAGTCAGGCAATCATCACACAGTATATTAGTGTATTGTGAGCTCTCTTATGTGGTTTCCTTCCCCTGGGGATGCAGATGTCCGATTATTTATCTGATCTGGTGTCTTTATGATTGCTCAGGGCTTTGGTGCCATACTGCTTGGAGTCCCATTCCCATCAGCTTGTACGAAATGTCCTCCCAGAAGCCAGGAAATACAGAGTTAGTATGGCAATACACAGGTGTGGCTGCAGGGATGGGAGGTAGACTATCCTACCTATTTACTATCATAAATGCTGCAGGTTACAGAGTTAGTTCTGCATCCTTGCCAGCTTCATTCAAAACCACCCACCACTCAACTGCTCCCAACAGGCAACTCTTCACTTTAGCTTTGAGATTAAAATAATTATATCATCTTTCCCTTCCGTTTCCTCCCTCAAACCCTTCCATGTACTGCTCCCTTCTCTTCTTCAAATTCATGGCCTCCTTTTTACTAATTGCTATTGAATACATATATGCATATAGATCATATTCCTAAATGTAATCTACTCAGTCTATATAATGTAACTTGCCAGTATTTTCAGTCTTTCTTGCTTGTTTGTTTCTACCTTTGATGGTCAATTACTTGCCTGACTCTGTTCTTCTAGCTTCAAATTTCCCCTTGAAGAAAAATTTTCACTGGCATGGGGAAACACTTGTCCTTGTATAGACGGAAGACATATTTGATTTTACTCATATTTGTAAACATTTTTCTAGGGAATAATGGGGTAGGAAAACACTAATGCTACATCATCAAGCTTGTACACATTCAAAAAATACATGAAGAAATGCCTTTTTTTTGCCATTTAGGAATAAGCAGTTGCCCCCTTCAGGTCCATGAGCTTCTTTGTTGTTCCTCAGAGGGTGTTCTGTGTCAGCTTCATAAGAGTGGAAGCGTCTGCTAATCACATGTGTCAGTACATCCTCAGGGAAAGAACCATTCATAATGTGAATGGCACACTAAGATGGTGTTTCAGACTAAAGTCCCAAACAAAAGATACAGAAGACGGGTCAAATTCCTGACTTAATTTCATAATCGTTTGTTTATTGGTTATATTTTAAATAAAAGAAATATTATCTCAAATGAAATCATCCACATTAAATTCCAAATAAATGAAATGGAATGATCAAAATTGAGTCAGTGACCAAGAAGAATTTATTTGAGGCTCTGTGATGTGCTTAATACTGTTGTAACACCAAGGAATGCATGAAAGACATAAAAAGTGTGTCTGCCCATGAAGTTCTTCAAATATTTTCTTTAAAAAATTATTGTGTGTGTGTACTCTTATGCATGTGAGTGAGTGAATGAGTGTGTGTGTGTGTGTGTGTGTGTGTGTGTGTGTGTGTGTGTGTGTGTGTGTGTGTGTTAGTGCAGAGCCCAGAATAGGATGTTGGATACCTTCTTCTACCACTCTCCACCATTTCACTTGAGACAGATTATCTCCCTGATTCGGAGGATTGCATTTTCATGACTAGGCTGGAAGCCGTGAAGCCCCGGTGATTCTCCAGTCTTTCCTCCCTTCAGAGCTAACTCAGAGATGTTTACAGGGATGCTCAGCTTGTTAGGTAGGCACTTGGATCCAGACTCTGATTGTCATAGTTATAGATCAAGTGTTCTAAACTTCTAAATCTCTACTCCAGCCCAAAGTTCTTTAAATATTGACTGAACGGTTGTTCTTAGAAATATTTAAAAACAATGTAAGAAACAACAGATTTCTGCTCTTAAAATTATTTACATAGTTGTGTGTGTGTGTGTGTGTGTGTGTGTGTGTGTGTGTGTGTGTGTGTGTGTGTGTGTGATGTACATTCTTGGACTGAACTCAGCTTACCAGGCTTGCCAGCAAGTACTTTAACAACTTGAGCCATCTTGCCAGCTCAACACATTTCTTCTGCTATGTCTGAACAGAAAGTATAATAGTAACCAAACTATAGTCTCATTGTCCTGCCAGTTAGAAAGGAATACTCTTCATAGAACAGATGAACACACAACCAGAGTTAACTTCTGTAGTTTAGAGACATGTGTGAAGTCTTGCTGGGGATTGGACAAAGAGGCACAGGTTCTAAGCAGGCTTTAGTAAGGTGCAGAAAGCACCACCCATGCTGGACTGCCCTTGATGTCCCATTCACACCAAGTTCACAGCATGGAAACCATGGATGGGGTAAAATGAAACAACCTGAGTGTTCCCAGGCTCAACCAATGTCTGTACACACTGAAGAAGCCAGGGTGAGAACACAACAGAGCTATAATAATGTAGAAAGGAGATATTGCACTGGATTTTCTCTGTGACTCATGGATGAGCCTGTGATATGCAGAGTGGTTCCCTGATGAATTTTAAAGTATCAGATCCAATCTGGATCCTGGTCCATCTTGCTTCAGACCCTGTGTTCTTACCTGTTTCCATTCTCTGGAAGTATTTCAGCATGGTTGATGTCATGCAAGTGCTTGAGGCTCTTAGGAGAGTCAGAAGGCATAATACAAGAGGGACAGCTGAGAGAGTCAAGCTCCAATGACTCAAAAATACTGCCTGTGCAGGAGAGACCTTGGCTAATGGAGATGGGGGAGTGCACATGCAGCTCTCCTGACACTCTGCTTCTGCCTCCTGTTATAGCAAATGTGGGTGGCATGCCCAGTCTTTCCTGATTTCCAGAAGAACCAGAAGTCCAGTAATCATATCTTTCACATTTTAAATATTAGTATTGAAGTCAAATTTATTTTAACAATAAAAATATTCTGTACTTGACATAAAACATACTTTTAGTTCATAGCTGACCTCTCTGGCTTTGTACTTCACCGGCTGTGGGAATGGTGTGCTGTGTCAGGCTCTACCAATAGAAGATTTCTACTTTTAATTTATTTTTAAATCAAGGAATACATTTAACCAAAAAAAGGATTATCTCCCTTATGATTTTGACTTCTCAAAGAACAATGGAACTATTTGGGGTAGCTTGTGACAATAGTAGATTAAATGTCTCCAAGACTGTGTGGGTCTCAGTTTCAGATGTCCTCAAGGTCATGTGACCCCACTGTTACCTCTCACACCCTTTAACTCCACCCTAGAGCATCATTTACCTTTGTAGTTGGAGGTGGGTTTCATATGCTTCAAGACCTCATTGCAACAAGTCTGGGTTCAGGCAGAAAGAGAATGCTTAAGAACAGAAAATGGGATATAGACCGAACCACATGGATTGGCCAACGTCTTATCATTTTTAATGTGAAAGATTTCATACTGACCGTGTTAAAGACTAACACCTTCCTCAGGTATGAACTCAGATAAGTATGCAGGGATTTGGGTTGATTTGCATAGATATCAAATTTCCTTGGAGGTGGGTGAGTTTAGGTGTGTTTGGTATATGACTAGGGTTGGAACACCTGTTTTCTCATTTTCCAGCTGCCATGCCACCACATCCATGTGTGGTGTACAATGTGTACAATGGAGTTTAAAGTAGAGCCAGCCCTCTTATGCTGTGGTTGTGAGCATCAGAGGAATTGTTGTATATAATACTTAGAATGAAGTCAGGTACATGGTAATTTTAGTCAAAGAAAGTCTTTATTTCCATTTTCTTTTTTTCTTTTCTTTTTTTTTTTTACTTCCCAAGAGCTGACAGCTTAAGAGTCATCTGTTTCACCTCATCTGGCATTGATTTCCCTCAACAGGACTTTTAATTATCCATATTCACCTCTTCATCGAAATTTCTTTCATGGTATTTCTAATCCGAGTTATCCCAAGAAACATAGCTGACTAAATTGTGCCTGATTCAAAATTATAAGGTGACTTATCCCCATGGAATTTGTGATTTATTTAGAGAAGTAATCTTTTGTTTTCTTCTTCTAAGTTTGCCTGGAGACTAAGAGCCACCCATGCTTTTAAATTCCCAACCTGAGAGATTTAGCTATAGTTCAGGCAAATATCTGGGAATCTATATTTTTAATAGTTATCTTAAGTGAATTGTTATTTCCAGGCAACTTTGGAAAAATTACCTGCCATTTAAGATAGGCGTACTTCTTGTCTTTCCTTGGAGGGTGTTTGTATAGGTACTATGATGTCCTCCAAATCACAAGAGTCCATATTCTCTCTGTTTGCATGGATAACCAAGATTCTTCATCTTGAAATCAACCACAAGAATTCATCTTCTGCCAAAAAATAATTGCTTTGCCATAAAGTCTACAAGTGGGAGATCTTGCTTGTAAATCATGGTAAATGAAAATACTCTTCAAAGTAGCAATCTTCAAAGTGAACCGACTTTTGCTTCAAAGCTAAGAAAGGTGTGTTGAATATGCATACCCATGTCCAACAGATCAGGCCTCAACCAGATCTAGTGAGTTGGAAACTGAATTTTCTCAACTTCTGATAACTTGCACGCACACTGGAGATCGCTTGCCTGTCATTCATGAGACTCATTAGAGTAGGAGGAAAATCAACTGGTACACACTTAATTTACTAAGGTAACCAGCTGGCAGTGAGATTTCACTAGTTTCTTCTGTTCTTCATGGTCTTAAGCAAGGTAGTTTGTATTTTAACTTTAGATGGCATATGATGTATTTCTCCTGATGAAGAGCTCTCCTTACATTGCAAACTCCTCTCCATTGGCATTACCATCAGTAGGCTAATTATTGTTTATATTCAGAACAAATCCTGGCCCAGCAATGGTATAAAACCGGAAGTTTATTGGCACCAGAAAACCAGAAAAGGACCAATAAAACAAGACTTTGGATAGAAGCAGAAAACCCCAGAAAGCATACAAATGGTCTCTAAAGCTGCCTGCCTACATGCATGGCCAAGCCTCACGTGAGGCTGGGGGCACACTCTAAGCCTAGAAGCTAAGCCCTAATTGTCTGAGCTAAGACCTGTGCCACTCCCAAGAGAGGCTTTGCCTTTCATACATGGCAATAACATGGGTGTGGTGATTTAGATAGAAATTCAACATATCTGTGATTTTGTTGTTGTTTCATATTTTGTCTTTCAGCTTCTTAATGAAAAGTTCCAAAAAAGATGTCATATGTGTACATGTGGAAGTGAGAGGTTGACGTTAGATGCCATGCTCTATAGTCCTTCACTTCAATTTCTGAGAAACAGTCTTTCACTGAACCTGGAGCTCACCAGTTGTCTAGACTGGCTGACCAGTAAGCCTCTGAGCACCACTTGTCTCTGCTTCTCAGAGCTGGATAGAGGTATGTGCCATCACACCCAGTATTTAATGGGTTCTGGGAATCTGAACTCAGGTCCTCACACTTATGTCAGAGAGTGTTTTCCCCATTGAACCATGTTCCTAGGCACAAAACAATATTTGATGTGTAGTTTGGCTTCAATTTCCATTCTTTTGTCAACTATTGCACTTCAGGTTTCCAAGTTCTTCATGGTAGCTGAAAGAAATATCCTGGAAAATGAACCAAATGTAATTTTAAAAGGGGAAATATTTTTTTGAAAGATTGCAATCTTCATTTTATGTGTCTGTATCTATTCATGAGTATGTGTATGTGCACCATGATTGTGCAGAAAGGACAGGGAAGGTGGGTCACTAGGAATTTAGTGGGAGCCACCTGATATGGGTGCTGGGAATCAATTGGTCCTCTGA
This sequence comes from Peromyscus californicus insignis, assembly GCF_007827085.1. Lineage (NCBI taxonomy): Eukaryota > Metazoa > Chordata > Mammalia > Rodentia > Cricetidae > Peromyscus > Peromyscus californicus. The sequence goes on along the minus strand of NW_026294402.1, from coordinate 74,362,321 downwards.
AAGAGCACAACGTGTTCTTAACTGCTGAATCATCTCTTCTGCCCCATAAATAGTTCTTAATAAAAGTAAAAAATATTACAAAGAAAAACTAAACCTAACCTAGATAATATATTTATTGACTCGGGAAGTATTATTCATATTTGCTACATATATTCATAAAATCAAGTCAACTTAGACACATCTAATGAAATATTCAGTATACTTATTTAGATTTACCTTTTACTCCTCTACTTCCTGCCTACTCCTTATGTGCAGTACACATCCCACTCACAGTGCCTTTTCATTTGATGTCAACTACATTAGAGTGTAGTAGAGCTTCACCCATGGCCCCTTTCTTTGTACCAGTGGTCTTAAAGCAGCCTATTTAGTCATGCCTAAACACTCACATAATGCTTGTGGTTCACATCATCATCTACGGGAAAGTGTATCCAGCTTTCTGTGGGTGTTCATTAGGTACTTATTAAGAATTAAGCTGATCTTACAAAGTATATTTCTTTGAGAAAAAACCTAGTAGAGGAAACATACATACATGGATTTTAACATTATTTAAAGTCTGCTTTGAGGCTTATCAAACTTTAAATGACTCACATGAGAACTATGTCATTTCATGTAGGAAGAAGGTACCGATTCTGTATTCCAAGGCTGTGTACCCTTTAACATAAAGTCAATCTGTTTCTATGAGTCATCTCAGTTCTCCAATTTGACACATACTGGAACGGGGGATATCTGGGTTAGTTCTACTTATTGGGATGCTCAAGACTTAAATAAAGGCAGGAACAACTTATGTCTTTTGACAGCCATGATCTTGCCACCTGCAATTTTTTGAGAGCTTTATGAAGAACTGGCTTATTCAAAATAACATTATTGTATTTTGCATTATTTTAAAATCTCCTAAACTCAAACAAGTTCGAAATTATAAATATTCAGGGAAACATTATGGAATGCTCATTTATTTCATGGTACTTAACTATAATTTTCAGACATCTCATATTTAAAAACTCCAACTCAAAGAAAACAGTTTCTAATCCCCTTGGTGCAGAAATGAACCTGCCAGCTGTTTTATGATGCTTTTGGACAGTTAGCCTGTCAGAGTATAGAAAATACTACCGAAAATGACGTTTAAATTGTAAAATCTGGTAGGAAAGATTGAATATTTTTTCCAGTTAGGAAGAAAATGTAACACATTATACCATCATGAATTATTCTCTTACCACTGTTTTTAAGGAGAGAGAATGTTGCACATGGTGGTACACAGGACTGCACCCCTCAGGAATCCATTGCTGATCCCCTGCCTTATGGGGAGGAATTGGGGTCATTGAGCAGGCAGAATGTAGCTACAGAGATGAAAAAGAGAAATACTTTAATTTAAGTTAATTAACTAATTACTGCAAGTGGCTAGTAGCTACAATATTAAGTACAACTTTACACATTTGAAAAAGAAAATTCTAGTTTCTGACATTTCATGGTTGTATTTTTTTAAAAAAGTTGTATTTACTTTTATGTGTATGCATGTTGGCCTGCATGTATGTAAATCCACCATGGAGGGAAGAAGAGGACATCAGCTCTCCTGGAACAGGAGTTACAGACAATTGCGAGCAGCTATGTGGGTGCTGGGAAGCGAACGTGGGTGCTCTCATGAACAGCAAGTGCTCGCAAATGCTGAGCCCTGTCTCCAGTCCCCATGGTTGCCCTAGTCTAGATTTGGGGGATATATTTCCAGAATTTTCCAGTGAAATGGAAAATTGATATCACGTTTTTAAGGCACAGTTGGTGAAGCGAGAAGTGATATACTTACTCAGTCACTTCCCTGCCAGGATTGTTAAATATTAGTGCATGAGCATCTTCCCACATGAACAACAGCACGTCTTGCCTACATGATCGCCGAGCTTTCCAAGAAGTCTATCTGCAGTCTGCATGTGGGAAATAGCTGTGGTGCCAGCTGATCATTCCCCTGGCAATGTTGTACCCACCACTTCCAGGCGATGCTACCTGAGTTACTAATTTGGGTAAAGGAGGAGACGGATGGCAAGGCCCGTAATCATGTGTCTTATCTTTCATAGGGTTTTTGTGCAAATACAATTTCCCTTAATGCTGACACCGATGGTAGATAAAGGTGCATGCACACATCACAGAGTCTAAAAGCCGAAGGCTCTGCTAAAGACCAGAGAAGCAATAGAAGCCTAAAGAGCTAACCAGACTCTAGAGAGCTGGAGAGAAGACATGTTTAATATTCTAATGTAGGTCAGAATACATGAAGAAAAGGAATTTGACCAAGAAATGTGCAAATAAATCAGATTTTAATGGTCCAATGGATTTTACAAAGAGCTGTTTCAACAGTTGTGAAACAATCTAGAGCTAAAATATCTGTTTTCTTTATGTTCTCCCCAGAAGGGAAAATCCCCAAACACGTCTTCAAATATGACCTTGTAACTATGCATAATAACCTGTAATTTCAAGCCTTTTAAGGTCATGCTGAGAGAGAGATTTAAGATGAGATCGTTCTTTTTTTTTTTTTTTTCCTTTTGAAAAAAGAAACCTCTGGTTTTCCAAACATATTTCACAAACCTCTGGAACTCTTTGCTGTGAGCCAGATGTGGAAAGTAACTGGCGCTATTTGGGAAAAATTAGTAGTCACTGTTGAAAGGGGCATTTATCAGCAATTCAGACAGTCAGAGAGTCTGGGCTTGCTGAACAGAAACGGTGTGGCCAGGAGTGACCAGGCGCTGGCCAGCGTTGGAAAGGCAGCCTGGTCTAGAAAGGGCTGGCGGCTTTAGATTCCCAGGATTACTGCAGCAGAGCACCACAAACTGAGTGGCTCCAAGTAGTGGGCGCTGCCTGGCCCTCATTCTGGAGACAAGGAATTCAGGATCAGTTCTGGAGGACCTTTTTTCTTTCAAGGGCTCAAGGGAACAATCAGAGCTGGAATTGATGTGGCCTTTGGTATCACCGGCTTGTGGACTCTCAATTCTCACAAGACAGTCTCTCCTGCAGTGGCTACCGCCCTTTTTAGCATGTGTCAGTCTTGTATAGGTGTGCCCCTACACAGAATTCTCTTGAATCCTGGAATCCCCTCATGGGACTGTCCTTACTCTGCTGACTACAAACCTATACATTTCTAAGGGATTTTGTTATAGTTGGGTAGCTTGAAAATCACAGCTACTAATTAATCACACTCTCTTGCATATGATCTTACTTGTGGTAAGAAGTAGAGACTACCCTTCAATCTGAGAATATCCATGCACTATGTATGCATCATTCCACAGAACGATAGTGAATGTGATTCATGTAGGCATGGAAGTGCTTGTGTATCAGGAAATAGTCCCTCTGGCCATATTATTTGAAAGTTTGAAACTAGAGAGATATTAGAATTGTGATTCACCATTTAGAGCCAGACCACCTGGCAGAGACACAAGCCCACGTACCAAGCTTCTCCTTAAACCAGTGGAGGATAAAAGTCTGAGGGAGAACCTTCTAGCTCCTACGGTCCTAGCTAAGTGACATGTGATGGCAGAGACCATCATGCCACAGAAGATCAGAATCCTTCAGCTGACGCAGAAGGCCATGCAAACTAGTAACTTCATGGCTCCCTTTTGTGGGAGGTTGGTTTGCTTCACAGCACAGCCAATATATATGATTCCTTTATATTACCAATGACAATCAGGGTTGGAAACTCACTACTCCACTTTCTCTCCTGTGATTCCATGATCTATGATGAACTTTGAACTTTGCAGGGTTAACTGATTTGACGTAAAACCTGAAGAATTCTGTTCATCCTGTTTTGGCTATTTCAAGACAGACTCAGCAGCAGAGAACATTGGTGATGAAAAAGGTCTTAGTCAGCAGGTACTAAACAGTCTCCTGACTTAGAACATTTTCTCAGTTGTGTTACTAGCTGGACAAATTAATGCCTTCCTTCTCCACCTGTTAGATTCATTTACATGGCACCAGTTAACACTGTATACCTGTAGATCTAAATTCCAGAAAGCTATGAAATTAGTTATGTCATTAACCTCATTATAAAATAATGTGTATAAAACTATAAGCCAATTAAAGTAGTCTGGATATAAAAATGTTACTAATAGCTCAAAAGTAAAAAAAAAAATGTAAAGGCATTCGTGCTCCAAATTCCATTGAGCTTAATCAAAACAGTGTTTTTCAAGCTACTAATTTAGATCTAATTTAGCTACTAATTTTAAATTTTATATTATGTGTAGGAGTTTTGCTTGCATATATGTGCACCCTCAGAGGCCAGAAGAGGACATCTATTGCTCTTACTTAATGAGCCATCTTCCCAGCCATATAGGTAGTATATATTCTTTAGGATGTGTTCATTGAGAGAACACATTTCTTTCTGGAAAAGTCTTAACATTAATATAAAGTTGGCCTGCTAGTCAGTTTCATTGAGCACAGTGAGAGAAGATATCCCATTACAGATAGGTGAAAGGGAGAAATAGAATGTGTGTGTGTGTGTGTGTGTGTGTGTGTGTGTGTGTGTGTGTGTGTGTGTGTGAGAGAGAGAGAGAGAGAGAGAGAGAGAGAGAGAGAGAGAGAGAGACAGACAGACAGACAGACAGACAGACAGACAACACATGCAGTGACCAGTAGATCTAATAAGAACATTAGTTGGACATTAGTGATAAAAGCAGAATTCCTGGAATGTATGAAGGAGAGTGATTGAAAGCAAAGCAGAATAAATGGTTGACAAAAACCAACTTTTGAATCCTTTTTTAGAGCTCACTTTATTATTTTTTCTGCCTCCCCTCTCTTTCATACTACTTTATCCTGCTGTTCCCCTGTCTTGTTAACATTGGAAAGCTCCTCAGTTCATTTCCATTAAGAAATTAATAAATGATGAAATCAAGATTTTATTTAAAGTATGTTTTACTAGTTACTTGAGAGTTTTGTATGTATTTTGATCATACTCACTCCCTCAAGTCTTTCCAGGCTCACCCACCTCTTCCCATCCAATTTTGTGCTACCAAAATTTTCTTGGATATGTGGTAAAGCACTCTGCATTGGACATGAACTGTATGTATGTATATATGTATGTATGTATGTATGTATGTATGTATGCATGCATACTCAGTCTGGTGAGTGTGTTTTTGTTGTTAATGTGTATATAGTTTCAAGGTTAAGCACTCTGCATTGGACAATGAACTGTATGCACGTAAGTATGCATATTCAGTCTGGTGAGTGTGTTTTTATTGTTAATATGTATGTAGTTTCAAGGTGAAGCACTCTGCATTGGACAGTAAATGGGGAGAGGGTAGGAGCTCATCCCAGGGAGTCACTAACTCTCCTTCTCCCAGCGGTCATTAGTTGTCTATAGTTCTTTGTCTAGGGGTAGAACTGTGCAAAAATTTCCCCCTTCTACATTAACATATCCATTAATATTGGTATTGTTCCAATCTTGTTTATGGAGCTATTTCTAGGAGAAATTATTTTGCAGAAATTATTTCCTGGTATTCTGGTTCTTACAATTTTTTCCCAATTCAATTAATATTTATTGAAGGACTGTTAAAAATAGATATTTTGGTATACAAATATACTGAAATGAGTAGGAAAAAGCAACCAAACGTGATAAAGAAAAATGAACACAAATAAAAACAAATGTGTTGTATATCTGGTATTAGAAGAAAAGATCAAAGAACTAGAAATGAGCCTGATGCATGGAATATTGAAACATGCCCTTCGTGATTTAAATGGTAAGTTACAAACTAGGTTTTCCTCTCCTACTACTGTCAATCTCTTGCCTGTGGCTCATTAAATCTTTCTAACCTCTCTTCTGCAATGTTCCCTGAGCCATAGATGCAGGAGCTGTGATGTGTGTGTATCAGCTGGGGCTGGGCTCCCCATAGTCTGTTAACCTCTGCATTGTGTTCAGTAGTGGTTCCTGGGGTGATTTCCATTTCCTGTAAAGAGAAGCGTCTTTGGTGAGGGATGGTATCTATACTTATCTGAGAGTATGAAGATAAGATTTTTAAATCCAGCTTGAATCATCTGAGTCCTGTGTCCTAAGTGTGTGGTGTTTTCAGCAATAGGGACTCACTCTCAAACCCTTAGAGGTAACAAAGGGCTCCATCAGTAATCTCTATTGTTTGGGGAGGCACCTGAACTACTGTGATCAACCATTTGAAAGGCAGTTCCTTGTGCCTTGTATTGGGTTTTGTTAGTCTATAGTTCTTGTGGGGAGCATTGTCAGCCCAAGTGGCTTACCTTATCTCAATAAATATATCTTATATGTTATATATAATTATATATTATATTAACATTATGTTATATCTGTGTGTAAATATGCATGTATAGAGACATACACTTATATGAATTGTGTACAATTGTCAGTAAATATAAAATAATGCGATTCTTTTGATTCCTTTATCCAACAACCTTTGTGTTGTCTCTTGTTCCTCCTTCTGTATCGACTTTCCTCCTTCCACTCCAACCGGAGTCCTCTCATAGTTATTCCATTTCTTTACATCATATCGCCAGTATCCTGTTATCCCATAGTTATTCTGTTTCCCTACTTCATATCACCAGTATCCTGTTATTCCCTTCCTAGCCCTCTTCCACTTGTGGGCCCTTTGTCCCCACCCCCTCCGGTTTCTGTGGCTTACTCCATGTTACAGACTCACATCTGAGGATTTGGCTCTAGAAACCACATAGGAAATAGAACATGTGGTATTTGTCTTTCTGGCTCTGGGTTACCTCACTCAGTATACTATTTTCTAAGCCTATTCATTTATCTGAAAAATTTATAATTTCATTTTTCTTTACAGCTTTATACTATCCCATGGTGTATATGTATCACATGTTCACTGTCCACTTATCTGTTGAAGGAAATTCTTAGCTGTTGTGAATAGAGTGAAAATGAACATGGCTGAGAAAATGTCTGTGGAATAGAATGCTGAGTCCTTTAGCACGTGCTAAGGAGTGGTATCGCTGGGTCACATGGGAAATTTATTTTCAGTTTGCTGAAGGTTCTCTATACGGATGTCCAGAGTAGCTGCACCAATTTATGTTCCCACCAACAAGGAAGGAAGGTTCATTTTTTTTCTCCACAGTATTTGTTGTCAGTTGTCCTGTGGATTCTGACTGGTATGAAGTGAAATCTCAAAGAAGTTTTAAATTGGCCTTTTCCCTAGTTACTAAGGAATAATGAGCACTTTAGTTCTTCTTAGCTATTTTTATTTCTGCTATTGAGAACTCTCTGTTCAGATCTGTAGTCCATTTTTAAAATTGGGTCATTTATTTCCTTGACTCTTTTTTTTAATTCTTTATATACTCAAGATATTAACCTGTCATATTTATAGCCGGTAAAGATTATTTTGAATTTTCTTTGGACTTTTCAGTTTTGAAATCCAAGAGAATCACAATTCATCAATATACAGACATCAGAGTTACACACAGTCCAGCAAATAGAATTCCTAATTTCTTCTTTCTTCACCTGTTTCTCCTTGCATTCATTTTATCTTTCTCATTTACTTTGAAATCTTTCCTTTAATGGCTGACTCTGAAGTGTCTGGTGTCTGGGGATAGTATTTTGAATAATGGAGAAAAAGTGTTCCTGTGACTCTTTTCTTTTGTGTGTAAATTCAGTGATATTTATCAAAACAGCAAATTATACACACAAGATTTGTTTTTCAGTAGACAATATAGACTCAACCTCTGCACTTGCACTCTCCTCTAGAAAGTGCATGGGCCCAAGAGTCACCTTGGTAAGCACCAAGCTACCCCACAGGTCATCTCTATGTTCCTCAAGAGAGTTGAGGGAGGGAAGACATACTGCTTTGATGTAATAGATACACAATATTCTTTTGAAAGATTTAAAAAATGTTTATTATTATTCGTGTGTGTGTGTGTGTGTGTGTGTTTGATGTGTCTATGTGGGTACATGTGTGAAAGTTAGAGGAGAGTTCTTTTTCTTCTTTTACATGGCTACTGGATATCAAACTCAGGATGCCAGACTTGTGTAGTAAGTGCCTTTGCCTACTGAACCTCCTCACCAGCTGTGCTAGATAGTATATGCTGATTTTATACAAGCTAGGGTGTTGTGGAATGTTACTTTATTAACTATGTAAAGGTATGTTGCATATGTTTATGCTGCATTTGTTTAACTAGGCAAAGATGTGTTACATTTGTTTATGCTGCATTTAATTATGTAAAGATGTGTTACTGTTTCACCTTGCCTGCCTAAGGCACCTGATTGTCTAATAAAAAGCTGAATGGCCAATAGCTAGGCAGTAGAGGATAGGCGAGGCTGACAGCCAGGGAGAATAAGTAGGAGGAATCTAGGCTCAAGAGAAGAGAGAGAAAAGAACACAGAGAGAAAGATGCCTTGAGCCAGCTAGTCAGGCAGTTGCCAGCCAGCTAGACACAGAGTAGGACATACAGAATGAAAGAAAGGTAAAAAGCACTGAGGCAAAACATAAATGAAGAGAAACAGGTTAAGTTATAAGAGATAGTAAGAAATGAGCACAAGATAAGGCCAAGCATTCATAACTAATAATGTCTCCATGCCATGATTTGGGAGCTGGTTGGTGGCCCAAAAGGAAGCCTGCTACACTAGAGTCATCTGAGAGTAGGGAATCTCAACTGAGAAATTACTCCCATAAGATCAGGCTGTAGGCAATCTTGCAGGGCATTTTCTTAATTAGTGATTGATGGGTGAGGGCCCAGTCCACTGTGGTTTATGTAACCCCTGGGCCAGTGATCCTGAGTTCTATATGAAAGCCGACTGAGCAAGCCATGTGAACAAGCCAGTGAGCAGCACCCTTCCATGGGCTCTGCATCAACTCCTGCCTCTAGGTTCTTGTCCTGACTTCCTTTGATGATGAACAGTGATATGGAAGTGGAAGCCAAATACCCCTCTTCCCCCTCAACTTGCTTTGGTCATGGTGTTTCATCACAGTAATAGCAACCCCAAGTAGGACACCAGGCCTAGATTTTATAAATATTTTTTACTGAAAACTCAACTTCCCTTCCTGCTATGTCATCTTTTGAAATCTGCCTTAGTATAATGTTTTTTTTTTCTTGAAGTCTGCTTTAGTATAATGTTTTTTTTCTTTAGGGAATCTGATTTTGGAGAATATAGTTAAAATATAGTACTATGTCTGGGTAGTCTCACTTTATCTACAATATGCAGAATTCTTCATTTATTTTAGAAGAACTAGGCTTGGTCGTGTTTTCATTTAGGAATTTAGTATACTGGACGATGAAAATAGAATTTGTCAAAATATGAATACAACACAGAACCTTTATCAACTAACACCAGTCTTTAGAGTCTTGTTGAACATCAAATGGATAAAACCCAAAACTAACTGGTGAATTATAGATCAAAAGTTGAGCACAAAAGCCTGTGGTGTAAGACACATGACATTGTAAAACCAGTTGTAATGACTGTGAGCCAATGATTTGAACAGCTAATTAGAGTCCTTAACACAGACTAGTTTCCATTCACTGGAATTACTCCCTCTAGGTTCTAGGCTCAGAGGGAAACTATTGCATCAGGCTGGGTGTTTACCTTAGTTAATGTTGTGTGAGGCTGTTTGGTACATGGTTCTTTCCACGTGAGGGGAGTCAACCACGAGAAGGTAATGGATGGAGAGAACAGCTGAGTGAACATGTAGAGAGAGGGAGATGTTAGTGGACTTCTGTGGTGCTGTGCTTCTGGTTGAAACACAGGTTCAATCCTCACTTGAGGAAGAAGGAGGTAACCTCACCTTGGCATGGACAACCTGGCTCACACAGTCCCACATGTCAGCCACATTCAGAGAGTGTGAGGACCTGCCCTCTGCCGATTTTTATCATATTTAATATGAAGCACCATTTTATCTGCTTTGTGGGAAAGTGCCAACCAGTCAACTTCCATGACAATAAACAATTATTACAGAAAAAGAAAAACAAAAAAGGAAAGGAAAGGAAGGAAGAAAGGAAGGAAGGAAGGAAGGAAGGAAGGAAAGAAGGAAGGAAGGAAGGAAAGAAGGATGGAAGGAAGGAAGGAAGGAAGGAAGGAAGGAAGGATCAGAATGTACAAAATCTTAGGGTTAAATTCATCTCTCTGCTTCTAACTACTTTTGGGAGACACTTGACTTCATTCAAAAAAGAAAAAAACCCAAATAAACAAAAAGCCCTAATTTAAAAATGCCAACCAGTCATTGCAATGAAGAACTGGCTGTTCTAGATACATTAACACCTTGACATCTTGAAGAGCTACATGTATAGTTTACATTGAAGTTGAACAGAAGGCTGATAGCAGGAATTTTGAGACATTAGAAGAATGAACTCCTGAAATTTCTAAGTGTCTCCATTTTAAGGATTCGAGGGTGTGCCTGCATGCATTTTTGGCAGCAGCAGTTGTGGCTAGGTGAAACTATTCAGACTAACCACGAATGGGAAAGAGTTGCTAATTGGGGGCAGAACGCAATGTGTTCAACTTAGCTGCAGGCAGTAAGATAACCAGACAGGGTGCCAGCAGTGCCCGTGTGCTCTTGTGGACCTAGGATGTTGGGGAAGTGGAAAAGTTATCTCCTCTTTGTAGGAGCATGCTGCTCAGATTCCTCCTCCCAAGATACATTCCAACCATTTATAGTTCATGCTTCCTGGAAAACAAAATGTCAGCCAGCCTGGAAGGCTTGGCTCCTTTCTGACATTATTGCCAGAGTTTTATTAGAGCACTATTTACTTGAATGCCTTTGGAAAAATTTCATATACAGAAAAGAAAGAGCCCTTTATTATGCTGATAAAATTTTGACAAATAATGACTAACTTGAAAGAGAACTAAAATTCTTTGGAGGTAACATTATTTTTGGATATTTATCCATATAGCAAACCAAAAATAGTTATGCTGTACAAAGAAAAACAAAAGCAAGTCTAAATGTTTGCTTTGAATCATGCTAGAGAGATAAAACTTAAAGATGCAAGAGAAAAACTGGCCAAGAAAGCATAAAATCCAGTTTCTCCTGCTGCCCAAACACTGGGGGTTGAAGGCTTGGCTGAGGGGAGACTATTGCATGGGTTTCTGTCTTCTCTCTGTCTCTGTCTCTGTCTCTCTCTCTCTCTGTCTCTGTGTCTCTCTGTCTCTCTGTCTCTCTGTCTCTCTCTCTCTCTCTCTCTCTCTCTCTCTCTCTCTCTCCTCTCTCTCTTATCTCTCTCTGCATCACTCTCACCTGTCTGTATAAACTGTATCTACATCATTCATTGCGTAACAATATCAGTAATTTGTATTCTTATTCTTAAGTTGGCTGTACTGTGGGATGGTCTGTATGTCAAATGTGTTGCTGATTGGTCAATAAATAAATCACTGATTGGCCCGTGGCCAGGCAGGAAGTGTAGGCGGGACAAGGAGGAGAATAGAGCTGGGAAGTGGAAGGCTGAGTGAGAAGACACTGCCAGCCGCCATCAGGACAAGGAAGATGTAAAGTACCGGTAAGCCACAAGCCACGTGGCAAGGTATAGATTAATGGAAATGGATTAATTTAAGCTGTAAGAACAGTTAGCAAGAAGCCTGCCACGGCCATACAGTTTGTAACCAATATAAGTCTCTGTGTTTACTTGATCGGGTTTGAGCGGTTGTGGGACTGGCGGGTGAGAGAGATTTGTCCTGACTGTGGGCCAGTCAGGAAAACTCAAGCTACATGGCTGTGAGGCTCTTAGTGTGTTATTGGAATCCTGGCTTGTTACACAACTACAAAAGCATTATTTAGAATCAGTTAGTGGGTGGAAATAAATCCATCAACTTAGTTAACTGACAGTCATATATAACTTTATCAATATCTTGAAGAAGGATATATAGAAGTTATGTGTGCAAAGATCTCTGGTTATGACCCAAAAATGCGACAGCATCAGCATCCTGAATGCGTCTCTCTGTGAAACAAAGAAGAAAACGAAATCTGAAAGCATTTTTAGATATAAGCTAATTTCTTTTTTATTGTATAATAGTTTTATTTTTCTCATTTACTATTTTTACATTTTATGCACAAATATTTTTATCTGAGTAAAAATAGAAAATAACTGTTTTATGTAAAATTACAAAAAAAACCAAAGAAATACATAATTGTTATTATGATAGTATAATTTCTTAACCCCAAGTATTTGCAGGGAGAGTTTAATTGAATAAGCATCTGTAGTTTCTATAGATTATCATACCTTCTATAATAAAAGAGAATGAGTTTAGGAAAATTTAAAAAGCTTTGTGAATTTTGTTTTTTTGTAGTTTTGTTTTGTTGCATAGCACAGGCTGACCTTGAAGTCATTCCTCAAGCTTAAGTCTCCCAAATGCTGATATCACAGAGGTGTGCCAACGGTCCTGGCTGTTAAATTTTCTTCCAGATACCTCTCTTTCATGGATAATATAAACGTAAATATTGTTTTATGTTGACTTAGACCACTGGTTCTCAATCTTCCTAATGCTGTGACCCTTTAGTACAGTTCCTCAGGTTGTGGTGACCCCAACCATAAAATTATTTCATTGTTAATTTATAATTATTTTTGTTGCAGATATGAATCATAATGTAAATATTGGATATACAGGGTATCTGATATGTACTCCTAACTGGGTCATGACTCACAGGTAGAGAACCACTTTCTTAGACTTTTATCATTTTATTTTATCTATTATTATTATTATTATTATTATTATTATTAGTAGTAGTAGTAGTAGTAGTAGTGGTAGTAGTAGTATGTGTTTGCTCATGCATGCAATTACATGCTACAACGTTCTTCTAGATATCAGAAGACAACTTGGGAATGTCAGTTTTGTCCATCCAGGTGGATTCCGGGAACTGAACTCAGGTCCTGCAAGGTGCACAGCAAATACTTTCACCTTCTGAGCCATTTGTCAGCCCTGGCTTAGATTTTTAGTTCTAAGTTTCAGAGTCTAACTCAGTAATTAAAATGTGAGACTATGGATATAAGCAACAGATCAGACATTCACTTTAATCAACTTGGATGTTCTTGTGAGATGAATGGATAGCATCGTACTCACTGAGTCACTACCACGTGCGTAAACAGGCACTGTAATTTGTAGGCAGCTATAATTAATCTGTTTTGGGATTCTTTTCAAAATTGAATCTTTTTGAAATCCATTATATCATGTTTTGTTGTGTGGCATGCTAAGCATAATGCTAAGCAAAAATGGTCAGGGTTACATTTTCCTCTGTGGTAGTTTGTGGTAATTTGAAACAGGCAAGATGCTTCCATGCTCCACATCTGTCCCATGTACCAGAATGCCTCATTGAGCACAGAACATGGCAGTCCTTTGTCTTTGAATCCCCACTCTCTTCTATTGGTCAGTCCTTGGATTGGCCTCTCAGGATTTCCTCCCCATTCCAACCTTCCCTTTGGTCTTTGATTATTTCCACCCTTACCTTCTTCTTCTTTCCCTTTTCTTCTCTGTCGTTCTTCATATACATATATATATATATATATATATATATATATATATATATATATATATATATGTATATGAAGTCTATGGAGGACAAATGGCTTGTTAAAATGAAAAAATAAAATGAATAAGCACTGAGTTGATATTCATCATAAAATACCAAGCTATACCCTGATGCATATAAGCATGCCATTTTTTTCATATATGTCTATAGTTTCTAGGGCTCTGTTCATTTTGTATGTAATGGATATTAACATCCATATAGGCATATACATGTTTGCATTTCTGTAGTTTTCTAAGCTGCTTTTTCAATTTTTCAATTCCATTTCACTGTTTTAGCATTTCCCTCTCAAGTGTTGCCTGAATCTTATTTGCATTTATCCAGTGGATTCCAGACTGATCTGCTACCGCCTTGACGAAACAGGATCTATTTCACATGCATAATTTTCATCTTGTGATTATGTTCTGTTGAGCCTCTTTTCGTCTGAAAAAGACCTGTATATCTTGATGACATGGAGTTACCGAGAAGTAAGCAAGTCCCCAAAGTGGTCTTTCTTGAATATATTGTTTAACAATCACAGGAGGAATGTCTTTATGTATTATTCTGGGACAAAACTCTATGTTCTTTACACTGGTAACACATTGGTATTCTATTCACTGGTGGACAGTGAAGAATAAATCAATAGAGAACTTGTAATTAACTAAAACCTTCAGATATTTTTATCTACCAATTTTGTCTGCCTATGTGCATACATTTTCATAAAAATAGACTAAACTTTAGTTTGTATTTTAGTGAGCAGATTTAAATTTTCCCCTAGCTCAGAGGTACTGTTTCTGTGCCAATTACCTTTGCTCCTTCCCATGTATTCATTCATGGCTTGCCAAATCCTCTGTAGTTCATTTTTCTTTCATTATATGATTTTTAACTTCTTAATGTGACTTATTTTATGATTTGGTAGTGTAGTTACTGTTTTCTTTTCTTTTTAAAAAGGAATTAACATTAAACTAATGATTCTGGTTACATAGTGGTCCACTTCTGCTTTATTGTATGCTGATTGGTCTTAGCTTGAAAATAATGATCATAATGTCTAGGTTTTTGTTTGTTTGTTTGTATTGTGATGTCTATAATTACTAGCTCTGATTTCATTCAAGTGGTTTTCTATCATATAGTGCAGTTCTCATAGGGTGTATTAAGATCTCTCACTTGAATATTTTCTTTTATACCATAGTGTAGGTGGATAATTATTTTTTCCTCAAAGCTTTGGAGCACTTATCAGTGGTTAAAATATTTGCAGAACAGAAAGCACCCCCATACTTCTGGCTCTGTGAAGGATTTGAATACCCTCTTTGAGTTCCTGGAAGAAGCCTCTCCACCTTCTATCATTCCACAATCTCTTCAGCATGTGTGGGTAACAACCTCTCCGTCTTGGAAACTAGAAGGCACATCATTGAGATAAAGACCCATAGCACAAGAATCCAATACACAGTCAATTTTGAACCCATGCCAGAGTGAAACTGAGTGATTGTTACTCAAGTTCCCCACAGGAGTAAAAAGCAAGAGAAAAGATGATGACTAAGCAAGTTATTCCAAGCAGGTGCTTAGATGTGGACAAGGTAGAAGGACACAGCCACGGGAGGAAGCTGGGGCCTCGGGAGACGCAGGTGGAGGCCTGTGCAGCAGTGGAGATTGAGTTCCCGATTATGTCCCACATTTGCTATATGAAACTAGAAAGTCTCTTAAATCCCCTTGCCTCAGTTTCTTCATCTGCAGAATAAAGAATGGAAATACTGTTGAGTTTATCCCATATTGTGGTTGCAATGAGACCAGAGAATTATTAGGTAAAAAACATGTAGAAACGGATACGAAATATAATATCTGCTCAGTAAGTGCTAGGTCATCATTTTCTCAGGATTTTTTTTTTAATTTGAGAATTTCATATGAGTACCATATTTGTGCTGTTTCACCACTGCCTTCCCCTCCCTCCAACTTCTCTCGTGTCCTCTCCACTCCCTCTCAAATTAATCATCTCTTGTTTAAAGTATGTATTTATGTATGCGTGTCTGTGTAATTACATATGTATGTATAAATGTATTCTGATATGTTCATCAAGCTTTGCTCATATGAAAATGTGTTTAGAAATGGCTCCTTGGGATTGTCTCCTTGCCTGTCAGGGGCTTGTCCCTAGAGGACCAATTCTCCTCTCAGCAGCAATTAGGTGCAGTAGCTCTTCATCTATGGTTCGGTTCTTGTTATGTCATTATTATGCTACACATTTGTTTAAGAAAATACTATATAAGAGTGTATAATATGACTCCAAATCCTGAAACAGAAGACATCCATAAAGGAAATTTTGACAGAGTAAACACTAAACTATATCAGCAATCCACATATAAGAAGGTGGAATGTAAGACTCTAGAATGTTTAGATGAAGTGTGTATAATGTTTTTATGTCATTTTTATTTTGGGTAGGTGTGGAAGCCCGTAGAGTGAAGGCATTGTGGTGGTGGAAATAGGAATGCTGTCAGTGTCTTGTTTCCAGAACAATATACTAACATATGTGTCTGATTAGGAGAGCAGGGAAAGAGATTGTAACCATTAAGGGATGGAAAATTACCCCAGAACCTTTAAATTAACGTGGGGAGAGAGGAATGAGCAGCAATCTAGTCATAGTAATGAAACCAAGGGCAAGAAAAGGAACAACAAGGTAAATTAGTAGGAAAAATGCAGCCAGATGAAAGGATTAAATCAATGGCATTAGACCCTGAGATAAGCATAAACAGGCTGAGCTTATCCCTTAAAAATCAGAAAATGGTGCAGGGTTGGAAACAGATGTATGAGTTTGTTTAAAAAAATAATCATGCCGGAGTCAAATGAATCAAACGTCTCCCCGTTTCTTTTGTTCCAACAGAGAAACAGACAGTCTAAGGGCATGCAAACCAATGACACACTGGAATTACAACAGACTCAGAAAAAGTATTATTAAGGTTAAAGGATTTTTGCAGAATAATCGGGCATTTTGTATAATGATACAAACCTAAATTGTTGAAGATACAAGAGTCATAAAATTACCCTCATAACATATTTATAATATGCAGAGTTAAAGCCATTAGAAGTGCAGAGAAATCTTTGTACAAACAGTAATAGGGGCTAGGAGGACTTGCTGTTCTTACAGAGGACTTGGGCTCCTGGTACCCACATGGCAGCTTACAACCACCTGGAGTTCCAGCTCCTGGGGTTCTGCTATACTCTCTGGCCTCTGCAGACATTGCACATGTGTGGTCATACATACATGAACAGTAACACTGAATTTTTTTATTAAAGCTTTTTCAAAGTAGATCAGTTTACTAGCCTGAGAAAAGATTGATGTATTTAAGGCATAGTGTTTTATATAATTTATATATTTATATTCCTTTAGCAAAGAACGGTTTCTTTTCCAAGTATTTTGTCACAAAGCACATACTTGGCCAGAGAGAATTTTTTTAATTAAGAAAAGAGAAAACTATATAAGGCACACACAATGTTAAATTTATGAGTAAACAATAAAATGGAGACCCTATTACAAATTAAACTTAAAATTTAAGAACCAATGCTGTATAACATTTGAAATAAACAGAAACAAATAATTTTATAAGAAACAGTGGAAAGATGAATATATGATTTAAGTCCAATAAAACTGAATAACACCAGGATTCACATATGAAAAAAAAAAGGAGTTAAAGAGCAATGATGAGGGGCTGGAGAGACAGCTCAGCGGTTAAGAGCACTGTTCTTACAGAAGACCTGGGTTGGGTTGCAAAGACCCACTTTGAGCTGCTCACAACTGTCTGTAACTCAGATTCCATGGTCTCTGATGCCCTCCTCTGGCCTTTTTAGAGAGCTGTATGCACAAGGTGCACACATACACTCATGCACATACACAAAAGAAAATCCTTTATCAAAAGAGCAATGATGACATAAAATAACCACATCTTTGCCTTAATGAATCTGAAGTTGAAAAGTAATGTAAACCTATAGGCACTAAGAAAGGAGAATAACTAATAAACCTTGAACATGATGAGATGGTAAACATGTTTTTGAAAAGATAAATCCAAGCCAGGTGATGGTGGCACACGCTTTTGATCCCAGCACTCAAGAGGCTGAGGCAGGTGAATCTCAGTGTGTTAGAGGCCAGCCTGGTCTACAAAGTGAGTTCCAGGACAGTCAGAGCTAGAATACCAATAAATCCTGTCTCAAAAAACCAAAAGAAGTAAAAGAAGAAGGAGAAGGAGTAGGAGAAAGGAGAAGGAGGAGAAGAGAGAGAAAAAGGAGGAGGAGGAGGAGGAGGAGGAGGAGGAGAAGAAGAAGAAGAAGAAGAAGAAGAAGAAGAAGAAGAAGAAGAAGAAGAAGAAGAAGAAGAAGAAGAAGAAGAGAAAGACAGAAAGAAAGAAGAAAGAGATAGAGAGAGAGAGAAAAGGTAAACCCAAAAACCACTTCTTTGAGGAGCTCATATCTGCATTGAACCTTACATAACTCACAAAATCTATTTAAAAAAGGTGCACTCAAACAAAGGGCAAGTTCAGGAGGGTTTTTACAATATTCTATTTAACAAAGAGTAGGAAAACAGAAAAACAAACCAACCAACCCAGTACTGCAGGCAAGCTCAGGGAACTGATGTCACATGTCTTTCAAAGGGACAGAAAAGAAGAAGAAGCTGTAACAAGACCTTGGAGAAGAGAGTTGGAGATGTCTTGTCTTCAGTGACTTTGGTGGAAAGTCACAGACGGCCTAAAGAAAACTTTCTAGGTCATAGGCAGGGGGTATATGCCACCGTCTCATGCTAGTTCATTTCCTATACCTTGCTGTGTTGTGGGATATTTTGATAGCACTCTGACACTCCTGAGTCTGACAATAAAGTTTATTTTGAATCAGAGGGTGGAGTTGGCTACTAGCTGATCAAAATTAGCCATAGAGGTTTTGGAGGACCAAGGACATATAGATAGACACAGGAAGTAGTAGTGTGTGGCTGACTTAGAAAGATTCTCTGGCCCTTTTGGACTGAGGAACAAGAGAGAGAGAGAGGAGGTCACTGGTTGCTTCTCCACTGCTTCTCTGATCATTCAGGTCCTTACCCCGATATCTAATTCCTGAGGTTTTATTGATTAAGAATAATTAGATAAATGCTTCATTGCTGGGCTTCCTCATTGGTGAACTAAACTGGAGGTCACATCATCCTGGGATTTCATGATCTGGTGCAGCCTTCTTCAGTGAAAGGGACATGCTTTCCTTGCAGCACACCCTAAAAGAGAGTATGAATTCTCAATCTCAAGTAACATGGACGACAAAATATAGATTGGTAATTGTGGCTGTTGTCTAAAGGTCAATGTGTTGTCATAGACAAAGTTCAACATTATATTGTTTTAAATAACATCCAGGGGCTTTCTTAATGCAGAAAAGGAAAAGATGATCCATGAGCTCATTTCATTATGAAATAGAGAAAGTTGCTATGTAAAGGAATGTATTCTTGTTGAGACTCTAACTTGATCTGTAGCTTTCAGGTAGTATAGAGGCAATATCAAAGACTATTTAGAGAGACAGTAGTCACATTCTATGCAGAGGAATTGAGGTTGGAAAATTATTTTGACTGAAGCAAACCACCTCTCTTTAGTGAAGAAGGGAGGGCAGAATCTTCCCTATGACTTACAGTGCTGACTTAGGCCGTCTTGTGGTTTTAGTTACATCAGTGTGGCACTGAGGAAACCCAACTGTGAAACACCAATCAGTACTCCAACCGATATTAATCAGCACTGTGGCTTGACATTTTAATCTTCCATAGAAATTTCAGAATGGTTTCTTCCTTTGGCAAATAAATCCAGCTCTTAACTGATGCAGAACATTGGGTCTTCTGGAAAGTGGACTACAAGGAAAAGAACAAACATGATATGGGCTTACGTCTTTTGCCATTATTCATACACAGCTATCTTTCTGATTTCATCATGGAAAACGTATGAATAATTAACCCTGAAGATATGTGACATTTCATATTGATTGGATTTGAACACCATGATACTCTAAGCCTTTAAATGTCAGAAGTAAAACATGAAATTCCAGGAAGGGGAGGAGGCAGGGATCTGGACACTTCTTTAATTTTCTGACCCTCTTCAGTTCCCAGCTCTTAGAAGTCTCCAGGATTTACGTAGGTGACTTACACAGGCACTTGGTGATGTCAACTGAACGTACCAGGCTCTGCTGAATCCCCATGGGAGACCTTGCCTTGGAGGAGGTAGGGATGGGGAGAGGGTTGAGGAGGGAAGGCTGGGGGGCAGGAGGGGCACCTGTGGTTGGTATGTAAAATGAACAGAAAATTTCTTAATTAAAAAAAAAGAAAAGAAATTAACAACCAAGAGAAATATTAGGGTTGCTAGTTCAAACTCTAATTTTAACCATGAGAAAAATAAGGCCTACACCTGTTCTTGTTATTTGATAAAGCAGGCTCTTCCTCTGTAGCTCAGGCTGGCTTGTAACTCAATGCTCCTGTCTCAGCCTTCTGAGTCCTGTGATTCCAGGCCTAGGCTATCATTCTTGGTGAGAACTATAGTCTTCTAAACTGAAGAGATGATGGAGTCATTAGAAGCTAGAACTTGGGGGCATATTTCTTAGAATCTAATTAATTGATTTCTTATATTATTATTTAATAACTCTTAGATAAGAAATAGGTTAAAGAGAATTTTAGCCCTGCATGAAAAAATATATTTAAGAAATAAAAATCAAAAGAGATATTTAGAGAAGTATTTTGTACTAAAAATTTTATGTACTGCAACTATAATGTCTAAAATAAACTATGTTTATATGGCAGAAGAGACATTTTTATTATGAGTTCAAGCTAAGATGCTTACTTTTGTTTTTATGAAAGTGTTTACTTAATTACATGATCTTTTAGAATGATAGACTAGAAATCAGGTCACTCTTCCTTTATACCCTGAACAGGAAGTCTTTCTGCAGAGTCCCTGAGAAGCAATTTTTTGTCTCTGTCTATACATTCCTAATAATCAGAAACACAATTGGCGACTCAGTATTTACTTTGCCAAGACGTCATAAAATTCTTCCATATGCAGCCTAATTTAATCCCCTAGACTCTATAACTTCGATTCAGTATCTTCAGGTTTTTATGCTTCTATGAGAAGTGGTTTTATTTTTATTTATTTATTTTTAGCTTTCTGGGGGGGTAGTCATCACATTTTAGAGGATTATTATTTGTATAGTGAGTGATCTCTTCGGTTGCACGTTTCACCTTTCTTAAATTGTTTCATCGTAAGCATGGCTTTGAAATGTCAAGACACTTCTTTGTTCCTGTGAAAACAGTAATTTGTCAATGTACTATTAAAATGGACTTACAAACAAGCACTCAGCACCCTGAACAGTTTCTTGTATATTTCCAAGTTTGCTTATGAGCTGGAGTAGAGTTGACCGATCTTAGATTGGGGCATGTTGAAGTAGGAGGGTCAACAAAACATTACATTTCTTTCAATCCGAACCTTGGCTAGGTCATCCCCCTGTCTCGTCCTGGTGAAATATAAATGAATCAGCTTCTCTCAGGACAAGCCCCAAACTGTCACAAAATACAAAGTGGTCAATAATTATCAAAGAAAAAGAGGGTTTCACTTTGAGAGTCGGGAGGACATTGGAACAGTTGAAGGGAGGAGAGGGACAGAGAAAGGTGATCAGTTATATTTTAATTAAAATGTACTAAAAAAGGAAGAAAATTAAATACGAAAGTCTAGGGTTTCCCCCTAATACTCCTTTCCTGTTTTGCTCATGGATTTCTGGTATTTTGAGCTGTTGATGTTAGTGACAAGGCATGTTGGACAACCTGAGGCCGAGGCAAGAAGAGGACAGAACTCAGAACTGTATCCAGTGACAGCTGGGAACCTGGGTTATGGGGTTAATAGGGATGTTATGGCGTTTGTGAGCCCACAAAGATAGAAAGAAAGTGGGGCATAAAGGAGAGTGAGCACAAAGGAAATGCTTAAGACCAAGTTGCTCCTGGCTGGGTGGCTCAGGCTGCAATCCCAGAAGTCCAGAGGACGAGGAAGGAGAATGCTGAGTTGATGTAGAACAACTTGGGCTATTAAAGAAGAAACTGTCAAAAATAAACAAACAAGCAACCTCTCCTAAAATCCCAAGAGTGTCTAAAATCCACATACCCCTACCTCGGAGCAGGCTGTGGTTACCTAAGATGGGGAGCAATGCCATTGCATCATGGGTGGGGAGGGCTCATCAGGCCCCACATCTTTCTGAAGAGCTCTGGGTAGTTAATGGTTGCTGTGGGAGGAGAGGGAATATTCTCCAGTGGTGTAACCATGGCTAAGTTGCCTGTGCTCCAGCCAATGACCCACCACTCATGCTCACATAAGCAACTAATTGAACTCAGTGGGTCACAACTGATACAAACAAACAGAAAAGACACGAGAGTAGGAGGGCCAGTTGTTGGAGAGAAGGAGTTTGGCATGAGTGTGGGGGGGTGACAGAGGGTGATTTTGGGTGACAATGACCAAAATACATTTTTTCATGCATAAAATTATAAAAGAAATAAAAAATAAAATTTAATTTTTATTAACAGGAATTTGTAATTTTGTAATTTTGTCTGGGATGCCTAAGCATAGAGTTTGTTTTTAAAGGTGTATTTTGTAGTATAAGACCCACCATTTATGCAAAAAACATCATGGGTTGAATTAGTGAAAGATTCTCTGCTATTTTGATCACAGTATTCTCAGAGCAGAGCTTTTCAGGGTATTTTAGTCTGAATGATACTTTGCTGTGGGAGACTACCCTGTGCATGGTGTTTGACATCACCTGGTGTGCTAGATTCTAGTAGCTCTTAATCCGTCTATGGCATGCATCTCAGCTCTGTGGGGGAAGAAAATAGTCCTTAATGGAGAACAAGTAGTTGTAATAATACTTAACTAATTAGCTCTATTGTCATGGAAAAACATGGACATTAAAGTCTTTCTTACCTAGCCATTAGTAAATGGCCATCAGCAACCATATCTGGTACTAACATATTTCCATGTTCATGTTTGCTCACAGTCTAGGTAAGTGATTATCTATCTTTTTACTTGGTGTTTCCATGCAGTTGGAAAAACCTCACAGGTATTTCTTTGCAAAATTTATGAGATATTATTCATTGATTAAGTAAAATTTTGGCCTCCTACAGTACTGCTAGTAAAATTCTGCACATTAGTTATATCAATACATAAGACACAGAAACCCTACTCTTATAAACCATGTGTGTGTATGCGCATGTGCTTGTGTGTGTGTGTGCGTGCTTGTGCGTGTGCGTGTGTGTGTGTGTGTGTGTGTGTGTATACAAGCAATTCTGTGCTGGATGTGGGATGAGCAAACAATAAAAACTTTTGAAATATGTATCTTAAGGTACTACAAATTGATGAGTTGCTTGAAGAAAACTAAACACAGAGTGAAGAGAAAATGGGTGCTGTTGCAAATTGCTGGAGACATTGGGTTGTTTGAGGAGATGACATCCTGGGACCACACAGAGGCTGAACTATATTAGCTCTTAGTAAATGACCATTTAAGCAGAGGAAAGAACATTGTTTTGGACTGGATTATGGCCTCTCAAGTTCAGGTGAGTGTGTTTGGGTACAAGGTCTTGAAGGGGGTCATTAAGGCAAAGTAAATGAATGTAGATGGTCCCTAATCAAATATGATGAATGTTCTTAAATTTTTAAAGTACACCTGTTACAGACATAGGAGCAGAAGACAACTTGAAGATATAAAAAAGCAGCCATCTGCAAACCAAAGAGTCTTTAGAAGAAAGCAAAACTTCAAATCCCTTGATCTTATAATTCTAACCTCACAAACTCATAAATACATTCTTGCTCAGAATTATTCTGTAGTATATAAATATGATAGTCCCAGAAACTAATAGAAGCATATTTGCTGGAAGGATAGTGAGGTAATTTGATGAAGAGAAGGGTCAAAAAGGAGTAGGGGAGAGTGATGGGAATACTGACTGGAAAAAAGACTGGGGGCAGAGTCTGTGGTGATAGGGAGGCTAGACTTTGCTCTTGGTGTACTGTAAACAGGTTTTCTGAGCAGCAGTTTGCCATAAATGACTTGTAGTTTAGGAGTGCCATGTAGTTGTGATGGAAAAACTTGGCTTTGGAGAGCTGGAACAAGATCCACCTGGTGAGCAGTGCATGCAAGAGCCCATGTCATGGTACAGTGATCCAAACCAGACTGATAGCAGTAGAACAAGTGAGACCTGGCAATCCAAAATTCTGAGGGTAGGGCCAATGGAGTTGGTTGGTGGATTGAAAATACTGTATAAAGCAAGCACATAAAATCCAAGGTTTTCTATCTAATCAAAATAATTAATGATACTTCCATTTTCTGAACTTTGGAAATTTGAAGAATGAACACTAAATTTCTGGTGCTGTGTATTTTTTAAAATGTTTTGTGCACAACGAGATATCTGTCTTTCATTTAAAACATTATAAATACAATAGTTATATGAAGATGGAATGAATGTAGAAAGTTATAATAACAAGGAAATATTGAATTATTCTCCTACTCGCGAGATATGTATTGTTTAGTTAATGGTTCATCTCTTAATGCCCCTTTTTCTCCTGCATACATTTATCCTTGTCTTAACAAACTCAGAAACTGATTGAATTCTATGATAATGAAAAAATTGGAATTCTCAAAATTCATAGAACTTAATAAAATGCATTATCTTTTTTCTCCGTTTCAGTTTTAAAGGAGCTTGCTGGACTGACATGCATGAGGTCTGATAGTGGGTGGTCAAACCACCTCTCAGAAGGAGAAAGGTGGCACTCCCACGTGGCAGCAGCTGCTGTTATTCTGGGCTTCAGAGTTTGGGTCTTTGTTTTCAACTGGATTTGGTTTTTATGAAGATGAATTTTGTTCAATTGATTCAAAGGTTATTTGTCTAAAATTTTATAACTAGATCATTTTTTTGAGCTTGGTGAAAAGTATTATATACTCTCCAGTGGAGCGATTTTTAATTTGATTAATTTTTATTACAGACATTTGGTCTTTTTATGCAGTGATCTCTTTTTCCGCCTGACTTTTTTATGTAATTAAATGAAATGAGGAGGAGATTCAAGAAACCAAATTTACTTGCTAAATTCACCAACTCTTCAAATGAGAAATCCAGAAATGAACAGATTCCACATAAAACATGCATCAGGAAGGGCAAAATATATTTAAATTCTTCATCTGAAATACTTTAACAGATTAAATATTTTAACACTTAAAGACACTATAAAAATGAGATGAAGTGAAATTCTCTGTGTGATTTTTATAATATTCTACTACATGGAAAACACTGCAGTATGTTATGTATGATTCTGTCTTGTTCTTTTTTGGTCCTTCTTTTCATGTAAGAAATACATTCTGAAATGAATGAGCTATATTATGCTTCCAAAGAGACTGAGCAAAGTTAGATGACTACAGAAATCCAGGAGGTACAAAGCATGGATGACATGATCAACACTGGCAACTTGAGAAAGGCATGGCATACTTATGCTGGTATTGAGATGCCCTTTTTTGGCATTGATATCTCACTGAACCCTATATCAACATGGATGATCATTATAGTTTCTGAACAAGATAAGGAAAGCAGGCTTGTGGGCTTCAAGGACTCTTTACTCCACACCTTCTGCTGTGCATATGAACACTGAGCTAGTGTGTCCTAGAGATTCCATAATGATGTGTGCTTCTACATGTCAAGCAAAATTTATGATCATATTCTTTTACTGTATAATTAAATGCTAACACTCACTGTGGCTCCATAATCTTTATATCTTCAGATCTTAGCACTGAGTTTCCTTTTGAGTACAATTGCAGTAGCTATGATTGATGGATTTTATCATTCCAGAAGAACACACACACACACACACACACACACACACACACACACACACACGCTACTAAATGTAATAAGAATGACAGCTATATATGTCATCAATGGCTTTCAGGATAGACTTATTAAATGGGTACTGAGTTAATTTTATTTGGTTTTTAATTTTTCATTGTATGTATCCATTGCACATTGTGCTATGCTACATAAGGACATTTTTATATAAGCATATACTGTACATTGAGTATAACTCCCTCATACACTTCTTACCTTCCATTCCTCATAGTCATATGTTAGATATAATTTTAGTATTTTGAAGACCCTTTAACTGACTTCCACTGTGGTGGGACTAGTTGACATTCCCACCAGCAGTGTAGAATAATTCCTTTGTTCATATCTAGAATTTGTTCTTTTTCCTTTCTCAATGACTACAGTTCTGACCACGATAAGGTGAAATGTCTGCATTTGAAATTTGCATGTCTCTGATAGTGGGCTTGAATATTTCTTTCATGTTTTTTTTTTGCCATTTGTATTTCATCTTTTGAGAACCATCTGTTGTTTTCATGAATCCATTTGATTTTGTTATTACTGAGTTTTTAAATATTCTAGATATCAACCCTCTGTTACTTATAGCCAGCAGATACCTCTCTAACAGAATGTGGTTCAGATAGTCCAATAATGGCTGTCTCAAGACAGAAAGACCTAGAATCCAGTTGTTTTTCGGTCTACAAGGCTCCATGTCTCCATGGTTACAGTCTGGTGCCAGGGTTCTGGAGACTCCTGGGGAGCTGCTGTTTTTTTAATCTGTTCTTTCCTTCTTTTTTGACATGAATGAATATTTTTTTAAAGCTAACTAAATGGTGAAAAGTATGTATATTAAAATTTTGTGGCTCTGATTTTTTTTCCATTTTCTTATTGAAAATAGATTATTCTCTCAACACCCCAACCACATTTTCTGTTCTCTCCACTCTTCCTAGCTTCCCCTTCCCCTCTACCTTTCCATATCCCTTCACAAATGAGTAGGTCTCCAAGGGACTATTATGGTGATATTTTATTTGTACTGAAATGTGATTTTATTTGTATGTTAATAAATAAAGTTGCCTGGGGGTCAGAGCTATTAGCAAGCCATAGGGAAAGCTGGGCATTGGTGGTGTACGCCTTAATCCCAGCACTTGGTAGGCAGAGCTAGGTAGATCTCTGAGTGTTCAAGGATACAGCCAGCATAGAGACACATGCCTTTAATCTCAATACCAACCATAGAAGACCTGGAGGTCTATACAGACAGGCAGTGACAAGGCAGTCATGTGGTTGGGTTTACAACCAATGAGAAGGCAGAACAGAAAGTCTTTATAAAGACAGACACACAGGAAGTAGGTCTCTTTCAGAGAGGTAGGACCACCGCGAGAGGAAGGGTAAGGTTGTTAGCTCTTAGCTCTGACCTCTTGGCTTTCTTCTTTGCATTGGTTCTGTGTTTCTTATTGAATAAGATGGTTACTTCTACAGACTATAACCAATCATGACAAAACAAGATAAAACAAAAGCCCTCAGATCGAGGCTGGACAAGGCAACCCAATAGGAGAAAAAGGAGTCCTAAGAGCAAGCAAAACAGTTAGAGACACATACACTCTCACTATTAGGAGCCCCACAAAAAGACCAAGCTGACAGCTATAACACATATGCAGAGGACCTAGTACAGACCCATGCAGGCTCCATAGTTGCTGCTTCAGTCTCTATGAGTCCATAGGAGCCTTACTTAGATGATTCAGTGGGCCATGTTCTCCTGGTGTTCTCCATCACCTCTAATTTCTACAGTCTTTCCTTCCCCTCTTCCAAGGGGTTTCCTGGACTCTGAGGGGAGAGACCCTATGGAGACCTACAATTTAGACTCTCTCTCCTCATAATGTCTGTCTGTGGGTCTCTGTACCCACTTCCATCTGCTGCTGGAGGAAGCCTCTCAAATGATGACTAGGCAGGACACCAATCTATGAGTATAGCAGAATATCATTAGGAATCATTCATTGATTTTTTTTTTTATTGTTTTTGCCAGTCATGTTTGGTTCTACCTTGGATCTCTGCGCTATCTAGTCTCCAGTTTCTGGCCATCCAGGCAGTGTAGGGCATGGGTTCCCTCTCTTGGCATGGGCTTCAAGTTAAACCCTGCAAGTTAGTATTGCCAACCTGACAGACTTTAGAGTAACTGAGACAAACCTCTGGACACTTCTTTAAGAGATTATCTGGATTAAGCTTAGTCACTCCCACAAGTTCTGCACCACCATTGCCCAGCACATCTTTCTAGGAGGACAGATTGTAGGTGGAGAGTTTTAGGGCTGGGTTGGTGTCCAGGTTTCTCTTTCTGTAGCCTGCAAAGAACTTTCCATGTCCCAAAAGACTAGAATGTAGAGGTGATGGCTCCAGCTTGCACCCAGCTGCTGGATTTCAATCTACACTGAAATCTTGAAGAAGTTGAACTTAATACTAGTCATAGCAACAGGACAGACAAACTTGCCAGTAGGCAAAAAGCAAAGTTTCCTTCTACCATGTCCTACTAGGCTGCTACCAGAAGTGGTGTCCCAGATTTAAGGTGGGTCTTCCCGTTTCAAATAGTCTCATTAAGAAAATCCCTCCCGAGTGTGCCTGGCATCTTGGGTTTTAGGCATCACAAAGGGTCTCTCATCAAATAATGTAAGCAAGATAATCCCTCACAGACATATTTGAAGGCTAATCTTAATCTAGATAATCCCTTTCAGGAGTGTTCCAGAGGGTTGTCTCGGGTTATTCTAGAGTCTGTCAGGTTGGCAATCAACACTAACCATTACATAATCCTTGAGACCATTTATGCACACTTGGAGCTGGGAAATCAATTTCTGATTTATCCTTTCCCTTAGTTACTTTGGCCAAAGATGCTAGAAGCAACCTTAGCATCATTACAATCCCTAGTTCTCTGGAAGTGTTCAAAAGTATTTTACATAGAATCCCTAGATTTTTCACCCCTCATAAGTAGTGACTGAGGTCTCTCAAATACATTTATTTTGGACAGTTTTCTGAACAATTCACACAGTGAACTACTAGCATTGTCTAGATTACCAAGCGTTTTGACAAATATAGTACTACATAATCCATATAGGCCTTTCAGATGTGATGAGCACTGGTAATATTGCAGATTGTCTTAGCTAGTGCAAAGGAATAGGAGAAGGATGGAGAAGGTAAGGCTGGTTAAGTAACCCGAGAAATGCCACAGTAAGACCACCTGGGATGGCTTTTGTGTGTTGCCTAGCATCAGGACAGTTTCTCTGAGACCTCTTTTCTGTTATTAGCTTGATAATTCTTACATCCTTCTTGTATACTGTTGAGAACAATCTTTTAATATGTGCTCCTTTGTCGGCCAGTTTTTCACCACGTGGAAGGATGACACTGAGAGCCACACTGCACTGTGAACTAATCACGACGGTAAATTTCTCCAGAAAGTTGACAGGGAAAGTATTCTGAGCCACTATAGCATGCTAGACCGCAGCTTCTGGATTTTATGGGAGGAAAGCCGGCAGCAGCTGCCTAAGATCACACTGTGTGTGGGGGGCATGGGCTGCCAGCTGGTGGTCTTTTCCGCTACATCAGCACTCCCAGAATGGGCTCTGAGGAACACTGAGGCATTAACTGGAGCTCTCCGAACAAAGGGTTCCAGGGAGAAAAACAATCTTGGAAGTACTGAATGTTTAAATCCTTTTCTTCAAGGTCCAAAATTCACCTAACACCTTAAGACAGAAGAGTTGCAATTAGAAAAAGAAAACTGAGTACAGATAGCTGGATAAATCAACTTATTTACAGTGGAGGTTTTCTTGGTTCACTTTACTAGGGAATTGTCCTTCAATACCAGTGGGATGACGTCACTACCCTTCATCTCCATTTCCCAAAATTAAGGTGGTACAGCAGGCTTTGCTGGAGGCGGCTGAGTTGAAGAGGATCCAGAATCCTCCTGAGAAGACAGGGCCTCTGCCACAGGGCTTCAGGACGGCAAGCGGACAAGTGAGTAGTTCAGTCCTCCACACTATTTTATTGAGTGTCACCAGACAGATGAGGCATCCACTAGGCTGAAATAGGAACTAAGTGTAACTCCATTTCAGATTCATTGAGAGCAGTAAGGCTAGCAGTCAAGAGCTTGGTTTTTGCTGTCTTCTAATCTCCTTCTTGTCTCGCTGTGCCATTTAGTATGTCTGCAACCTTGGAAGGTTATTTTAGCTCAGAGAGCTTCCAATTCCTATTTTGTAAAACAAGTTTAATTATCTCTAAATCTCAGAATTTCTGTAAGGACAAAAAGCCACAGTGAAGGATTTTTAGTGTGCTACAGATGCTGTTCACTGTTCACAGAATTGTTGGCATGTGGTATGTCTTACGCCCACTGTTACGTGTGTTGTATGATAGTTTTCATTTACTGAGAACATGTGATGGTCATGAATGGGTACTTTAGCATATCCACACACAGATGCAACATACACATACATACATATGAGCTTCATGTTCTGTACAATAGCTATAATGGCATTTAGTGAAAGTCCATTAGTTCTGGGTGGTCTACTAAAGCTTTTAATGGAATATTGAATCTTTATAATGATCATGAGAAGTTCATGCTATTAGTGTGTGCTGGTTGTTTTTTTTTTTTTGCCAACTTTGAACAAATTTAAACATATCTGGGAAGAAGGAATCTTAATTGAGAAAATACCTCCATGGGATTGACCTGTAGGAAAGTCTGTGGAGTACTGTCTTGCTTAATGATTGATGTAAGAGGACCCAGTCCATTGTGGGTGGTTCCATCCTTGAGCAGGTCTTGGATGGTGTAAGAAAGCAGACTAAGGAAGCCATGGGAAGCACCTAGTTACTAGCACTCCTCCATAGCCTCTATGTCAGTTCTTGCCTCTAGGTTCCATCCTTGAATTCCTGTCCAATTTCCCTGGATGATGGACTACAAACTGTAATGAAATAAACCCCTTCCTCCTTAAGTTGAGTTTGGTCATGGTGTTTTATCGCAGCAAGAAAAACCTAACTAAGACATAGTGTTTTCATCTGATGGAGGAGAGAACTAAGTCACAGAAATATTAAGTCACTTATGTGAGGTGGACAACTAATTCGTTACCATATCAGTCTTGAACCTAGCAAAATATTCCCCTTTCTCTTCTTCAACTATGATAAATGATAATTTCATTCTGATGTTTTTCTTTGCTTATTTTGAAACAGGATCTAATTATGCAGTTCTGCTTCCCTGGAACTCACTATGTAACTCTGGCCATGAACTCACAGAGATCCACCTGCCTCTGCCTCCTGAGTGCCGGGATTAAAGGTGTGCGCCATTAGGCCCAGCTTCAATCTGAATTTTAGATAGATGATAATACAGATGATTTCTGAGAATTCTTTCAATATTTATAGAACAATGTGAAAATCAGTTTTCAATTTTAAAATAAAAGCCATATGTAATTATGAAACATAATTTTAATGTGATATACTGGCTTTTAGCTGCTTTTGTCCACAGTTTTCTGTAAGTGTTGGAAGTGCTGTGTTCTTATTTAAGAATGAATAAATCATAATGGGTTTAGGATTTATAATTACCATTGACACCTGTATAATATTTCATTAGGACAACATGATTCAGCCAGTTGTTCCTCTATGGTCAGAATTTGATCTTTTCTAACCTTGTGTCTGTTCTTTATACATAATCTAGTAATGTTAATCAAAATTCCTTCCTTCCGGGTATAAATAAACCCAAACAAATCAATATCACCGAAATTGTTTGTTGATTTTGAGCTAATTGTTTCTTTAGTGAACTGTGCTTTAGGATTCTTGTTACAGCTATTACTGTCTTTTGGAAAAGCTGCTTATGTTTTGAACTTTTACATCCTGGCTGGTCTTGTAAATGTGACCTGCTCACGCAAGCATCCCCACAGGACACTTATCACTTAGACACACTAAGAAACACGGGAGGGACCAACCAACCAAGGTGAAAGTACTACAGAAATGCAGAGGAGACCAGCCAAACATGGCCAGATGAGTGCAGGGGAAAAAAACACGTTTTCTATTATCATCGCTTCTTGAAGTAAGTTGTGCAGTGTCAGACACTCTTGTTAGAATGAACTTCCACAGCTGGTTGTATGTTTTCTGTTGTCTTTCTCTTCCATTTGTACTTTTAAGTCCTATTTAGTCTACTGTAATTAATAAAAGAATATTCCTTTTCTATTTCATTCAAAAGATGAAAATTATTCCTTAGAATTTGTGGATCCAGAAAATAAATAAATATATATATATTTATTTATCTATTATATACATATATTTAAATCTGTAATTAAACTACTTGAACTAAAATAACAATTTTCATCCTCTTGACTGCCATCATCACTTCAGGTTTGGGTAGATTGTGAGATATTTATGCTCATTGCGGTCACTGGAATTTTTTGGAGGTTTGGGATACATACAGAAATGGCATGGTGGCAGTTCATTTTGACATCTAGCTTTTAGCCACAGAGCAAGAGAGAGTTATCTATTTTGGAGTCATATTCATATTAGGAATAACAGCTCATGAGGTGTAAGAACTTCTAGTTCTTTTTTCCAAAGGGAGACATACCTTGGATTTGGAGTTAAAGTGTATCTAAACCCTTCACATCTGTGTAGATGTTTTGCCTTTTCACACTGTACTGAAAGATTAATGTTTATGTCTTTCCTGGAGGGCCAAGCCCTGCTCATTTGCACAAACCTGTATTTTTTTAACAAGGAAAAAGCAAGCAATAACTCACCCAACACTCCTTCAAAAAGACCAAGTTACAGAATACATTTTCTCAAACCTTCGGCTTTATGACATATTTACATTAGGAACCCACTGTTTTCCTTGAGCCTTTGAGTCTTTATTTTAAGACACATATTGTTCTAAAATGGCAAGTCTTCTGTAAAAGGATGGAATTTTACAGGATGTGTTACGGACCGGATGTGGGTAGAGGAAAGCATATGTTTTCGCACTTGAAGTTGTTAGGAAAAAAATGGTATTTGGGCCCAAATTGGCATTAGAATGCAGGAAAGTCTTGGTTGGTTGAAAAAAAAAAAACTACTCTGTTGAGCCACAAAGATGGAGCTCTTTTGAGTGATACTAATTTTATTGTACTTTACATTTTTAAGTAAACTTATAGGAAAATATGGGAAAGGAATGGGTTTTGAGATCCTTGTTAGATTTTCATAGACATTTCATCTTGGGTTGTGGTGCAATGTTGAGTCCAAATGAATGAACTATAGCTAGAATCCATGCTCGAAATCACCAGCATCCTTCATCACTTGAAACTAATTGACAGCAAATAACTATTTGTGCTGCCCTCTAAAATCATCCCCTTTCTTACATTTTTTTATGTTAATTTCATCAGCATTTTCTCATCCCTCAGATGTGAAATATGTATGTCAACTTTGATTATTTTTGCTTTACCTTCAACGAATCACTAATTTCGGTTGCTTTTGGTTGCCGTTTTCTCCAGAAGCCTACCCCCTTTGCCTTTTCCTCCTTAGACATGGCGCAAAGGCAACACTTGCAAAAGCTAGTTTGAGGTTTTAGTTACACACCCTGGGATGAAATTTCAACTCTGTTATTTACCAGGTTGGGCAAATAAAATAGGATTGGTACAACCACCTTATGAAATTGGTGTAATTATGAAAGATACTATACAGAAAATGGAATACTTGGTAAAAATCAGGCCCTGCATGTGAAGTTTAGGATTATTAACCAGTTTTTTCCTTGCTGACCCTCCTCTCCTCTAGGTTCAAGACAAACAGGTAATTCTAATTAAACCACTTCCAGCAAGATCCTTCCAGCCACTGGATTCCCTGATGCTCACTGGCACTTCAAAGTCTGGTTCTAAGTGACCCAGTTAGCAATTGCTTCCTCTGTGGGCTTAAAGGCTCAAGCAACCAGAGTTTTCTTCCTCCCCCTGTTCTCCACCTGTTTGCCTCATTCCCTCCCTCCCTCCCTCGATCCCTTTCTTCCTTTCTTTTTCTGGTACTCAGCCAACTTCCTCATTTTCTCACCTCTTCATTCTTGTTTAATTAAAATATCCACACAGTATTTTTAATTATACTCTTCCCTTATCCCAACTACTCCCACCTCCTTACCTACGTGACTTCATGCTTTCTCTCAGAAACAGCAGAAACCCTCACAAAACCGAAGTCAAAACAAACTAGAAACAAAACAAATAAGACATAAACATCAAAGAAAACAATATAAAAGCTGCATAAAAGTCAACAATATAAAAGCTGCACAAAAGTTGTAGAGTTTGTGTATGCTGACCAACTACTTCTGTGTGTGGGCTGTGCCCTGGAGTGTGGTTGATATATCCAGTGACAGTCTATTGTAGAAAAATGATTTTCCATTTTCCACTGTCGGTATCCTATTCAGAAAGTCCTTGGCTCTAACAATGAGTTCAGGTCTAGTCACTACTTTCTCTTCTACCACATTTAGGCTATCTGGTATTATATTGAAGTCCTCGATCAGTTTGGAGTTGAGTTTTGTGTAGAATGATATAGATTCACTTTTACTCTTGCATCTTGCACAATTTTCTGAAGATGCTGTCTTTTTTTTATCACTATGTATTTTTGGCCTTTTTCTGTCAAAAAATCAGGTGTCCAGAGTTATGTGAATTTATGGCTGGGGTTTCAGTTCTATCCCATTGATCAATATGTCTGTTTTTCTGCCATGACATCCTGTCTTTATTATCCTATTTCTATAGTACAACTTGAAATCAGGGATGGCAATATCTTTAGTACTTTTTTTTTTAATTTTCAGGGATGTTATCTCTTCTGGTGTCTGCAGGATTACTATTGCTGTGATGAAACACCATGAGCAAAAGCAAGTTGGGGAGGTGTCTTAGAGTTTCTATTGCTGTGAAGAGACACCATGACCACTGCAACACTTATAAAGGAAAACATTTGATTGGATCGGGCTTAGAGTTTTAGAAGTTTAGTCCATTATTGTCATGGTGGGAAATATGGTGGTGTGCAGGCAGAAATGGTGCTGGAGAAGGAGCTGAGAGATGTACATTTTGATCTGCTGGCCAGGCAGCAGAAGGAGACTGTGTGCCATAAGGGGCATAGCTTGAGCATATGAGACCTTAAAGTTTGCTTCCAACATGGCCACACCTCTTAATAGTGCCACTCCCTATGGGCCAAGCATTCACACACACGAGTCCATGGGAGCCATTCCTATTCAAACCATCACAGGAGGAACGTATTTATTTGGCTTCCACTTCCACTTCATAGTTCATCATTGAAGAGAGGCAGGACAGGAACTCAAACAGAGCAGAAACCTGGAGGCAGGAGCTGATGCAAAGGCCATGGAGAAGTGCTGCCTACTGGCTTGCTCCTCATGGCTTGTGGAGCCTTCTTTCTTATATAACCCAGGACCACCTGCTTAAGTGTGTCACCACACACAGTGGGCTGGGCCCTCCCCATATCAGTCACAGACAGGGTGGTGGTGGTACATGCCTTTAATTTCAACAGTCAGGAGGCAGAGGCAGGTGAATCTCTGTGAGTTCAAGGCCAGCCTGGTCTACAAAAAGAGTTCCAGGAAGACCAGGGCTGTTACACGGAGAAATCCTATCTTGAAAATCCATAAAAGAATCAGAAGAAGGAGAAGGAGACAGAGATGGGAATGGAGATGGAGACTGAGGAGGAGGAGGAAGCAGAGGAAGAGGAGAAGGAGGGGAAGGAGGAGGAGGAGGAAGTGGAGGAGGAGGAGGAGGAGGAGGAGGAGGAGGAGGAGGAGGAAAGTGGCAGAGGCCGTACAGGCCTGCCTACAGCCCAATCTTACAGAAGCATTTTCTCAACTGAGATTGCCTCTTCTCTAACGACTCTCACTGTGTCAAGTTGACATAAAACTAGCCAGCACACCTGGTTGTCTTTTGTTGTTGTTGTTGTTGTTATTGTATGTGTATATGTGTTCATGTCCTTATGAAGCTGATTTTTTAAAAAATTTCTGTGAAGAATTCTGTTGGAAGCTTGATGGGGATTACATTGAATCTGTAGATTGTTTTTGGTACAATGGCCATTTTCACAGCATTAACCCTACTGAACCATGAGCAAGGGAGATCTTTCCTTCTTCTAGTGTCTCCAATTTTTTAAATCAGTGTTTTGAAGTTTTTATTATACAAGTCTTTTACTTGCTTAGTCACAGTTATCTGAAGATATTTTTGAGAATTGTGTGAAAGCTACTGTATCCCTAATTTCTTTCTCAGAATGTTTATTGTTTGTATATAAGAAGGCTGCTGATTTTTGTATTAGATAAACATATTGTTGAGATTGAATGGGTGTAGCTCCCTGGCATATATAGAAGATACCACCTCACAGCAGGTGGCCTGGTCTTCTGGCTCTTACAATCTGTCTGCCCCTCTTCTGTGAAGTTCCCCAAGCCTTAGGTGCAGGGGTTGTGCTTTAAAAGTGTTGGTTGTTGGTTGTGGATGGGCACGGTGTGTTCAGTTGTTCTTGGCAATTTGGCCTTTTGTGTACTTCTGTGTTGGGCTCTGTCTACTGCCAAAAGAAGACACATTGGTAAGGGGTAAGCTCTACACTCGGATGTGGGTAGAAGGATAAATATTTAGAATATTTATCTGGTAATTATACTGATTTAAGAATATGTAGTAGAAAGTTCTCCTCTAGGGTCTATGACCTGACCAGATACAAGTTGTTGGCTAGGTTTATAGTATTAGGCATGGATGCTCTCCTTTTGAGTGAACCTTAATTCAATTAAGTGATTGTTGGCTGTCTCCAAGATCCAAGTGCCACTTTTGCACTCTTAGGGATATGTTGCCATGGTGGTCATTGTTGTGATTCAAAGGCTTTACTAGTGGGAAGGACTTTTACTAGTTTTTCTCATTTGGTAGCTTGCACAGTACTGTTGGATGCCATGAGATCCAATCCTTAGGGAAGATTCTTCCAGGTCAGTACTAGCTCCATTTTTCTAAGTCCTGTGTCTGAAGCATGTAGTGTCTTCAGCCACAGGGTTCTGAAAGGCAACAAGAGAAGACAGAATTCCTAAAACACATAGCATATGCCAAACACTTATAAACCTTGCTCTGTGATAATCCCTATTACATATAGTCTACGTTAATGCTCATATAACTTGATGGTCACAGCTCTGTTTCAGATGAGCAACTAGAGGCTCAGCAGAGAAAACAGTTCTTCCGAGTCCAGCCCTTTGGTAAGTGGGAGAGGCCACTTTGTTCTTGGTTACTGGTGCCTTCCTTGGATTACAAATGACAGGTCAAGTTTCTTATTCTACCTTTCTCACAGATGTGGATCCAACTGATAAGCTCAAAAGACTTCAAGGCTTCTTACTGACTCATTGGTTGAGCTATGCTACTGCCAGTGGTCTGGAACATGCATCGAGATTCTTTGCCCTATCAGGTCCTGGCTGGATTTAGAAAAGGATGAGAAGCCATTAGAAGTGAAAGTCTGGCAGTGAGAAGATTGAAGAACAGTGGGGAATGCCCAGAAAATAAGATGAATTATTCTGTCTTTACCTAAACGTTTGACATCACAGAATAGAACAGGAGAATGAATAACCTTATTTTTATGTAATATCAAAAGAAAAACTTAGGCATGGTAGTACATACCTTTAATCCCAGCACTTGGGAGGTAGAGACAATCAGATTTCCATGAGTTTGAAGTTAGCCTGATCTACATAAAAAATTCAGACTACACAGTATGACCTTGTGTCAAAAAAAAAGAAAACAAAATCACACACACACACACACACACACACACACACACACACACACACACACACACACACTACAGGAGTTCCTGAAGAGTGGGAATTTTCAGAATTTTTGGAAATCAGCTTGGAAATTAATATCTTAATGCTTATTCATTGTTATGTGATTTTTTCCAAGGCTAATTTTTAAGTGTCTAGTTTTCCAAATTGTCAGGCAGACATATTATCAACGTGTTCAGTAACATTAGTACTAACAAAATTAAACAAAGGCTCATTTGAGTCTTTTGTTAATGTAAAATTAAAGCATGAGGAGGCCCAGGAGTATGTTAAATATTACATTTCCCCTTGGTTTATATAGATTGAAGCTGGAAAAGAAACAAACAGACACACACGTTTAGAAACCAAATGCTGTGTTAGACATTTTGATAGATGATCATCTTTCCATCTAGCTGTAGTGGTCAACACCTCTGATGTGTTCAGTAATGTATATATGAGCAGAGGTGCCATCTTCATTTGGTAACCAGATTCTTATCTCTAATTAAAAAGTTGAGTAAACACAGAAAATTTGAAGAATGTTTATCTCCGTCTTTTCTTTTTTTCCTCGATTTATCAGGCTACCACATGACAGAAGTAGAATGTGGTTAGTCATGTATTGTTTTGTGTTTTTAATATAATTTTAGGTGCACTTTAAAGAAGTTATAATTAAAAATAGAATTATAAAAATTACACTATGTATTCAGTTGTATGTCCTATGAACAATCATGTAATTTTGTTCAAGTTGTTCCTGAATAAATTATTTTCATAGACTCATTTTAACTTATAGTATACATGTTTATGAATGGATGGATCTCTTTTATCTGATTTTATTTTTCTTAAACTTCAAATCTGATCATGCTTTTTGAATTATGTGTTTGTCATGTTTGGCAGTTGGTCCATGTTTGGCCATTCCTAAGCTTCTGTAATTCCTTTGAGGGTTCTGGAAGGTCACTGTGTGGCCTGACCTCCTGCTAGGTGAACTGCTTTTTTCTCTTTCCAGATGTTTTCTTGTTCAAAGTTTTATTGCCAAAGTCTGTATACAAGTCATAAATGAGAAGCGTCAAATATTGTTCAATGGTGAAAGTAGGACACTTTCAAACTGGAGGGACATGGTAGGAAGGTGCACCTGGGTCCTGCCAGTGTTTCTCCTGGCACGCCTGCCCTGGGAGGCTCTTTGCCCTTAGCCATCTGTGGTTCCATAAACAAACTGCAGTGGTTTCTTCTCCTGATTCAAATCCTAGCAGCTGGATTCCTTTTTAGTTCCTTTGATGTCGTGACACCAGTAGCAGCGTGCTCATGAATCTCTGTGGGTCTTTCTACTCTTAGGGGTTGTATCGGGATGTTAAGTAAGTGGTCCACAGGAGTTTCCCATGTAGGGATTCTGCAAGGCATGTGCTGAAGGACATCCACAGGGCCTCCTGAGAAAAGAAAATCATGTTTGATGCCCTCTGCCCAACTTCAAATTTTCCTGTTTCTTCCCTTTTATAAAATAGGCAATCTCCTCTTTACATAATCTTTCTCATTTGTTGAGGAATGTCCTTCTTGTTACAACACTCCAGCACCTACCAATGCTACCCTTTCAACTTTAAGTTAGATTAATTTCAGAGTGTTTCATGAATAAATGTTATTTTATTGGGGATTTGTAGATGTAGACTTGCCTAGTGAACATCTAAATGTGTATAGTTACTGCACATATGTGTATGTTTTTATGTTAAAACTATGTAAATAATTATGTCATATATTGGTATATAATTGTGACATATATAATATTCTTAGAACATAATACAACATTTTTGCTCCTGCTTAAACATCTAATGTCTATAAATTTGCTTTGCAATAAACCATCAGTTTTTAACATTATTAATTATTTTCAGAATATAGTGCAATTGATATTTATAATTTACTAATATTTCCTTGGAAAAAGAGTTCTGTATCAAAGCCCAACTTTTGTTTAAAGCAAGGGCAAATGCCAAAGGCTAGGGAGATGGCTCAGCAGGTAAAGTGCCTCTCAGCAAGCATGAGGACCTGAACTCTGTTTGCAGCATACATGTGAAAAGTCAGGCACCTGCAATGCCAGCGCTGAACATGTGGAGACAAGGGGATCCTTGGGGCTTGCTCGCCAGTCAGCCAAGCCAAAATGGTAAGCTCCAGGTTCAGTGAAAGACCATATCTCAAAAAGAATAAATAAATAAATAAATAAATACATACATACATAAATAAAGGGTAAGTGTTGAAAAAAACAAGCTTTATGAAAGTAAGAAGAAACTAAATAGTTGTCTTTCAGAGATATTTATAAACAACTGGAAACCTGATAGTTGACACTGAAGCCGAAGACCAAGAAGAAATATGGGGATCGTATCAAAAAAAATCATCACATGACTCTCCAGAACTGAAAAATTCAGAGAAAATTTAAGTCTTTGAAAATAAACATTATATTATTATACTAAATGCAATTTAGCCGAACTTTTAAGTAAGAGATGGACACCCCTCTTTTCACTGACAATTGTCATCCACTTTGCAAGGTGACCTAGCACTGAGGCTGGCTGTCAGCCTTCACCTCTTCCTGTTAGGTGCTTTTTCTTCATGTAGGACTATGTCATCACACTCTGGAAAATAGTTTTCTGGGTTTAAAGAGTAAGATAAACTACTTTCCTGGAGGAAACAAGCATCTGAAATCCCAATTATTAATGAATTTTATAAACACTGTTCAGTATCTAATATTTCACCTCAGGAGGTCATTTCCATCAGCTGAAAGCCCCAAGCAATCAGTGCCTTTTGTTGTTTATTGAAACCCCAAGGGTGTCAAAGTCAGCCCTGAGGGAATAGGCAAAGAAAGTTTTGAGTATCAGATTAATGTCTGTGGTGATACTGCAAGAACACTTAATAGTTAAGGATAAAACCTCCCTATCTGCTGGATGGCTTGTTGCGTGATTTATAGTGAGGCACCGAAGGTCTATTAATTTCTTTTCCCCCTAAATGCATAGATTGGAATATATAACTTCTAAATTCGATGCAGCATTATCCTACAAGAGAGGTATCGTCTCATAGAACAAATACTTGACGAGTACTCTGTTAACACCACAGTGAAGTGGATGGCACAGGAGTCAGAACAAAATGGGAAAATATGAATGATCAGACCAAGTCTGGCAAGCGTTGCAGAGGGAATGCACCGGGATCCACAGAGAGGATAGTATTGGTGGAGTTGGTCTAGGTCAGGAAGGACAGGTATCTCTGGACGTGAGGAACTTCTTCTGTTATATTAAGTACAAACTAAAAGGATGAAGGGAGAAGTGAAAGGGAAACAGCAAAGAAGAAATTAAAAGAAGAGATGATGTTGGGGGTGAAGCGGGAACAAACATTGGGGAGTTACTGGAGAGGAAATTCAGACAAGGCAGATGGTCATTGAGCCTAGTGTCTAGAGAAAAAGGCTACAGAACTGTTGACAAGTGGGAGGATTTGAAATCTTTTTTATTGCAGAGGGGGCAATCCTTTGGACAGATACTTTAGGAGCAATAAGTGGTAAGATAGTACCAACGGTGATTCCCAGAGTTCCTGCTTAGGAAATGGCTAAGGTATAGAACAGAAGTGGAGATGGAGATTTGCATATGGTGACTCTGATTTGTGAACATCGGGGGGTAATGTTCAGCCAGCCACTGAATGCACGGATATCAGAGTTGTGGCTGAGGCTGAAAACCTTTAGATTCATCAGAAAGTATAAGCATGATACTTCAATTATAGGGTTATGAATGACAAGACCAATTATTCGCAAATTGATCAGCCGCGATAGTATTTATTTGAAAAGGTCTGTTCTTGTTCACCTCTTTTGGTTGACATTGTAAGCCAAAGTCTAGTTGTTAATGACTAGAATTTTTAGATGTAAAATCATGCTGAGATTTTTTTTTGGCTCTTTCGTATATACATTTCATAATGCTACAGAAGTATTTTCATATCAAAGAGCAGTCTCTGATTAGAGACATATTTATGTAATATACATGTTTATGCAGGCTAAAATTTGCTTTGTGAAGCTCAGATACAGACAGAGATGGCATCGCTTAGTATTTTGTTTTACTCTAATTTAACTTGGCTTCTAGGCTTCAGGGTCTAGTGGGAGAAAATTCAGCCTTGGTTCTGCTTCTCTGAGAGTAATGTATTCTTCCATGAGCTTTGAAAGTGTGGGCCTGGACCCTCAGAGCTATTTCCTTTGCACTGGTTGACTACCCATACTGCCTTTAGCTTCATGACATAGTGGGAATTTGTCCTTATCCCAAAGGAATTCTTAAAGGATGTAATTCTGTACAAAATTTGGAGCTGACCTTCCAGCCATAATCTCTGAACAGTTTTGTTCACTTTCCCCACAGACACACAGTGTCGTTTGTTTCACTGAACCTCCATTTCATGTTGTTAGCCCGTTTCTGTATTTATAGACCTTGTATTCAGGGCATCCAGGCTGTGAGCCTTGAAGGCATTTTCTATAACCAAGAGAGGCTGATCTTCCAGATCACAGCCAGTCTCTCTTCCATGTAGGGTCCATTTCTGGGAAATTCTGAGTTTAACTCCCTACCCTTAGAGGATACGAGACTACTTTCTTGAGGGACCAGACAGTTTATTTCCCTAACTTACTTGTGATTTTCAATGCTCCCTAGGCCTACCTTTCACACATCTGATTTCACATTCATAAGCGCACCCTGCTGCAAACATCCCCATTTTCCTCATGAATAAAGCTTCCTACAGGTGTCTGACTCCTTTTGTTCTGCAGTTTCACTGTGGGCTCAGGATTCTTCCAGCAAATTCTCAAAGTGTTGCGTATTGTCTAACCAGCCATGTGGTAGGCAGCATGCTGGGTGCCCTTTTGTGGATATGAGCTCCCTTGCTCTCATCTTTCCAATGTGCATGTGGGGCCTTTGGAAAGGAGTTGACGCTAGGTTTCCTGAAAGCTTTTCCACGAAGCTCGGTGGAAAGCTGACAACGGATCTGTTGTGCTTCCGGCTGCTCTAACAGTCCTGTCCACTCTAGCTCAGAGACCTTGGTTTATCTTTGTATTCATCCATTTGTCACTGCTCCCTTCCATGTGCAATGTTTCTTACTCTGCTCTTTCTTAGCATCAATAGTTGAAAGATGTAGGAGGAGCCAACGATCAGTCCGGTGATCTGAGAACAAAGCCAATTTTGCCCGGCTGCACATGTTTTAAAGAGACATTACAAAGGTCAGTTTGTGCTGCTATAACAAACAATCTTTGAGTGGTACGTAAACAACAGGGATTTATTTCTCGCGGTCTGGTGCCGGGGAAGTCTAAGATCAAGTGGTTGGCAGATTCAGTGTCTGGTGAGGTCATGTTTCCTGGTTCAGAGACAGCTGTGTTCACAAAGCATCTTCATATAGTAGAGGAAGAACTCTGGTCTCTTTAGCTTCTTGTGAAGGCATTGATCCAATTCATGAGAGCATGCTCTCGTCACACATGCTGTGTGTTCCATGTACGTCATGGTCTGCCCCACCCCCCAGGTGAGTCCATTGTTACAGTCTACAGATACAAAGGGGCCTTTTCCATTGGCTTCCTGGTAATTATTCTGGTAGCTGGCATGCTCTTTAATGTTCAGCCACATTCAGAAGGCTATTTTGATCATTTGAGGTTTTTATTTAAAGTTACAAACACACTAATGGCTCAGAGAACATAAAGAATTTGAAGATTTGGGTCTGAGCCACACTGTGAGCCACACTCCACCTTCCTAAGCCTTTTAGTAGTGTCTCTAAGCCACAATTCCAGTGTCTCCTTTTTAAGATGTAAATGTTATTCTTAGAAAATAAACTCATTTATCGATCATTTATTTTTATATCTAAAGGAGCACAGCTTTTTACCACCGTCTGCTGGTGCCTTGAGTAGTGTGTTTAGGTGTTGGATCAATGAGGTGTTTTCACACTCCAGGACTTTGGCATCCTATTCTCTGTGCATGCTTCTTATTTAGAAAGAGGTTTTCCTTTGGGAAATTTGAGGTCAAGGGTAGGAAGTTTAAAAGTCAACTGCTGTGCGTCTCCATTTTCAATGTTGCTTTAGTAAAGATAGAGAATGGGCAAACTAAGACTGCCTTCCTTTTCTTCCTTTTCCCCAAAATTTGAGCCTTATTGAATGCTTTCACAAGATATTTAATACCTACTGTGTATTCTTTCAAACATAGTTTTGTCACATTCGTTGAATTTCTCACATTTATCTTTACAGAGTTTGCATTCATCTTTGTAAACAGCTTTCTAACAGGGTCACAGCTGTAACTAGTTTCTTGAACAGTTGGAACTCGGTGGGAGTGAATACGAAACCATTCTGTTTTTCCCCAGCCATGGGCTGAAAGCATGCTCCAATAAATTCTTCTTTCTTGTATCTTAACATCTTGGATGGATTAAAATTCTGTTCACTTTTGATTATTTAAAGTGAGTTCATTTCGAGACTAATCTTGCTGATTGAAGTCTCAGCCCCTACCTTCCCCAGTGACTCTGGAAAGAGGAATGGGTGCTATCTGCTCCTGTATGGCTTTTAATCCTACATAGGTGCCTGGGACCACAGTCCTCCAGGATAACTCCATTCCTCTTTCGTATTGTGATATTGTCCCTTCAGTGAGATGAGACATGGAGCAGAAGAGGGAGAACACTTCAGTTTCATTGCTAGTTACCATTGTCAATTGTCACCTTTTCTGTAATTTGGCTTTGCAGCTCTTACAGCACTGGCGATGTACAGGGGCAGGTGTGTCCTCCAGAGAGCCATCTGGGTCTCTTCAGTCCCACATTTTCTGACATGAGAGATCTGACTGAAGCTCCAGCTCTTCCAAATGTTTGTAGACTTCCATACAGTGTCATCAGTCAGCAGTCAGCCTTCCTGCATTCAAAATCTCCTCAAGCAATAAGACT
Source organism: Peromyscus californicus insignis (assembly GCF_007827085.1). Lineage (NCBI taxonomy): Eukaryota > Metazoa > Chordata > Mammalia > Rodentia > Cricetidae > Peromyscus > Peromyscus californicus. The sequence continues at coordinate 74,318,409 of NW_026294402.1, read as the reverse complement.
GTGTGCTGTTCTTGTTGTCAGTGACTTGATATAGAGTGTAGATCTGGTACTTTGCGCCTCTTCATGCCAAGTACCGTGCCCTACTAGGTTTGGGGCTTATGAGAGAATTCCACTTACTAATAATTGTACCATGAATCAGGATAAGAGAAGTTATATGGAATGTACAACTATATAATCTCAGAGAAACAGGAAGTATTTGTTTTTTGCTCACTTCATGTATTCAACACAGTTGAGAGAGAGAGAGAGAGAGAGAGAGAGAGAGAGAGAGAGAGAGAGAGAGAGAGAGAGAGAGAGAGAGAGAGATCTGCACATCACAGTGAGAATCAAGGACAGTAGGGGAGATCCATTTTGTCATGTAGTTTCATAATGATGGGGTGACAGCAAAGAGGTGTGGGAAATAACTTTTCTAAACTGTCATCTAAAGTGGCACTAGTCATCTTTGTTTCTTGGCACAAATGTGCAATATATCCAGTTGCCCTCAGATGGATTGGGGAAGTATGCTTCCTTTATTGTTGTGAAGGAGAATGAGGATACTTGAGAGTAGCCCTAAAGAAAACTTGACCCATTCTAATCCCCAAATTCCTTCTTAAAAAAAGTTCTACTCAGTCATTTTATGTATGTAATCCCAAGTCCAGCGTCTTTCCAGGGAAACTCTACAGTCACGTATTCACATCTGGGCATGGCTCTTCTTAGTCTGCAGTTCTCATAACATAAAAGACAAATAATCTAATCTAAAGCAGAAACTAGAAAATTGGTCTGCTCCTGAGTGCTAAGCAATTTTATCATTCTTTACAACTGTGGAAAGTTGGATCACCAAGACAAGTCTAAGCCATTGACCTTTTACAGTTCAGGTATGCACTTGCTTAAGCAATCAGATGTTAAAAATAGCAAGGTATAGTATCTGCTACACTACATTCAGTTGTGTGCCCCAAGAACTACACATGTTTCATTTTTAGACATACGAATTAAATATCTGTATTTGACCTGTCTCCACCTTGTGCTAATTAAGAATTGACCAGGCTTTTTTCCCCCTCCTAAATCACTGTTTTTCAATGGAAAGAAATAAATGGGCATTAAGGCTTTAGTTGAATCTGCTCCACTCTCTTTAATCCAATTGGAACTATTAAATTTGGGTTTGAAATTTATACTCTTAACTTTATCCTTGTTGGGTTAAAATTGGCCTCTCTCATTGTGGGGCACCTTTGGTGTTTTCTTTTACAGGATGAAAAAAGAAAACTAGTGGAATTTTGAAGTGGAGGAGTCACTATTTTATTTTATTTGCTTTTATGTCTGGCTGAATCTAGACATTTTCTCAACTCCACCTTTCTCAAAATGTCTTATAAATTAAGCAAATAAGAGCAAGGAAACAGTGGTCACAAGGATTTCTGATTTTATACATGTAACCTAAAAATTATTTATTATCTTCCTTCCAAGTCACACCAAGCAACGGTTCTTCAAAGTGTCATTCGTTCTCAACATCAATCACAGTCTTCCTAGTTGTTCCTGAATTCAGTTGACAGGGCTTGAGATAATAGGAGTTACTGGTAACTAATACACTGGCTACAGAGAACAACTTGGCCTCACCTAACTTCAACTGAATGTGGAAGCATCATCCTACCAGATGCTTGGAAAGGACACTGGAATGTTTGTAATAATCTTAATGAATATCATAGTCATTGCAGCAAAAATAGTTCTAACTTTTAATTTGTCCATTTGTGGTACAGATGTGGAATAGACAACATTCTTAGCAATCTTGACATTTTCCTCCAAACCTGCCTTTTCTGTAATCTCAGTCCACTTAATAGTAATTCTTTTTGCTCAGTTAGTGGATCAAATATAGCACAATAATCCATGCTCCCCTCCCCTGTCCTGGGCCCCGTTACAACCATATGGCTGACCCCATTGATTTGCTTTCAAATCTATTCTCAATATGTCTATCACTTCTTACTGTCTTCATCTCTATTGTCCAGGTCTAAAAGGTGGGAGATAAGACCAGTTTTATTGTTATAAAAGAAAAAGGATTTTAGAGGGATAGAAGAGTATGAAAGGTGGTAGATCATGCAGGGAGGTGAGAGTCTTGAAGGCAATTAATGTATTAAAATAAGAGCCGTACAGAAATAACTTTTACTGCTGTATCTTAATTCTGTGTAACTATTCTTAACGTATTTATCATGGTAGTCTTAAATATATAGATCCACTTGTATAATTCTCTTCTTTAAAGCCTTCTGGAGGCTTCCTGCCACAATGAGTCAGTTCCTTTTGCACTCTTCCAACCTCAGACCCTTTCCTCTTGGGTCCCCCTGCTCCCTTTTCTCTGGCCATATTGTTTTCTTTACAGTCCCTCAAACATGCAATCACTTGCGGCTTGTTTTTTCTCCCCAAAATAGCCAAGGATTTGCTCCCTCATCTTCTTTGGATATTTGTTTTCTTGATGCTCCTTTGTGAGTATAGCCTTTGTTAACCGGCCAATTAAAAAAGGTCATGCCTGAAGTGCATCTACCACTTGGCTTTGCTTTTCCTTTACAGTGATTACCATTCACCATATTTTATTTATCTCATTGGCTGCAATAGAATGTTAAATTAAGGAAACATGTCAGGCTGACTTCCTTCCTTTCTCTTCTTCCTCTGCCTTCTTAATTACAATTATGCTTATTTAAAAGCAGTTCACAGTGATGTATCTCCAGGGCTGAAAATGGAACAATAGCAATTAGCACAGAGTGGGCACTCAGGAAAGTTTATCAAATCTATTAGTAGAATGATGTTGTCACATAAAAGAAAGACTAATCTGTAAGACCAAATTGAGTATTCATGTCAGAAATTTTATGTGGTAATGATGGCATTTTGTACTTTTAAAAGATAAATTATTGTGTATATGTATTTATGTTCATTGTATATATATATATATATATATATATATATATATATATATGTGTGTGTGTGTGTGTGTGTGTGTGTGTGTGTGTGTGTGTGTGTGTGTTTATGCCATGGTACACCTGTAGAGGGCTGAGAGTAATTTTATGGGGTCCTTACATCTTCACATTTAGAAGATCAAACTCAGGTGACCGAGTTTGTAGCTTTACCCACTTAGCCATTAAGCCATCATTTCCAGCAGCCCACATTTCATATTTCACATGAGAACAAAAAAGGTTTTATTATACCTAGGTTATAATAATAATAGAAATAATAGAATATTATTATGCTAGAAATTTATAGAAAATAATAGAAAATTAAAGTTACATTCTTTATAAAGTTGAACTTCATTCCAGATAGATTTTACACACACGCACACACACACACACACACACACACACACACACACACACACAAATCTTTGAAAAATTTTGCAAAGAGTAATACAAATAATTAGAACATGAATTTCTGAGCATGATATAAAATTTCAGAAATGAGGCTGTACTTACCCTGATACCCAAACTACATAAAGATCCAACAAAAAAGAGATTTACAGACCATTTTCCAGTATGAACATAGATACAAAAACACTAAAAAATCAACAACAACAAAAAAAACACAAAACCTGACAAACCAAGTATTTTATTCTGGCAAATCCAAGAACACATCAAAAAAACTCATCTACCATGATCAAGCAGGCTTCATCCCAGAGATTCGGGATGATTCAACATACAAAAATCTGTCAATGTAATACACCATATAAACAAACTGAAAGGAAAAAGCCACACAATCATCTCATTAGATGCTGAAAAAGCCTTTGACAAAATCCAACAGCTCTTCATGATAAAGGTCTTGGAAAGATCAGGAATACAAAGAACATACAACAACAACAAGCCAACAGCCAACATCAAATTAAATGAAGAGAAACTCAAAGGGATTCCACTAAAATCAGAACAAGACAAGGCTGTCTACTCTCTCCATATCTATTCAATATAGTACTCAAAGTTCTAGCTAGAGCAGTAAGACAACATAAGGAGATCAAGGGGATACAAATTGGAAAGGAAGAAGCCAATGTATCTTTATTGCAGGTGTTATGACAGTATACATAAGCGACCCTAAAAATTCCACCAGGGAACTCCCACAGCTGAAGAACACATTCAGTAGAGTAGTTGGATACAAAATTAACTCACAAAAATCAGTATATACAAACTATATACAAACAACAAATGGTCTAAAAAAGAAATCAGGGAAATTATAAAGGATTTTAAATATGTCTTCCTGATTAGAATGCATGCAATCTACTATATATTTTTAAAACGTGTATGGCAAACAAATGTACCATAGAATGTGGAAAAGTAACACGGAAAGACCGTCCCAAAGTCATGAGACAGTCACATAATTTATTTGCTTTGTGACATGAACAGCTCTTCCAAATCAGTCTTTCAATGGGGCAAAAACAAAGAAAAAGGGTAGTAATAGTTCACTAAACCTAATTAGAAAATCTGCTAATTCTGTTAAAAATCAAGGTGGTTAGACACAGTTTTATTGCCATGATATTGGCAGGTATATTTCTCTTCTTAGTATCTGGTGTTTGACAAGTGGAGACAAGTTACAGTTGTAGAAAAAACAAAGTCAAACACTGGATTGAAAGAAAATCTATATCATTAGCTACAAAAGCAAATAAAATTCCATTATAAGTTTATTAGACAGTTTCTGTTAATACTTGCTTTTCCTGAAATGTTTTGAAATACCTTGCATTTGGGGACAACACGGTGATGTCGATGTCATTGCTTTGTCTGGTTTTGTCAATGCATGGCTGTGCCTAGATTCTGGAAATTCCCAGAGACCAAAGAGTACATTTTGTTTCATTCCTTACAGAGAGGAAAACTTTTCTCTTTTTGCTCTTGACAGGTATGTACAATGTAGCAATTATCAGGATAGAACGATTCCGGAAATCATAAGGTAACTGTAATGGCACCAGTGCACCCAGTGCTGGGGTCACAGGAGAGGACTACAGTTCCTCCATGCAGGCCTGGCTGTGGCATTCACTTCCTATTTCCAACCTTCTCTAGCAGTGCCTGTTTGCTGGCAGTCTTCCAGACTGATTTATCTTACCATTTGCAACATCTGAGCTACAAGCACTGGCTCAAAAGAAATGGTAACTAATTAACCTATTATGTCCGCCTTATGTTAATCTAGGATGTCCTCTTTGAGATTTAGAAAAAAGACATTTAGAACTGCTAGGCAGGCCACTTAACTGTTTAGTACCCGATTTTAAGTTCACTAACCCCTCCCTCCCTCTCTTTCCCTTTCTGATTCCTTCATGGTTTCCCTCAGCTTCTCCATACCTGGCCAAATTTTCCCCAGGCAGTAGTAGCATGGAAGGACTTTCTGTTAGGGAGGGCAGGGTTTCATGAGGGCAAGAAAGAGGAATGGAGACAAAACAAATTTTTGGGACAGTGACAAGTGATGCTCTCTGGCCTCAAGGTCCCAAATGTGAACCCAAATTACTAGGAGGAAGCTATAAATCCTTTATTTCTGTTCAAGAATTGCTATGTGCTTTCGACAGCTTGTAAGGTCAACAGAAAAGACATTAATCTTTTTCTTAGTTTTACTTTTATTTCATTTTTTTTCAGGATTTTTTAAAATTCATCTTACATACAATTCACAGCCCCCCCTCTCCTCCCTCCTCCCTCCCGTCTCGCCTCCTCCCCCCAACCCCCTGCCCCATTCCCTCCTTCAACAAGGCAAGGTCTCCCACAGGGAGTCCACAGAGCCTAGTACATTCAGTAGAGGCAGGTCCAAGCTCCTCCCCCTGCATCAAGGCTGTTTGTGGTGCCCTACCACAGGTAGTGGGGTCCAAAAAGCCAGCTCATGCACCAGGGACGGATCCTGATCCTACTGCCAGGGGGCCCCTTAAGCAGATCAAGCTACACAACTGCCTCGCTTATGCAGAGGGCCTAGTCCAGTCCCATGGAGTCTCCACAGCTGTTGGTCTAAAGTTCATGAGTTCCCACTAGTTTGGTTTGGTTGTCCCTGTAGGTTTCCCCATCATGATTTTAATGTCCTTTGCTCATAGAATTCCGCTTCTCTCTCTTCAACTGGACTCTATCAATGTCTTTCGTACTAGCAATAAGCACCAGGCTGAAAGACATTAATCTTATGTGAGCTTGTAGTGTTGCTCCAGACACAGACTGTAAAAGGGGCAGGTAGCAATGAGGGGGAAAGCCCAGAGTCAGTTGGTACAGACAGTTCTTTGCAGGAGGAAGCTACGTATCTACATAGAAATGCTTTGCAATCTGCCTTCATTTCTTCTGCCTGGACAGGAGGTCTCTCTGGTTCATGGGCTTCTTCCAGTGAGGTGCACTTGTGATTGCAGTTATCATGGGTCCTGCTTCTCTGCAGTTGCATTTTTCTGTCTGTGTTAACATTGACCCATAAATACACTCAACTTCTTTGTTGCAACCCAGAAGTGAATAACACTCTATGATGCAAAGAGAATTAGAACAAAATTGGCTCAGTGTGGTCTTTGCAACATCTAGGATTCCATTCCTTTCTTCAAACTTAAAGGTCGTTGTTTCCTTACACAATTATTTTATGACTTGCAGGGTGATTCATAATTTTTAATTAGTGTCTAATGAGGTAGTTGAAATGCAGAGGGGTTTTCCTTTGGCTCTTCTTGGAATAAATAGCTTTAAGATTTGTGAGATGAAAGGATGCTAACACTCCTAGGCTTAAATGTGTTGAAAATCTTGAATCATGGGAATGGGAAGTATTTACTGGTGACCTGGCTGTATTACGGCAAGTGATGTGTAGGATACTGAGCCTGGGAGGCCTTAGCATTTCTCAGAGCATTCCAGGATGTTTTTATTGCTAATGTAACCACAGACGTCCATGGAACATCAGCTGCAGTGCAAAAGGAAATCACATTTTTGGAATCTTAATGAGCTTCTGAAAAGAGAGAGAAAAACAATGTGTCAGTCAAGATGGCCTCCTTCCCTCCTTCCTCTTCAGTTTTCCAGTGTGTCCTGGCTCGTTTTATGTCAACTTCACATAAGTTAGAATCATAAGTGAGAAAGGAGCATCAATTGAGAAAATACCTTCTTAAGACTGGGCTGTAGGCAAGTCTGTAGGCCCTACAGTGTAGGCCAGTTTCTTAATTGGTGTTTGATTGGGGAGTGCCTAGCCCATTGTGGGTGCCACACCTGGGCTAGTGATCCTGGGTTCTATAAGAAAGCAGACTGAGCAAGTCTTGGAGAGGAAGCCAGTAAGCAGTACTCCTGCATGGCCTCTGCATCAGCTCCTGCCTCTAGATTCCTGCCCTGTTTGGGCTCTTGTCCTGACTTCCTTCTATGATAAGCAGTGGTGTGGGTAATGTAAGCCAAACAAATCCTTTTCTCCTCAAGTTGCTTTTGGTCATGGTGTTTTATTACAATAGAAATACTAACTGGGTCATAGTATAATAGAATTAAAAAAGTGAAAGTAAGGCATAAAGATCTGTTAAATTTAATAACATAGTTATAGACAGGGTAGAGGAAAAAGATAAGTTAATCTGATTTTGTACTTTAGAAAATTATTATTCTATCAATTACTGATTTAAATAATAATATAATTATGACAAACACATAATATAGAATGCCTATAAAATAGAAAAGACATGGGCGTTTTAATTATTGACATCTATATGCTATTTGAAGCATCAAGCCTATAGTTTTCAACAAGGATATTTGCTCTGTAGATGTATTTGACAGTTTCTGGAGACATTGCTGGTTACATCTAGGGGGTAAAAACCAATTCTGGTAATGAATAAACATCCTATAGGTGAACAGCCTTTAACATAACAAGAATCAGTTGTCCCACAACATTGATAGTGCTGATGTTGAGAGTTGGTTTAATTGAGTTCATTATTACTTAAAAATGAAAGCCTTAGATAAATAAACATGTACACTAAGTCCATGTCTTGTCATTTCAGCCATTCCTTCTGTGGTCTGGTCTGTGGCATAGCATTGCTAAGCTATGTAGGATCCCAGACACAGAATTCTACAGATCTGTACTTTGGTACTTTCCTCATTTTTCTCCTCTACTTTTGTTGTTGGTGTTTACTTTTGAGATTGTAATTTAATTGCAATATTTTTCTGTTCTCTCTTCTGTCTCCAAAACCTCCCATAGACCCCTCCCTGATCTCCTTCAAATTCATGGCCTCTTTTTCATTAATTGTCATTGCATGCATATACTATTTGTACATACATATATATTCCTAAATACAACCTGCTGAGTCCATATAATGTTACCTGTATGTATTTTTTCAGGGCTGACCATTTGGCCCTGGGCAAACAATTGGTGTGCTCTTCCCTGGGGAATTCTTGCCTTTTTTCACTCCCAGCTTTCCTCAGCTGCCTGTAGTTCTTTGTGTAATGTTGAGACCTCGTGAACTTTTCTTCCTCTATTTTGCTTTCACGTTACCCTTCCTCTGCAGAGCTTTCTGTGGCATTCTTTCTTTTAAATAATTCTGTGTCCTTTCTGCATTAGTGTCTCCTATGGAACACAAACTATGATGTAAATAACCACCAGCTGAGTCTTTGCAACTTAGATTGTTCACATGCAACCGTCCTCCTAGACTGAGTCCTTGAGGGCGGAGTGTGCTTTATTCCTCTTTGAAAGACCATAGTCTGGTTGAGTATGCTTCTGGGTTTCTCTATTAAATGAGCTTGAGCAATTCCTTTCTTCAGTGAAGGTCCCAGGGAAGTGTCTGTGGGTTAGCTTTCATCATACTTGTGCTCTCTTCACCTTTTGAATAATTAGGTGACATCTGAGCCTTGTTTGGGAACTACTTCCTAGTGTAAAGATCTTTCCCATACTATGTTACTACTATACGACCATACAATCATTATCACTTTTTCCTGGGTATCGCTTAGGTAAAGCAGGAACACTTTCACCAAAACAAAATTTATTTCTCTTCCTAACTATGAATCAAGAAAAGTAATAGCAAACTATGGAGCACCACACATCTCTCTCAGTCCATTCAACACTTAATGTCTTTCAAATCCCCCCTTTTCATTTTCATGACTGCTGCTCTAGATAAGAGCTCTGATTTATCAGCCTACTGCTCCCTGAGACTCCTGTAGATTCATTTCCCCCTCTGCTCTGGTTAAATCATGCACTGGTTGGATGGCATCGTTAGCCTGTAGATTAAACCCACACTCTAAAGAATGAGAAGACCCTGTATGACATTGTTCCATATTATATTCCCAGGCCCATCTAGTACCTTGATTTTATTTGTTTCCATTCATCGTTGTTACCAATACTGTTAATCTGTTCCCACTAGGCTTTGCCCAGTGCCTTTATACTGTTTCTCTTACCTGAAATCACCATTTTTATTCCATATCCTTTGTGTCATCAGCAGCCCCACAGCATCTCTCTCTTGAAAATGTCAGTTTAATTTTCAGGTTAGAATATCACACCTTCTGGGTTTCCAGATTACTTTGAATGTGTTCCCAGCCCAACCTCTTTCTCCTTCTATTGGTATGTATGTCATCCACACAAAACCGTGATCCCTTTAAAGAAGGAAGGCACGAGGTCACCTTTCCAATCTTTTTATTGATCACAGGACCTTAGATAGGAAAGGTGGTGAACACAAAGCTTTCCTGCGGGAGTTCTTCAGTGAAAACATGTACCACCAAGCTGAAACCCAAATGAAAGGGCCTGTAGGGAATGCAGCTGGAGCAGGGATGGTTATAAAATATTGAGGTTATACTTCATGTATGAAAGACATTCAGAAGACTCCTCAAGCATGAGGCTGAAAGTTCTCCTGACCCGGGGAGCCTGTCAATCTTCTTTTCTAGTCTATCTTTTAGGCTTTCTTCAAATTTACAAAAATACTATTCCGTTACTTTGCTGAACAGAGTGTAGTTTGTCCATTCAAAAAGTTACACTGGCTTCTCCAGGGTGTAGCCTGTGAGTCTGCCTAATCCTTATTTCTACACACTTGCCCAGTCTGCTAGACCTAGCCCTGATCTAATATACAATGCCCTAGCTTAGTCTTGCCAGCCCTATGGCACAGCAACTAACCTCAAGGATTCTGCCAGGATCTGCCCTGCCTGTCTCCAGACCACAGGACCCTCCCACACCACAATCAACATCTATCTCTACTCAGCCAGATCCTGCACATCCTTTACAAGGGCCTAGCCCTGTGAGTCTGCCTTATCTTCCCTTCCACACAGGCTGCTCAACCTCCAGACCTACCCCAGCACAAGGTGTGGACCAGGAAATATCCCTAGCACAACAGCCCAGTCATCTGTGTTCTCCTGACTTCATTCCACCCACGTCATTTCCAAATTGAGGCCCAAGGCACTCGCACGGCCTCTTTTCTACCCCAATCTACTCCGTCCATAGCAGACATGGAAATAACAAAAGATGTCCACATGCCCAGATGCCATTTCTCATCATGAAAATACAAGCAAAAGGGAAGACCCGCCATTTATCTGCTGTATCTTTCAGCCCTGTAGACATGTCTGCTAATGAGAACTATGTAGATGACTCTTAGGACACAGAATTAAAAACAAACAAACAAACTACCATAACATTCACCAAAGAATTCAGAGAATTTAAGAAGACACAAAGAAACAGCTCAATGAAACTAAGGAGAAAGAACTTAAGGGGAATAAATGTCTAAATGATGCACACACACACACACACACACACACACACACACACACACACACACAAATAGCAAACATAAACTGATGGAAATGGTGAAGACAATCCAGGACTTGAAAATGGAATCCAACAAAGAGATATTAACACCAAAGAGAATTCGTGTTGAAAAAGAGAAAAACCCAGCAACCCAGCTAGAAAACTCAAAGGACAGCTTTACCAGTACAATGAATCAAGCAGAAGATAAGGTTGAGGATTGGGGTGCTTTGAAAGAAAATGCCCCCCAAAGGAAGTGGTGTTGTTAGGAGTTGTGGCTTTATTGGAGCAAGTGTGTCACTGGGGTTGGGTTTTGAGGTCTCTTTTTCTCATTCTTCATTCAGTGTGAAAGACAGTTGATTTCATATTGCCTCTGAGTCAAGATATAAGGACTATCAGCTTCATCACCACATCTGCCTGCATGCTGCTATACTCCCTGCCATGATGATAATGGACTGAACCTCTGAAACTGTAAGTGAGTTGCTCCAATTAAATGTTTCCTTTATAAGTGTTGCCATGGTCATAGTGTCTCTTCACAGCAATAAAAACCCTAACTAAGACAAGAATCCTAGGCAAATTAGCAAGGGGAAATTAAAATAAAACAACCAAGAAAGGAACCCAAAAGAAAGGTGGCACACCATGAAAAGACCAAATCTTCTATGTATAGGCATAGATGAGGGAGGCGAATCCCAAGCCAAAGGCAGAGACCATATCTTCAACAAGATCATAGAAGAAAAGTTCCCCAAACTAAGGAAAGAAGCACACATACAAATAACAAAAACATACAGAACCTCAAATAGATAAGACAAGAAACAAAAGACCCCATGGCATATTGTAATTACTATACTAAGTATGCACAGCAAAGAAAATTTACTGAATGCTGCAAAAGGAAAAAAAAAAGTAAGTCACATATAAAGAAAAACATCTCAAAATAAAAGCATATTTCTCAATGGAAACTTCAAAAAAAAAACCCAATTTATTTATTTTTATTTTGTGTACATTGGTGTTTTGCCTGCATGTATGTCTGTGTGATGGTGTCTAATGCCCTGCAGCTAGAGTTACAGACAGTTGTGAACTGCCATATGGTTGCTGGGAGTCGAACTCCAATTCTATGGAAGAACAGCCAATGTTCTTGACCTCAGAGCTATCTCTCCAGCCCATCTCAATAGAAACTTTGAAAGCTGAAGCAATGCTTTCTAAGTCCTGAAAGACCATGAGGGTCAACCTAAACTAATATACCCAGAAAAACTATGTGCCATAGTTGAAGGAGAAAGAAAAACTGTCCATGATATTAACTGTTGGGGAAAATTTGTATATCCAACAAACTAAACCTCAAGAACACAGAGGAAGCAACATTTCAAACTGAAGAGAGGAATGAGCATAGCCAAGAAAGAGTGGAAAAAAATAGGAATCCACAATTACTAAAACACACAGTAAAACTGAGAACACACACACACCCCAAATGCACACACACACACACACACACACACACACACACACACACACACACACCAAATGCACACACCAAAAAACACACAACACAATAACTGCTACTAACAAATACATTTCAATAATAAGTTTAAATACTAATGGCCTCATTCTCATTTCGACAATCAAAAGATACAGGCTGACTGAATGGCTCAAGACACAATATCGATCTGTCTGTTCTCTACAAGAAGCATTATTTTAGTTCTAAAAACAGGCACTGTCTAAGAGTCAAAGGATGGACAACAGTACTACAATCAAATGGGCCCAAAAGAAAGCTGGCTTACCTATCCAATATTTGTCAAAATAAAATTCAAAGAGAAATTACTCAGACGAGATAAAGAGAAATACATCATTCTAATCAAGAGAACAGTTAACTATGAAGATATTACTATCCTAAACATATATGCACCAAGCTATAGTGCACCCAATTTTATAAAAAAAAAGTATTACTGAATTTAAAGACACAAATTTACATTAATCTATTATTAGTAAGTGATTTAAATATCCCACTTTCTCCAATAGACAGGCCATCTGGACAAAAATAAATAGAGAAACATGAGAATTAAGAGACATCATACATCGAATGGACTTAATAGATTTCGACAGTATATTTTCACCCAAACTCCTAAGAATATACACTGTACTCATCAGCACATTGAAGCTTCTCTAAAATAGATCACATCCTGGAACACAAAACACACCTTCACAAATTTTAAAAGACTGAGATAATTCCATATATCCCATCTGACTACAATGCAATGTAACTTAAAATTGACAACAAACAAATCTCTAGTAGATACATGAATTCAAGGCATTCAAACAACTCATTATTGAATGATGAATGGGTTAAAGAAGAAATCAAGAAAGGAAAAAATTTCTTCAACTAAGTGAAAATGAAAACACAATGCAAGAAAACCTCTGGAACACACTGAAAGCAGTCCTAAGACAGAAATTTATAACTGTAAATGCTACATTAATATATCAGAAAGAACACAAATAAATGGCTTAAGAATTTAGAAAAACAATAAGATACCAAACCCAAGCCCAGTTAATGATAAGAAATAATAAAATGCAGAGTGGAAATTAATGAGATAGAAACTAATCAAACAATATAAAGAAATAACTAATCCAAGAGCTGTTTTTTTTTTTTTTTTGAGAAGATAAACAAGATTCATAGCCCTTGGTCCAACAAACTAGAAGAAAGAAAGAGGGCACCTAATTAACAGAATCAGAAACAAATAGGGAAACATTAAAACAGACACAAAAGAAATTTAGAATATTATCAAAGAATATTTTAAAAACCTGTACTCCATTAAGTTGGAAAACATAAAAGAAATGAATGAATGTATAGATTCAGCCAAATCACAAAAATTAAACAAAGAAAATTTTAACATCTTAATCAGACCCATAACAAATGAGTGATTGGAAAGGAATAAAAAGCCTTCCAACTAAAAAGTCCAGGGTCAGATGGATTCACAGCAGAATTCTACCAGACCTTCTGAGATGATCTAAACAGAATACATAGTACATCGAAAAGATTATCCACCATGACCAAGTTGGCTGTATCTGAAATGCAGGGATGTTCCAACATATGCACATCAGTACATGTAATAGACAATGAATGGACTTAGAGAGAAAAATCACATAATCATATTGATAGATGTAGAAAGAGTCTCTGAAAAAAATCCAACATGCCTTCACGATAAAAAAAAAGTCCTAGAGAATGTAGGATTAGAGGGAACATACTAAACATAATAACATCTATACCTTAGAAATCGACAGCCAGTATCATCTTGGGTGCAGAATAATGAAGCAATCCCACTGGAATTAGGAATGAGAAAACGCTGTCCACTACCCCAATTCCCTTTCATTATTTTGCTCAAAGCATGTGCTGGAACAATAAAGCAAGAGAAGGAAATGAAAGAGATGCAAATAAAGAAGGAAGACGTCAAAAAAATCTCTATTTGTAGATGATATGATATTGCACATTAGAGATCTCAAAAATTCTACCAGAAAACTTCAAAAATGATAAACTCAGCAATGTGACAGGATACGGAATCAATTTCACAAATCAATAGCTTTTCTATACACCATCAACAAACATATAGAGAAAGAGATCATGGACACACTCCCATTTACAACAGCCTCAAATAAATAAATAAAGTGAAGGCTTTATGAAAGACAACTTTAAGCCTCTGAAGAAAGAGCTAGAGGAAAATACTAGAAAATGAAAAAACATCCCATACTCATGGATTGTTAGAATCAATATTGTGAAAATGATAATTTTGCCAAAAGCTATGTACATGTTCAATGCAATCTCAATCAAAATTTCTACCTCATTCTTCACAGAAAAACAAAACCATCTTAAAATTAATAAGGAACCACAAAAGACCCTATATAGCTTAAATAACTTTGAGCAAAAAAGAACAATGCTGGAGAAATTACCATTCCAAATCTCAAGATATATTACAGAGCCATAGTAGTGGAAATAATATACTGGCACAAAACAGACGTTCAGACCAATGGAACAAAACTGAATACTCAAACATGAGTATGCATAACAAGCCATTTAACATACTTCAGAAAAAAGAAAGCATCCTGGGAAAACTGGATATCCACATGCAGAAGAATGAAACCAGTCACCTGTCTATCACACTGTACAAAAACTACCTCAAAGTAGACCATTGACTTAAATGTGAATCCTGAAACACTGAAGAAAACCTAGGCAGTACCCTATGATAAAGGTGTAAGAAAATACTTTCTGAACAGGACTCCATTTGCCCAAGAATTAAAGCCAACAACTTACTAGTGGAATTTAATAAAACTTGAAAAGCTTCTCCACAACTGAAGAATCAATTGAGTGAAGAGGAAGCCCACAGAGTGGGAGAGAATCTGTCAGTCATACATCTGGCAGAGGATTATTATCCAGAATATATAAAGAACTAAAAAACAAAACAACAAAACAATTGAGTTGATAAAACAAATGATCAATTCAAAAAATGGGTCTGAGACTTAAAAAGAGAGTTCTCAAAGGAAAAAAATCACTAAGAAATATGTCAAAACTGTTCAGCATCCTTAGCATTAGGGAAACATAAATCAAAACAACTGTGGGATTTCATTTTATCCTAGTCAGAATGGCAAAGATCAGGAAAACTGGCAATAAATACTGGAGGGAATGTAGGGAAAAGGGAAGCCTCATTAACTCTTGGTGGGATTACAAATTGGTCCAGCCACTCTGGAAATGAGTATGGAAAATTCCTGAAAAAGCTACTGAAAAATAAGGCTATCATACGGCCCAGCTATACCATTCTTTTGCATATTACCAAAAGACTCCATATCCTACTACGCAGATACTTGCTCAGACATGTTCACTGCTGTTGTTTTCACAAATTCTAGGTAATAGAAACAGCTTAAATGTCCTTCAAATGATGGATGGCTGATGAAAATGTAGCACACATACATTATGACATACTACTAGGTGTAAGGAAACAGGAAGTCATGAACTTTGCAGACAAATGGGTGGAACTAGTAAGATCATAGCAAGTAAGCTAACCAAGACCCAGAACAACACATGTTGCATGTTCTCTTTCATCTGATGCTCCATCCAAATCTCCTTATGTATCCTGAAGCAACTTCAGAAACCAGGAAAGTAAAAAGAGGCCATTTCCAGGGTGAGGGATTGGGAGAGCAATAGAGGGAGAATAGTATGATAAAAGTAATCAGTTGGGTTAAATGGAAAACTCCAGGGGAGCTTATTAGATTCAAAGAGGGGAATAAACACAGAAGGAGACAAGGGGATAAAATAACAAAAAAAGTCTGAAAAAGACATAACAAATCATTCTATTAACTCTCTACCTAAAAATACCTATTATACATGTAAGTTGCTGTACAAAAATACACATATAGTTTAAACAAAAATTTTCCATCTGGGCTGCCAATGCTTCCTCAAAGAACATGCAACAAACTGTGACACCATGCATGAGAAACCATCTTTTATCTTGTTGGTCAGGATTGTCCAAGAGACTCCCAAAGCAAGGCTATTGCTATTGCTTTTCAGAGGTGGAGGGGTCCCTAAGCTAGCTAGAACTCACCTAAAAGCTTCTCCCTGAGGACTAGCTTTCATGGTACCAGAAGGCAGCATTCAAACTTATAAAGGAAAGAAGAAACCAATAGTCCTACCTAGCTATGCACAATTCACAATAAAGATCAGTATGGTGTGATAACCCTAAGAATGCAGTAGTGGTATGCATATCTTGGCAGTAACCAACTTTTCTCTAATTGGACTTAAAACCAGCTCAACGAGAGGAAAATAATGCCTGGTACTGGAAACCTAGCCAATTACCCAGGCAGAGAAGTCAGGAATCTTGGAGGAGACCTACAGCTGCCTCTTTACTATCCCATCACAATCCCTAACTACATCTGAATATCTGTCCTCATACCCACAGTAAAAGTAGACTTTGCTACTCATCAAGGAAACGTTTCTTTATAACAGACAGAAACCATTACAGGAAACCACAATCAAATACAATTCAGATTTGTGGTGTCCAGTCCCAAAGGATACATCAACAATACAATACAACTTTCACACATAAGGCTCAGGGATCATTGTGGAAGAGAGGCAGAAGAAGTTGTAAGAATCAGAGGATCAGGAAATTTATTGTGAGATTGTGTTTTCCTAGAAAACCTGCCTTAGCAAACCAGTGGTCTTGAGTTTTGCCTATGGAGCTTCACCCATTAAGTTTCACCAGTGTAACAGCCTAAACATGAGTTGAACAAGGGCGACAATAACAGTCATGCTAAAGTGAACAATGGGAAGTCCAGGAGGTCTCAGTCCTACACAAATCTACAGCAACTAAGGAATACTGAGAGATGGAGAAACAGTCTTCTCTAGGGAAAGGCACACTAATTGATTACCCAATACCAGATGGTCAGCCATGAAAATACATTCATACAAGTAACATTATATAGACTGTTTAGGTTGTATCTATGTATTTAGGAATACATACATTCGCACATGAGCGTGCGCACGTGCACACACACACACACACACACAAGCATATGTACATATGTAATAACAATTTTAAAAAAGGAAGCCATGGATTTGAAAGAGAGCAAGAGAAGGGCATGGCAGGCTTTTGAGGGACGATACAGAAGGGGAAAATGATGTAATTATAATCCCATGAAATAAAATTTAAGATCTGTTTAAATGAACAAAACCATTCTGCTTCCTTCCTGCTACTAGGCTGTCATTTAGTTCAGATTCTGTGGCAGGGAGTGGTTGCAGAATGAATGTGGAGGTGATTGTGGTCTATGACGGTATCGTAGGAGCAGGGTCCAAGTAAACAACATGAGGAGAGAGTAATCTTCGTTAGGTGATGTCCAACAGTGAGATAATTTAAGTACGGTTCCCAGCTTTCAGCTATTACAAGAATTTTGAAGACTTAAAAATAGATATAATATGTTCTACGTTACATTCCCAGACGTGGAAGGGCTCCTCTGTAACATTCTCAGACTCTGTGGGTCCTGCAAGACATATAAAACAGAGAAGGGTGTTTAAGTCTGGACAAAACTGAAGCATAACCTAATGTTCCACATTCCAAAAGGAAAAAGAAAATCCTTGAAATAAAATCACATTATGTTATATCCTTGCAGACATAGCTGAGGTTAATATGAAAAGTATTAGGTCTATTTTTTCCTCTCTTTCTGAAGTAGTGAGCAAAGGAGGAAACAGATTTTAGGAAGTGGATACATTACTTATAATTTATTATCAGAGTGTAGAAATATTTCTGAAAGAATGCTGAAGTGTAGACTAATTGAAGCTTTGAATGTAGGCACATTTTGTTAAAATGAGGGTCAAGTAGTATGTTCACCTCCTAAAGAGCGTAACATGGGGTGTTAAGCATGGTGGCTCGGAAACGTGATTAACTGAGATCTGACAAACAGAATGTAAATGTCATTTGGTTTGTTTTTAGATTTCTACTGCAACATATGTAAGATTCAAACTACATAAATAAACTTTTAGCAACTCATTTTAGAAAACAGTGTTTCATGTTATCTTGTTTGCATTTTCAACATTAAGTATTTTATCTAGCTCTTATTTCTGTAACCATTACATAGCAAAGTCAATGATACCACCTGAGAAATCACTTTGTTACCAGGAAACCCATGCAGATTACTAACAATTATTTTATTTAAGAGATGTTAGAAATCTGTTATTGAACTAAAGCGATGAACATTTTTTTTCATGTTCAGAAGCACACAGCTTCTACCCTCTGTAGAGAAAGGAGTTTATCTGACTCACTTTAAATGAATTCATTGAGAAAAATGAAGTGTGAAAGCTGTCAATCACACTAGCAGAAACCTGCCTTAGCAAACCAGTAGCCTTGAGTGTTGCCTATGGATAAAGTCAGGCTGGATTAACTGTGTAAAATATCTCTACGTTTTAAAATTTAATGACTCTTTTTTAGTTGATCGAAAAATACTGTACAATATTATAATATGGGATTTTAACATGAGTCTTTGGGGAAAGTATTACTAAATTTATTCTGCTTTTGTAGTTAAGAGAATTTCTTAATAAATAATTTTAATACTAAAACACTGCCCCTCTCCTTTATTATCAGACACATACACACACTCACATATAGACATATATTCATGTGCATATATAAATACAACTTTCTGAGTCTGTTTGGTATTGCTTGGGTATATATGTAATTTCAGAGCTGATCACTTGGTATTAGAAAACCTGTTATGGGTCTTACCCCAGGAGAGATTAATTCTTCCTCTCTCAGCAGTTACTAGTTTCTTGACATTCTTTCTCTAGGGGTAAGACCCCTCTGGTGAGATTTCCCACTTCCAAATTAGCATATCTACTGGTAGTGTCACTATTTAGGTCTTGTTTAGACAGCCATACAATTGTTATTGTACATATAGCTTCCTGCCATTTTTAGCAGCCACAATTTATCTCACTTTCTGGTCCACTAGCTCTTACAATCTTTCTGTCTCCTCTTTTGTGATGTTCCCTGAGCCTTACGGTCAGGAGTGGTGTTGTTGATGTATCCACTGGGGCTAGGCCACCTACAATCAGTTGATCTCTGCATTAAGACCAGTTGTAATTTTCTGTAATGGTTTCTTTCTCCTGCAAAGGGAAACTTCTTTGATGAAGGACGAAAGTTACACTTCTCTGCGGGCATGGGGGTAAAATTTAGAATGCAGTTAGGAATTATGCATTTCAAGTGAATAAAATGTTGGTAGTGTGTTCTCCTATAGTATCCATGACTTCACTAGCCATGGGAAGCTGACTAGGTTTCTAGTGCTAGGTATGATTTTCCTCTTGTTGACTGGATCTTAAGTCTAATTAGACAGTTGTTGGCTACAGCCAAGATACAAGTGCCATTATTGCCCTCTTAGATGTGTCTTGCCTTGCTGATCATTGTTGTGGTTCATAGGTATCACAGCTGGATGGTACTATTGAATGCTTCCCTTCCCTGGCAGCTTGTAAAGCACCTTTTGATGCTATGAAAGTTAGATTGCAGGAATAAGGCTTTCAGGTCAGATTTTGTTCAAATCTTCAGACTCCTATGTCCAAAGTGTGTGTGTGTGTGTGTGTGTGTGTGTGTGTGTGTGTGTGTGTGTGGTGTCTTCAGCAATAGGGACTCACCTTCAACCTCTGAGAGGCAACCAAAGGCAGCAGAAATAGACTACATTGTTTTGGGAGGTCACTTATACTACCATGACCAAGAGCTCTTTGGGAAACACTGTTAGTCCAATTGGCATTATATATATCTATATACATATATACATATATATATGTACATATAATACTATGATTCCTTGAGGCTTTATCAAACATCCTTAGTGTTATTTGTCTCTTCTCCCAGTAACTTCTTTGTAATTTTTTTTTACTTTACTCAGCATTTAATTTGCTAATTAATGTTGTTTTTCTGAGTTTCCTTAGGAGTTCGCAGAGGAAACATTGCACGTACTGTACTATCTGTCTAATATTGAGAAATTTGAATGCTGAAATATATGCAGCCTCAAGGATTCCAGATAAAGATTTCTAATTCCAATATACTGCAAAATATGTTTTTCAAGATGTCCTTACCAACATTCCCAATGTCATCCTGCCCTCAAGAGGTAAAGATTTGTTCCTTTTTCTAGCGTGCATTATATACTATCAGAGTACAACATGACTTACAAGATTGGGAAAAAAAGACACAAAATTCTCTGCTTAAAAGACACTAGTTCTTAGATGCTAGACATATGACATTACCGTGTTACCAAGAAGCCTAAGAACACCATAAAAAGGCTGGCATGCAGACCCAGATCCACAGTTCTGAGTTCTGCATTCCATGCTAATATATCATCTACGTATGCATCCACCTTAAAGGGAAATTCTCCAGGCCAGCTCTGTTTGAAGTAAATATCACACAACTTAAAATCAGTCATGAACAAAAGACTGATTTTCCTTGTTAGATGCCACTTGGTGAAGTTTGTTACATAGAGTGTGGACACAATTAACTCCCTGTGAAAAGTTTAGTTTTCTTAGGGCCATGCAGATGGAAAGCTCAAACTAACCAATGTGGACACTTCATGCGTAATCCTGAGACTCTGTTTATAAACTACCTAGGCAGTCATCTGAACCAGGTCCAAACAGCATCATCCTGTGACTGTATAAGAGGTTGGTAAAGAACCTCTTATGCAAATAATTCTTCCTGAATTCCTGATCCACAGAAACTGAGAAAAAAAAATGAAATGATTGTTGTTCTTTTTAGCCACTATTTCTTGGAATAATTGCTGACATACCAGTAGATAACCAGAACATCTGCACGTAATTTTCAAACACCAGAAAGGAGCAAGAATTATGAACTCATAAAAAGTGGAAAGGCAGTGGTTTGGAAGCCACTTATATAAGAGATGAACTGCACGTCCCTGTGGTCGTGGATTTTGAGGCCCTTGCTTCTCTCTAATAATAGAGGTGTTCAAATATGTCTCTCCGGAGCACAGAGGGAGGGAGGTGGATTCTGCACTGTTGCGCTTGGGTGGATTCTTCTCTGCTGAGCTTGCCTTTGCCTGCTGTTTCTAAGACTCTTTCAGCTGGCAAGATGATGCATACAGCTTTCAAAGTGTGTGCTGTGGCCACGTGACTAGACAGAAAGAGACGAACACTGTTAGAATAACTACTTAAAGCACCAGTAGCTTAGTTCTTCGTGTCTGTGCTCCCTGATGCCAAAATATACCTCAAGATTCTTTTTTTCCTTTTTTGTAAAACCTCCATTAAAACATGTCAAATTGCGGTTTTTAAAAATTGATTCTGAAACTTACTGCTGAGAAAGATTTGAACAAGTTACTTCCTTCTCTTTAGTGCCCTGTTCTACAGATTACAATATCCTCCATGTACGGGTAAATACTGCTCATTCTTACAACTGTTTCTGGTACCCTGTACTTCATTTAAAAAATACAGAAGATGAGGCTGTATGACATGGTACAGTCACAGCAATACGCTGGATAGCCTGAATTCTGAATACCGACTTGCGTCCTTTGCTGTACAGCGGCTCCTGGGCTTTATCTTACTCTCTTTGTACTATGTCTCTTGAATATTTATTATGTCTGCACTTTTGTGTTTGAATATGTTTCATTGCCACATGTGCAGAAGGCAAGATAGTTCTCTTTTGCCTTCAAGCTCGCACTGTCTTTTTCTATGGTGAAGGCTCTGCTAATGTTGGGCTCAGCTGATGAGGAAAAACAATCAGCAGATGAAAGTTTTAGATCACCATTCGGGTTTTGTGGGAGACGGGGAGGCAGACCTGTCTCTTTGGTTCCCTTCCTTGGGAGGGAGGAGAAAGCTCTGGCTCTTTGGTGTTTTGAACTTCACAGGCTATCTTCTAAGCTAGAGTTCTGGAAGGCTCTGCTAGAAAAGCTTTGTTGTCTTTGAGAAATGTTTTAAAAGACAAAATAGACATTTGCAAACAATCCATGAGTTCTTCATACATGACTGCTCAGTATTATTTTCTGTAAAAGACTCTTGCTTTTGTACAGTAAGATTTTCTTTAAAAACTACAAAATATTTTTGTCCCTTCACTGGTGGTGTTTACATGTCGTTTAGTATTTTTCTTTGCCTCAAATACTGTTTTGACTTTTAGTCTTTAGGATAAAAAGATGTTTTTAAAAGGCATGAAAGCAAGAAAGGGCTTTTTGGAAGAAGGACTTGGGCAGGAGAGAGTGGAACAAGAGGTGGTGAGGGGCTGAATATGACCACAGTGCACTATATATGTATATGAAGCTGTCAAAGAATAAATTAAAATATTTAAAAAACAAATCTGTTATTTAGCCTATTTATGGCATTTGAAATATAGATCAATTAGATCATATATGTTATTATATATCTTCAATTCAGTTTCTTTTTCTCTTTGTTACTATGGATTGAACCCCAGGTCTTGTGAACGCTGAGTATATTTCTACCTGTGACCTATATCCAGCTCCAATCCAATTTAGAAATAACTTTTGCTGCTGTGCTGTATGTCAATATAGGCTTGAGCGTCACAAAACTCTGCAAGTTCAACTGTGGAGTAGGAAACTTTAACACTTGACAGAGAAAAAAACAAGTCTGTAGCCTGGTGTCTGCACAAATGAAAAACCTCTCCATTTGGTCCCAGTGCCAAGTTAGGAACTGTAAACAACGTCTAACTTCTTTACTTATTCTCATCATTGCTGTTGTTGTTGCCATAGATACAGTTTCTTACTATGTAGTCCAGGATGGCTTGGATTTTACAATGCCCCTGCCTCAGTCTCCTGAGTACTGAGATTACAGGTATGATCCATTACACTTGGTTTTAATGCCTTTATTTTTACAAATGAAAAATTTAAGCTAGAGAATAAGTGGAATATCTCTTAGGTTATAGAATTTGCCCCCGAGATTAAGGAAAGTTGCCGAGGGCAGGCATGTGTCAAGGGTGTCCCTGAATGAAGGCCTAGTAGAGAGGCCATTTTGTGAAGCTGTGAGGTTGAAGCCTGGATTGCCATGAAGAACCCAAGATGTTGGAGATGCCAGAGTTGTGGGATACCTGCCAACAAGAGCTGCTAACAGGAGTGGAACCAGCCGAAGAGAAAGAAGTTTGTTGCAGTTGAATGGAGTTGGAGAGCATTTTGACATCAGACATGAAGGTACAGAGTTTGGAATTTTCCCAGCTGGTTTTCTGTCTTGCTTTGGTCCAGTATTCCCTTGCTCTGCTCCCTTCCCTGTGTTTTGGAAGAATAATGTATATCCTATGCCATTATATGTTGGAAGTATGTGAGCTGCTTTTTGATTTTGAATTTACAGGTGATTACAGTTAAGAGATTGCATGAATATGAGAAAAAAACTTTGAACTTTGGACTTCAAAATATTGTTGAGACTGTGATAGACTATGGGGACTTTTAAAGCTGGACTACATGCATTTTGCACAATGAAATTATTATAATCTTTTGGGAGCTACGGAGTGGAATGTGGTAGTTTGCAGTTGGCCCCCATAATCTCACAGGGAGTGGCACTATTAGGAGGTGTGGCTTTGTTGGAGTGGTATGGCTTTGTTGGAGAAAGTGTGTCACTGTGGTGGCTGGCTTTGAAGTTTCCAATGCTCAGGCTACCACCCAGTGTCTCAGTAGACTTCCTGTAACCTGCAAGATATAGAACTCACTGCTGCTCCAGCACCACATCTCCCTGCAGGCCACCATGCTCTCTGTCATGATGACAATGGACTGAACCTCTGAACTGTAAGTGAGTCACCCCAATTAAATATTTTTGTATAATAAAAAAGAAGGGAATGCAAATAGCTAAAAATAAAACTTAAAGTATCTGCAATAGAAATGATTTGTTTTCATAATATGTTTAGAAATTATCCATATTTTGAAATTATTGAAAGTCACTGTAAAATACTATAAGAACAAAGGAGAGGATGTAGATATGGCTCAGTGGCTAAGAATATGTACTGCTCTTGTAGAGGACTAGGGTTCAGTTTCTAGCACCCACACGAGTTGGCTCACACCTGCCTGTAACTTTAGTTTCAGAATATTTGACTCCTTCTTCAGGCCTTTGTAGTTACCAGCCCACATGAAGTGCCCATAAATACACTCAGGCCCCCACACATCTACATAAAATAAGATAATAAAATAAATCTATAAAAGCTTACAAAGTATTTGTTTTTTTATGTGTGTATGTGTGTTTATACAGTAGTAGGTTTCCATATGACATTTTCAGTGGTCTTTAGTCTTTTTTACCCCTACAGTATGCCCTCCTCTATCCTCCCTTAGCTCATCAAACCATTTTAACCCTTCATATTTTATTATACTTTTTATACCATTGTGTTATAACTATTCTTTTGAAAGACCCTAATGACTTATCCCCACATCTCTTAAATCCCTTCTTTGTGGAGCTTCTACTTGTAGTGAGTGATGATTTACCACAGTAACTCACAACTGGACAAAGTACAGAGAAGAAGATACTAAAGAATGCTTAGCCCCAAACAGAACATACCCCATACCCTCTCATCATTGCAGAAGAAGCAGCAGAAAGAGTGCAACAGTCAGAAGTGATAGATGGCGACACGGAAACATATGGATAGAGCAGGCCAGTTGCACTTATGAACTCCCAGTGACATGGATGTTGTCACATCCATCTAACTAGGACAACTCCAAGACAAACCAGACCCTATCATGGGGAAGGATATCAGCTCCAGCTGAGGAGCCGGAGAAGGACATCAGCTCAAGCTGAGAGCTGGGAAGGACATCAACTCAGGCTGAGCAGCCATTGGCAATTGTTAACTGCTGGAAGAGGGAAAGATCATTTTCTCTAGGAGCGACTCCCCTGAGAAGCTGACTCTGCTCCAGTAGAAAGCACACATCCAGTAATATTTGACAACATAAATTGTTTTGAAGGTTTTAAAAATAGGACACAAAGTTGGTTGGGTAGGGAAGTGGGGATTGAACTTGGAGATCAGAGCACATTGTACATCATTTGAAACTCTCAAAGAACTCATAAAAATAATGTTTGTGGAAAGAAAAAAATTTAAAGAGAGCAAAAGAAAATAGATTACTTTCAAAATTTGTGAAAATACTGAATTTTTATGAATTACCAAAAATGAAAAGGGCAAGCTTGCAACTGGGCTAGGCCACATTTCATACCAAGTGCTGGATTCACATAGCACTGTTTATTTTTTTCTGTTGTTGATCTTTGTTTTACTTCTTTGCAAAGCTAATTAATCCACAGCACACACCTGTTGCTGCCAATGATTCCAACTTTTATACCTTATCACCCATGACACCAGGAAGAGAATGACCTCAAGTTTCCCTTAGAACTGAGTGAAAATATTCTAGAAAAAAGATTTAACTTGAGAAGGCATAACACCAAAATCAAAGTGTACCGGGGGACAGTTTACGCTGAATTTATAGAGACATTTCCCCATAAATGTTTTAGTGGGGGAAAAAACAGATTTACTTTCTGAAATATTTTAAATTTATGTGTGTGTGTATATGTGTGTCTCTGTGTGATTACATGCAGGGGTTTGTGGGTGTCTAGGGGTTCAGAAAAGGGTGTCAGATCTCCTAGAGCTATAAAAACAGACAGTTGTAAAGTGTCCAACATGAGTGTTAGGAACTGAACTTGAGCCCTCTGCAGGAGCAGAAGGTGTGTAACTGCTGAGTCATCTCTCCAGCCACAAGGCAGGTTTTATACAGGGGATATCTACCTATCTACCATGCTTTCTTGTACACACACTGATGATTTAATCCATTATTTAATTTATAGAAACGTATTACACATACTTACAACATTGTCAATGAAAGAAAGGAAGACTATTTTTGAATGTAAAGCTTGGAGTGGAACTGAGTGGAATGTACTGAGGTAGGGCCAAGGCTACCATCTTTAGAAGGGCTTGCTTACAGAGGTGACCCCTGGCTGGTACAGGTTAACATAGCTTTGGAATGTTCACTTTGTCACTAAGTGATGAGAATATTTTGCTACATTAATGCTGCTTATTCCAACACTTTCAGTTATTGAGAACACTTCTTTCTGTTTGGAGTCTAGAGTTGTATTTATTAGTGAATTGTGCTTACATGAACATTCCCAGTAATGGTCCTGACCTATCAGTCTCAAGCAGGCATTTTTGGACATAATGTTTCACGTGCTGCTGCATTTTCCCAGGGCACATATGTGTTCTGCATGCCAGAGGAGAGAACAGGTATAGGAAGCCCTCCCATTAACAGCTCCAGAACCCACAGGTGCTTTTCTGCTGTTAAACCTCATTCTGTCCCTGTGGTGAGTCTTTGCTGCAGTGGGATGATATTAAGAGTCCTACAATTTCTTCTTGTGAGTCACTGGAGTGAGTAGATTTAGAACATTCCAACAAGGAACATTTTAGGTTTATTGTATGGCTAGAACTTTCTGTAACATCCCCTACCATCTTTCCATCTTGGTGCATGTAGACTAGTACATTTTTTTCATTGCTGTGATAAAACATTAGTGCACGTTTGTAACAAAAATGATGTAAACAAACATAGCAAACTCACAAAATCCTGTCTTCATGTTAATCACATTTGTCATCCTCCACAGTTTGGCTGTCCTCTTATTATTCCAATATTTTTATTGCTGTCCATTTTTCATAGAATTTTTTGAAGTTGTTTTTCCACAGAACTACTAGAATATCTTGTATAGCACTCAGGAGGCAGAGGCAGGTGAATCTCTGTGAGTTCGAGGCCAGCCTGGTCTACAAAGTGAGTTCCAGGACAGGCTCCAAAGTTACACAGAGAAACCTTGCCTAGAACAACCAAAAAGAAAAGAATATCTTGTGTATTAATGGCTCTGACAGATTATAAATGATCTACTGGTCTTATTTTTCTCCATATATTTTCTTTGATTGTGTTTGGTATGTAAAACTCATACATCTTTTGACTTGTTTCATGCTGTTAATGACTTTTCAGTATTTGGTGAAGGTATGCAGACATTCTAATTTTTTCTGTTTTATATAGCTATTTACTCAAAGTGTCATCTTCTAATATTCAGTTTCTTTTTAATTTTTGTATACCTATAGTTCTTGTCAAAGTTTTAGATTGCAGTATTTTCTCTCTATTCATCTTGAGTGAATGGTTTCCATACCTGACCCTTACTACAGAATGTGATTGCAAGTGTATTTTTAAACTTTATTGTGTGCATATAAGTGCAGGATAACACATAGTCATAGAGCTTCAGAGTTAGAAGCTGATGCTTTGCATTTTCTTCAGCAGTTAACAGTGCTAATATGATACTGTGGTTAACTTCAAGCTCAGTTTTTGTTAAGTTATGTTTCATTTCTTTGCCTACATTTTCTCTAAGTTGATTCAGACTATTGTGTTAGGGTCCAGTGTCAGCAAGCTTTCAGTTTTTTATCTTCAGTTTTTCCTTTGTCGCTTTGCTTCTGGGTAAGCCAGTGCCCTATTAAAAAGCCAGTTTAGAGCTGGCTAGGCTAGGTGCCTTGGTAGATAAAGGAGTTTGTTGTCAGCAATGACAACCAATGTTGGGTCTACTGGACTTCCTGGAGAAAACTGATTTTCATAAGTTATTGTCCCTAAAACAAATAAGTGTGATACAAAATTTAAAAAGAAGGATCAGTTTAGAAAAAAGGTTATATTTTGTATCATATTTTTTGTTTGTTTGTGTTATACTCTCTCCTTAAAACTATCTTTGATCTGAAATTGAAGAATTGTCTTGGGGAATTGTCTTGGTTACTTTTCTGTGACTGTGATAAGACACCAATTTATCAGACAATGGGTTTACTTGGGATCTACAGTTTTGAAGGGTTAGAGTCCATGAAAATCTTGGCAGGGAGCATGGAAGCAGGCATACAGGCATAACGATGGAACAGTAGCTGAGGGTTTATATTTTGATCTCTAAATATGAGATAGAGAGACAGAGACAGAGAGATAGAGAGAGACAGAGGGAAGAGAGAGAGAGAGAGAGAGAGAGAGAGAGAGAGAGAGAGAGAGAGAGAGAGAGAGAGAGAATGGGAATGATAGGATTCTTTTGAAACATCAGACTCCATCCCTAGTGTTACACTGTCTCCAATAAGACCACACCTCCTAATCCTTCCCAAACACTTCTACCAACTAAGGACCAAGCATTCAAATAGATGAGCCTATGGGAGGTATTCTCATCAAACCATATGGCTACGTCTTTCTCACTTCTACAAAGATCCACCCTCACCTTTTAGTTAATGTGGTAGTTTGAATAATAGTGGCCCCGTAGGCCTATAAGGATTCATACTTACACACCTTCTTGTAGAAAGTGTGTTGACTGGGGTGGGCTTTGATATCTCAGATGCTCAAGCCAGCCATGCCCAGTGTAGCATTCACTTCCTGCTGCCTATTGATCCTGATGTAGAACTCTCAGCCCCTTCTCCAGCACCATGTTTACCTACATGCCGCCATGCTTCCCTCCATGATGATAATGGACTAAACCTCTAAAAGTATAAGTCAGTCTCAATTAAATGTTTTCTTTTATAAGAGTTGCCATAGTCATGGCTTCTCTTCACAGCAATAGAAACCCTAACTAAGACAATTAGTAAGTTAAAATCAGAAGAAATGTGGGACTATGTAGCCTGTTGGAATCACTTACAACCCTCAGTAATGATCAGTGAATAGAAGAAATATCCTGTAGGTTATTAATATTCCATCATTTCATCTCTATCTAGTCTCCAAAGCTTGTGCCTAAAATATTTAGAATCATTTGTGGTACATTTCAACACTTTTTCTTGGATTCTCAGATTCCAAGATCTTCCTGCAATTTGAACCAAATTATATTTCTCATATTTTTCAGTACATCTTGTGTGAATTGTGAGATCTTCTTCAACCTGAGTATAAGCACACATTCCTGTCTATATTTTCTTATTTCATTATTTGCTTCTAATATTGGGGCTTCTCCATCACCACATACATGATTTAGAAAAATCACCTATTCCTTATTAGCAGATTAGAAAAATAGTCTGTTTTTGTATTGATACGATATAAATTAAAGAGCAGTTGAGAGAAGCAAAAAAGATTTTGGTCATAACTCAAGTTTTTTTGGCTGAGCATGAACCACACAACCACAGCAAGCAGTCATGCATCAAAGTATGATAGATACATAGCAAAATCAGTAGTGCTTAATTTCCATGCAAAAGAAATCAATCTTCTGTCATAGTAGATTGTAATTTTACTTATCTGTTTAGTTATATTTCATTATTATCTCATTGCTTTTTAAATGAACTAGATCTAATGGAAAATTACATTCCAGTGACCATTTTTCTTCTTCTTTTTTTTTTTTTCCACAAAAAAAGAGCTGTGGGTAAAACTAAAATTTGCTGATCTCAGGATTGTGATACTATTTTAGGATAATTTCATCCAGATGCTAAACTTAAAACTTAACAAATTTAGGGTGTTTGACAAATGAAACGTTAACCACAGAAAAGTTTAGTATGTTATTTACCTAATGACAATTTTTACATTCAATTTTTAAATCTACACTTTAAATCTGAATTTTAATAACAGAGATATTTACTAGGTAAATTTACAGCAGACTGTTTTCTATACATCATCATACTGGAGACACAGTAGTCTGGAGACATAGTTGTCTGGACAGTGTTCCACATGTCCACTCATGACTGATTTACAACTTCTAATGCAAATACATACAAACTTGTTCCTGCATTTCTTTGGAGATTAGATATGATATTCTGGATCAACAAAAGATTAAGTACCTAAGAAAAATATATCTGTCTCTTAACAATGTTTCCTGTTAGTGTCTGGAGACGTAGATGATCTTGTCACCAAATATATGTATAATACATTTTATGGAATTATGAGGTTGACTTTTTTAACAACTGTGACAATGTTTTCTGCTTGCTCCTACTCAATATTTAAAGACTATCCTCTTGATTTTCTGAGCACATTAGTTCTAGAATCACGAGATTTAAAAGGCTTTGTAGTGGCTAGACAGAGAGAGAGATAGAGACAGAGAGAGACAGAGAGAGACAGAGAGACAGAAAGACAGAGAGAGACAGAGAGAGAGAGACAGAGACAGAGACAGAGAGAGAGAGAGGGAGAGAGAGAGAGGAAGAGAGAGAGAGAGAGAGAGAATGGAATTTTGAAAATCATTTAAAAAATCTTAGCTGGAAAGAATATTAAGTCATCATTATTTGTCAACATATCTATTGATATAAATTGTAGAATATACTTAAAATATAACTGTAGATAACCTCATATTTTTGGTTTGAAGATACTTGCTCCATGAAAAAGCTTATGCATATATGTATACAATGGTATGAATATTCAGAATATTAATTATATCAAGTACATAAATATGTAAAAATGTATATACTATAGCAAAACAATTATGTGTGTGGACTAAAGTGTGGCATTTACATCATCAACCATCAAGCTCTTTTCAATTTTGGTGAGATAAAACTGAGAAGAATGCGCCGGGCGGTGGTGGCGCACGCCTTTAATCCCAGCACTCGGGAGGCAGAGCCAGGCGGATCTCTGTGAGTTCGAGGCCAGCCTGGTCTCCAAAGCGAGTTCCAGGAAAGGCGCAAAGCTACACAGAGAAACCCTGTCTCGAAAAACCAAAAAAAAAAAAAAACAAAAAAAAAAAACAAAAAAAAAACTGAGAAGAATGCAATATATTTAACTTTAAATCTTCCACATATTTAATTCATATGTATATATTTTTTCTTCCTTTTATTTTGATAGGGATCTGTTTGGTCTTGAAGTTATTTGAAGTTCACTAGCATATTTCACTGTAGTAAAAACTCTTGTTATGATGCCGTCTTCTTGTGAATGGTTTGGGAAAACATGTGACCCTATAACTTAAGAAGTGGAAAATTTCATACCCTGATTTGGAATTTCAGACTTTCTACTGAGACGTAGAATATGACTTACCTATTTTTAGAAAAGAACATTGTGGAATACACATTTAATTTATTAATGCTTTTGTGGTCAAAATATGAGTAACTTATCCCTGTGCACTCCCATCAATCTAGTTTCCAGGCATCACAGCCCCATGGATGGTTCCATTTGGATCAGGACTCTGAGGCGGTTCCCAGCACAGCAGCGGATGATCAGTAAGGAGGAATCAAGCAGAAGTCTGACACCACATCATGCCGGAAGATGGGACGTACACATATCACCATAAATGACAAATGCTGGTGAATTAACAAGCACTTCTGTGTGAGGCCAGCAGATAGGATTGTGTGAGCCCAGCAGATAGATAGGATTGTGTGAGCCCAGCGGATAGGATTGTGTGAGCCCAGTGGATAGGACTGTGTGAGCCCAGCGGATAGGACTGTGTGAGCCCAGCGGATAGGACTGTGTGAGCCCAGTGGATAGGACTGTGTGAGCCCAGCGGATAGGACTGTGTGAGCCCAGCAGATAGGATTGTGTGAGCACAGCAGATAGGTCAACTGGAGGTCAACTGGTGACATGGGGGATTGTGTTATGGTGCTGTCTTGTGACCCGATTGAGTTTAAGTAAGGACTTTGGACTTAAACCTTTTGATAGGTAAAATTCTTAGAGACAAGACAGAAAGTAGTAATTGGCCTAAAAATTTTAAAAGCTAAAATTGTGTCTGAATTGATGCTATAAGCTTGTATAAGAAAAATGAAAATATAATGTTCCAGATATGAAATATTTTCCTGAGCAGAGTTAAGAGATGAGGGCTTTGTTATTATCTGCTTGAGGATTTAATACCTGATTCATGGTCCATCGAAGAGAAGTGACTTTATCTTCACTTACCAATAATTTCAACTATGATATGAATGTACTGTGATATGATTTGGGGAATTGTGAGAGTTGGGTAAATTAAGGGATTTTTTCAAGTGTTATTCAACTCATGAATGCACGCAAATAGATGCTTTTAAGTCTCAAATATTTATCAAATTCTTAAATTACACTATGAAACACACAAAAGAAAAAACACACTGCCTCTGAACTTGTATCTAGGTTTGTCAGAAAATTCCTTTGTAGCTTTGAGCAATTGAAAGGAGAATGTGTGCAGGTGTTGAGGGCCAACTCCACTTTTATGTGATGAAAACACCTTCATCTAACTGAATGTTAATTTTGTCCTTAAGTAGTGTTTCTGAAATGGGTGGCTTTTAATTGTGCAGTGCCAGGTACCTATTAAGAGTACAACCATGACATTTGCTCAAACTGTTCAGCACTTGTCTATCCACCATGTGATGCATTTGAAACAGTAGATATTTGTAGTCTCTAAAAACCATTCAACTTACAGACATATATGACTAGCTCAATAACCTCTCGTTATTGAGCATAGTGGAGTCATCATAGGTTTGGGTGTGGACTAATAGAAAATATGAGGAACAAATTTGTAGTTTGATTAGTTCCCAGTAATATTAAATTTCAAGTCACCAAGTCAGTTCCCTCAAGTACTTTCAAACTGTTTTTGAGGAACCTGCCTAAAGAAATAACACAGTATACAGTCTGGAGTAAATACAGAAACCAGGAAAGTAAAAAGAGACATTGAAGGGGTGGTGAGGGGGGATAATAAAGTGGGAAATAGTAGGGTACAGGTGATCTGAAGGGGGAAATGGAAAAAATGGGAGCTCTCTGATTAGAGAGGGATATAAGTGCAAAAGAAAAAGGATAAAATACCAGCAAGGACGTCTGAACAATTCATAAGGAATCACACTATTAACTATCTACCTAAAACTACCTACCAAAACACACATAGGTGAGTGCATAAATCCCCCATCTGGACCAACAATGCTCCCTCCAGGAGCAAAGACTCCCTAAGATGTTGCAATGTCAGGCACAAGAAGCCCTCTTTTGAGTTGTTTGGCCAGTGTTGTCCAACAGACTCTCAAAACATTAGTCAAGGTATCACCCTGCTTGCCCCCTAGAGGTAGAAGGTAGGTCTCTATTGCTGAAGACACCATGCACTTCATACAAGGGTCCAGCCCTCCCCACCACAGCCCCTCTGATGGGATGTTACTGACCTGAAAGCTTCCTCCATAAGGACTAACTTCCATGGTATGAGAAGGTACCACTCAGGTTTTCAAAAGAGGGAAGCAATCAACGGTCCTACCCAGCTATGCTGCCTATGAACCACAACAGTGACCATGATGCCATAATGCTGAGTGCAGTAGTGGCTTGCATACCTTGCTGGTAACCAATAGCTCTTTAATTAGATTTAAGACTTGCTTATTAAGAGGGAAATCATGCCTCCTACTTGAAACCTAGCCAACTCCCCAGGACTAATGAAGTCTTGGATCTTGGAGGAGAACCTACAGCCATCACTTTAGTAAATCAGCATAATCCCTAACTACATCCTAAATATTTGTCCTCATATCCTCAGATAAGTGTAGTTCTCATCTCTCATCATGGAAACTTTGTTTGCAGAAGACAGAGACCATTACAAAAAATCACAACCAATAGAAATGCAAAGTGGTGGAACCCAGTCCCAACTAACACATCTAGAATACAGCTTCTGCACTTAAGGCTCAGGGATCATCAAGGGAGAGGAAATAGAAAGATTGTAAGAACCAGCAGAGTAAAGAATTTTCTTTAAGATTTTGTTTCCTAGGAATGTCAGAAGGTACACCTAAAAAGTCTCACCAACATGACTGCTTATACATGGCCTCGACAAAGTCAACAGTAATAGACCTGCTAATATGGATGGATTTTGAAGGTGGGAGAAGCTCATGAGGCTTCAACCCTACACAAAGAACTACAGGCAACCAAGGAAGGCTGAGAGTGGGAGAAATAGCCTTCCCAGGGAAGAGCATACCAAATGGTTGTCCAATACCAAATGGCCAACCTGGAAAACATATACATATAAGTACCATATAGACTGAGCTGGTTGTATTTATGTTCTTAGAAATATATATCAATATATACATATATGTATGTGACAATAATTACAGAAAAAAAGAGGTTATGAATTTGAAAGAAGTAAGG
Source organism: Peromyscus californicus insignis (assembly GCF_007827085.1). Lineage (NCBI taxonomy): Eukaryota > Metazoa > Chordata > Mammalia > Rodentia > Cricetidae > Peromyscus > Peromyscus californicus. The sequence goes on along the minus strand of NW_026294402.1, from coordinate 74,284,368 downwards.
TGGCAGAATGAGGGGTTTGAGGAAAGACAGGGAAGGGGAAAATGATGTAATTATATGATGATATCAAAAGATTAAAAAATTAAGAAAGGTCACTGATTAATTTTAGTGTTTGCAAAAAACAAAAACAACAAACAAACAAACAAAAAAGCACCTTGCTGCTATGAATGACCAAGGCATCGTGGAGAGAATTAAAATCAACATGACTGTTAATTGCATTTGAAATAAGCAAATGAATAGTAGCTCTAAAAACCAAATTCCCATTCCATATCTTCAGATGGGCTTTTTAGAAACATCTTTGACTGATTCATCAAACTGAAGCAATTTCTCATGTTGGTCAGACACATAGGGTGATCTCCATCTCTGATGAGCTACTCTTTTATTTCCTATATGTTATACATTCAAAACATACTATCACTTTTCTTTCTGAGTTTTTGAAACAGTTTTCTTTGTTTGTCTTGGCTGTCCTGGAACTAGCTCTGTAGACCAGGATGGTCTTGAACTCATAGAGATCTGCCTGCCTTTGTCATATATATATATATATATATATATGTGTGTGTGTGTGTACATATAATTTTTGTTGGAGGTAAATTTTATAGGACTGTTTTTTGCTATTGTTGGTCACAGTTAAATAAGACTAGATATCTAACTTCGCTACCATTTCTGAAAGTTAGGCACATATGCAGGAGAAAAGTATCAGCTTGATTAACTGCAGGTTTCTCCCTTTTCCCTCACGTGTCTTCTGACTTTATTCTCAGTTCCTCATACAGAATTGCTGTCTGATTGTACTTTGATGGTTTGCTTATGGAAATACTGCACTGGTGAACTATCACTGAGTTTCTGCACAGTGAGCATAGCAGCCTCTGGGGTTTCCGCCCCCCAAAATAAGTACAGACACACACACAATTCTTTCTATATCTGTGTCTCTGTCTCTGTATTCCTCTCTCTCTCTCTCTCCTCTCTCTCTCCTCTCTCTCTCTCTCTCTCTCTCTCTCTGTCTCTCTCTGTCTCTCTCTGTCTCTCTCTCTGTCTCTCTCTGTCTCTCTGTCTCTCTCTGTCTCTCTCTCTCTCTGTCTCTCTCTCTCTCTCTCTCTCTCTCTCTCTCTCTCTCTCTCTCTCTCTCTCTATGTTTACAGGATAGTTTAGTTGACCCTCAAAAAATTCAACTCCATGTTTGTTTATTCATTTTGTGTATGTCTGTGTGTGCATCTGTGTGTGTCTATGTCTGTGTGTCTCTCTGTATGTGTGTGTGTCTCTGTATATGTGCATCTGTGTGTGTTTGTGTGTGTGTCTGTGTCTGTGTGGGTGTGCTTTTTGTTTCATTTTAGCATTTTTAAAGTATGTCTCATTCTGGATGCAGATATCTTATACCACTTGTTGGAAAGACCTGTTGCTTCTAAAAAAGCTAGGGGAAAATAGCCTAAAGCTGTATTTGCCACTTAAGCATATACTCCAACATTTATTCTCATGATTATTGAGTTTTCTGATGGCTATGGGTTGAATCTTGTCCCTTAGAGCCAAAAGCTCTGAGCATCTAGAGCCCAGTACCTCAGAATTAACATTACTTGCAAATGGGGTCTTTGGCAAGTTAAAATAACATAATTCAGGTGGGCCCCAACACAACATTATTAGAATACTTAAAAGAAAAGATCAACTCGTAGATATGATGATAGGCAAGGAAAATACCACACAAATGCAAAGAGAGTAACAAATGTTAAAAAAAGGTAATACTAACACTCCAGCTCAGACTTTTAGCCCCAGAATTGTGACATAATAAATGAGTTGTTTGAGTCAAATGTACATACGATTCTGTTTTAGAAGCATGGTGGCACAACTCTAACCCCAACACCTGGGAAGCTGAGGCAGGAGGATCTCTGTGAGTTTGAAGCCAACTTGTTCTACATGGTAAATTCATAGTGAGACCTTGTTTCAAAAACAAAAACTAAACCCACAAAACAATGTCCCCCCAAACAAAAAACAAAGAACCTGTACCTTTTTTTCTATGGGCTTCTGTTTAGTTACAATCTTTTGCTGTGTAGTATAAACTCCTACAGCTGTCTAAGAGACTAACCAGTCTCAAATCCTCACATTTTAAAAATGACTTTTTTATTAATTCTTTGAGAAATTCATACAATGGTTTTGGTCATATTCATCCCCTCAACTTTTCTCCCATGTCCCTCCAGCCTTCACCTGCCTACCCACCCTCCTGTCACCCCCACCACCTCCGCTCCCACCACCAAGCCTGCCCCTGGTGTGTACTAGATCTAACAGATGTTCAGTCATTTAAGAAAGGTGACTCCCCTGCTTCCCAGAAGCTAATAAATGCCAATACCTCCTCAGACATCAGTGGGATTCCAGGCCCTACCTCCTGGCTCCCATGCTGGGATTTTGTCTGGCCTGAGTTTGCACAAGTCTTGTACAAGTTGTCACAATCACTTTGAGTGTATTTGTGCAACTTCCCTGTTGTGTTGGGGAATTTTTGTTTTCTTGAAGAAGTGGCAGAAAGATTCAAATCCTTACCTGTTTAAAAAACTATCATCCAATGCCCCTTTAAGAAATTTATTAAAAAAGTTTATGTTCATCACTAAGCATTTACTGAATGGAAGGAGCTGAGTTTTAATGTGACTTTTGTAGTGATATTTGATGACTTGTGTAGTAGCATGTGATGGTCTCCAACCATCCTCTTTTTTCCTTTTGCATCTGCTCCTTTTTTTTTTTTTTCTGGTTGAAATATGTTGTTTACCAAAATGACTCAGTTGCTGGGGTGTTTTATGTTGTCATAGGGTTTCTGAAACATGTTCACACTTTTACTCTGGTTTATTTGGAATTTTTCAAAAACTGAACAACAGGAGTTTAATGAAGTTCAAATCTTTTATCAGTGAGCAAAAACATTTGTCAATAGAAATACCTAAGCAGGGGGAATGGGCTAGGCCCTCCCTCAACTTGGTATGCTAGACTTTGTTGACTACCCAAGGGAGGCCTCAGCTGCTCTGAGGAGTAAATAGAGGATGGGATGGGGGTGAGAGGTGGGGGTGGGTAGGAGAAAGGGAGGTAGGGGGAACTGGGAATGGTATGTAAAATGAAAAATATGTTTAAATAAAAATATTAAAAAAAAGTTTAAAGTTTTTCATAGACCCAAATCAATATTCCTAGACTGAGCTAAAAATAATATGATAAATTTGTTTTACTTCAGAATATATCTGTAATAATATAGTTATGGAAAGATGGAACACAAAATTTTTATTGAACTTATTACTTTTATAAAACAATCTGAAATTTGGAACCAAAATCAAATCTGTCTTTCTCTCTTTCTCCTTTTCTCCCTCCCTCTCTCTCTTTTCCCCCTCCTTCCCTTCATCACTCCTTCCCTCTGCCTCTTTCTTCCCTCTCCTTCTTTCCTAGCAAATCTGCTTTCTATTGCTGTTTATCAGCTTGTGCTCCTGTATTCAGAGAAGACCCTATAAACTAAATTCATTTTGAAAGCAAAATTCTACATTGACAGCATGAACTCCCAGCTCCTCTGTTACTTCTTTCTGTGGAGGAGGAAAGGGCTGCTTTCTGTTTGCCAGCCCTCTTCCCACTCCAGACACTGGTTTTCTGGCTCTGGTAACATTTACTGCTAACATCTCATCGACTTTGTTCAGTTGAGATACTGACTATAGGCAGGAGCAGACTTTAAACCCGCCTGACTTGTAACCCTTATTTGAATTATTTTTACCTACAGAAACTAGTACACATCTTCCTTTAACATAATCCTCCCATACACTTGTGGTTTTTAGAATGCATATAAACTCTTCCATTTGTCATTTAAGTGAAAACTGAGTGGTTTTACCAAATGACGTTTTTTAGGTTTATGTAGTTTAATGACCCAATAATTAGTGGTACTAGTAAGAAAGCCAAATATGCAAATGCCAGCATCCTATTTTTAACTGTATGGACTCCCTCCTCAACTTGGTTTCTGTATATTCACTGGCTTTTCATCTACTGGTGACTCATTTTCTTAGGCAACACAAATCCTGATCACAAGATAGCACAGGGAAACACTTCGTAGGAAAAGCTGTTAAGTGAATGAGACAGATAGTTGCCAGGAAGTTTCACTGGTCATAAGACTGAGCAGCCTCTCAGAGGACATGGGTAAGACCCTGAATCTAAGAGCTGACAGTTTCTTCTCAAAATCCATTCCTATGTGGCATTTTCTAAATTGAGGGCCTTTGGCTCATTAGTAAGGTGGACTGAACTGGTAAATGCTGTGTCCTGTTCAGTTGGGTGCCAGAAACTTGACCAGGGTGAAATGGGAACAAAGAAAGGACAGACATTGTAGAAACACATGCAGAGAAGCTGGAGTCTGGTAGGTGAGCTAACAACTGTAGAGGAGGGGCACCTATTGGTGAAATTATTGAGGCCACTCCATATAGTTAAAAGGGAGGTTAATTTAGTGGCGTAACTTACACATGAAGGGATAGGTAGGTTGCAGGCTCTGGGGAAGACAGCGCAGCCCGGCAGTGTTCTCTGGAGAACTGTGCTCAGTCCTACCCTCTAGCGTCCAGGGTCCAGGAACCAAGAGAGCTGCCCATCTGGATCTCAGGTCTTCAGGGTCCTGTCTCCGCCCCACCTTGTAGGCGTAACAATTACCGAAGCCTCAAAGGGGGTGGCACTTCCAGGTCAAAGCTGGAACAGCTACCCACTACACCTCCCCCTTTTGTCTAAATAAGAAGGTTCTATCCTAATACAAGACTATATACAATAGGAATGATTATCAAATATTGTCCAGGAGTAATAAGGGATAATGACCTAGATAAGATGGAACTATAACCAACTTGAACAATATCAAACAAGAGACACATACTAAAATCCAGAGAAGTCTGGAGCATAGGTAAATGGCATGTTACAAAGATCATTCCAAAAGGTGTCCTATCCTAAAGAACCTAAATCTAATACTTAATAAGTTCTATCTAAGATATTATATATATATATATATATATATATATATATATATACTAAGTTGTAACTATAACTGCTAGTCTTCAATCACATCAAAGACATGAGAAGGAATATAATGATACCTGAGAAATGGAAGATGGATGCAAGCAACTTTCAGGAGTCTTGCAAGAATAGACAGAGACAGCTGGCAGCCTGGACAGTCACCTGGACAGTTTCTCAGCATTGTTGGTGCATTCAAATTGGGCTACAGGCCTAGAGTATTGGACAGACCATTTTCAGAAGCAGGAATTCTGAGAGACCATCTTACCCTGTCTCGGCAGAGTTCAGAAGTCACTTTTCCTTGTGTCCTGCTTGTCCAGAAGGACAGCACTCATACTATCAGCAGTTGAGGCAAGGGCAGTTCTTTGCACAATAGGCCATTTTGTGCCAAGAAGACAAACTTCCAAATGGAAATGTCTTAGAAGCCCAACATTCTCTTGGGATCAAATTGGTGCTGCCAGGAGCAATTGTGTCTCACATCAACAGAATTCTAAGTTATTTAAATGCCATATTCTCTAGGTCTCTGAAGTGTTTGAAGATTACCTGTCCATCCGACCTATGTATCTGTAAATCTGGATAACCTAACTAATGTAACTATAGAGATGACAAGTATAGGTGACTATAAATCTGTAAGTCTTATCTACCAAAATAACCTAAGGACTAAGGCTTCATGTAAACAAGGTAAACAGTCTATAAGCAAATGTACGGTAAAGGATGATGACTTCAAAATTGTGACAATACACAAGATATTTATAATAGAGGTAGGAATGTATAGTGCAAAATGCAATATGACAATAATCTTAAATATATATCAATATACAGAATATCCTAAATAGTAGAACATACATAAAGTATGACAGATATAAATTTACATTTGCATCAATATACAAATATTTCAAATAAGAGTAGAAATATATGTACATTATAACAAATATAGTTCTGTATTTGTATCAATATACAAATTATCTTAAACAGGAATTTAAAAATAGTTTACATTTATATCAACATATAAGAATCCATAACAGTGCAAATTATCTAAGGCTGCTATTTTACTACATTTGTTTACTAGTATATACAATAATCTACCATAATATCTTATACCTATCCATTCCATTTCTTCCATTCTTTTTTTTGGAGACACTTTTTGTTTCTTAAGGAGAATACTGAGTTTAATATTTTCTTCCACCCCCAACCCTATAATCATCATCCATAACCCTGAGAAATATGAAACCTTAGGGAGAAGGGGTGTTGTTTTCTTAGAATTGCTTCCTGCTGTATTGGGGGTGATGGTATCTCTGTTGGGTACTGTGAGAAAGCTCAGATAGTTAAAGCTCAGTTAGACTAACTGTAGGTTCTGCAGCAAGTCTTAGAGTAATGGGTAAGATTGTCTGAAATTCTGGCAAGAAGTGTAGTATGATGATGATTACCATGGCATCATTCTGGATTGGGTAGAGTTGTTGTTGTTGGGGCCCCATCTTCCTTCTGGAGACTTCAGAGATTGCTATTGGAAAAACTTATTTGTTATCAAAATTGAAAATTTAAATTTAAAGAGGACATAACATGTAAGAAAGAATTCCGAGAGATCAAGAGTAAACATGGAGAGAAATTAGAATCTTGAAGACAATGGTTCCTTTTTATTGGTTTCCTTCTGTCCCACACCAGAGGGCTCTTCTGATATGGAACTGAAGAATCTCTCAACCTTTTCTTTTATCAATATGCTTGGGTTTAGAGAAGGAGTGAGCCAATTCCATCTCCAAAGCCAGCTTGGTTTATAATTGAATTGGAACCACAACTATTCTAGATTGATAGAGATATAGATGTTACACAGTGAGATTTTACCCTGTGTAGATTGGTACCAATAGATTCTTTCTTTCTGCTGTAAACATCCGGATATCCAAGGCCTTATGATTTCTGGAAGATGGGTATTTCCAGTATCCTGGAAAGACAAAAACAGAACCTTACCCCATCCTTTGATTGTTAAATTTTTCTTACAACTTGTAGAGATGTCACATTGGTGGATGATCTTTTACTTCTCATCAAGGGGTTTCTCCTGTTCGAATTGAATTTTTATTAATTTTGTTGGTATCCATAGCTTTTCTTCTCCTGCAGAAACAAAAGCAAAATCCTTCCCCAACGTAGAACATATTCAGGTCTCCATTCTGAGGTCAGCACAGTCTTGAAATAAACTTGTTGGTTTAGCTCAGGAGTTTTGTCTGTCGTCCAGTGTCTCTCCACAGCTGTTGTTCCTTTCTCATCAGCACTGAGAAAATTCAAGGTTAATAAAGCACTATGCAATCTATTTCTAGGAGTCATTGTTACCTGTTTCTGTTTATTTAGCATACCCTTTAAAGTTTGATTGGATTTTTTCTATAACTGCTTGGCCTGTGGGATTGTGTGGTATACCTGTAACATGCTTTATATTGTAATAAGCAAAAAACTGTCTCATTTTATTGGAGACATATGCTGGGGCATTGTCTGTCTTAATTTGTACAGGTATTCCCATGATGGCCATAACTTCTAATAGGTATGTAATCACATAATCAGCCTTTTCAGAACTCATAGGAGTTGCCCACTGAAATCCTGAATAGGTGTCAATGGTATGGTGTACACACTTTAATCTTCCAAATTCTGCAAAATAAAACACATCCATCTGCCAAATTTCATTTCTTTGTATACCTTTTGGATTGCTCCCTGCAGGTAAGGGAGTTTGGTTATAGATGGAACAAGTAGGTCGTTTTTTCACAATATCCTTAGCTTGTTCCCAAGTGATGGAGAAATTCTTCTTCAAACCTTTGCTCCGTATTCAAACCTTTGCTATGCAACCCAGAGATTCAGTGTATTCTTTATGAAGGAGGAGGAGTTAGCAGGCATTGGTCAGAGACCTCTGTATGGGAGTAGTCTCAGTTTGTAGTCATCCTGAAGGAGAAAGTTGTGATTGCTAGGTTTTACACACAGTGTCAACAGCCCCACCCTTATCAGAGGAAGGCTTTGCCCATTCCTTGAGCCTGACCCAGGGACCACTTTGCCATCTCATAGGCCTGAGACACTGATGTCTTTGACATGTCCATTTCCATGTCTGCAACAGACATTTGTTTGGGACTTCATCTACTCCCCACTGGTAACACAAAGAAAGAAGACGAGGGCATCAGTGACAGGGGCACAAATGGTAGAGGTTGCAGCTGTAGAGGAGGAGACATCATCTGTGAACCCAGCAGCAGTGATGACGATAAGGAGCTGAATTGCTCCAGATAGTGGCCAGGGCCAAATCAGGGGATAAAAGAGTACCAGACACATTAGAGGCAGCAGAATTAAGTGGTGAGAGAAGAAGATGGAGGCTACAAAGAGCTAGGGGAGAAGTTCAGACCCTGGTCATTAGAAGGGTTCCAAGAACTCTAAGCTCCAGCAGCTGTGGATCCTAACACCTTATGCCCCAAAGCTATAGAATTAACCACTGTCAAGGGCTGAGGATACTAACCTCCTAGGCCTGAGAGCTGTTGCACTTGTTAATGTAGGGCTAAGGGTTATGCAAGAGCCTGCTATTGCTTCTTGCAATCTGCTGCTGCCATGGCTACTACCAGAAGCCAAGGAATTATAAAGCCTGCCAAGATCTGGGGTCACTGACTGCTAAAACTCAGAACGCTAAGACTCCAATCTAAGTACATGTTATGGTATAAACAATCGATCAAAGCAAGGCATTGGCCAGCCAGGATGGAACAGACTGGTGGGTCCTGGCTGATGATCAGATGACACAGAAGTGTCTCTAGATGGTGATACCCGACTGCAAAGGTGATGCCAACTCATTCCCTCTCCGATCTAGAACCAAAGTCCCTAACCTAACCATATGATTGATGTAGATTTTTGAATGAATCCTTGGCACCAAGCTTTTAAACATTTTAAACAATTAGAAATCAAGGTAAAATTTGTTTCCATGATGGACATACGTGTATACTTATGAAGAAGGGGAAAACTAAGAGGTCCCCAGAACAAAAAACCAGTGACGGGCACCTCAGAGACGATTTCTCTCTATGCTGTTGTCTTCTGAGTTTGACATTCTGACAAACTTCTGTATTCACCAAAACAGCATCACATGCTGATGCTGAGGTTCTGTTGTGAAATTAGAAGTAAAGTAGATCTGTACCTGGGGACTTTGATTAACAAATAAATTGATAAGGAGTATGTGCTGGTTTCTTCTGAGCAGGTTCCTTCATCTCCATTCCTGGTACTTACTCATATACTCTCCAGGTCCCCTCCCTGTCTGTGAGACACACTCTTCACTTTTATGTAATACAATCATCTCATGAGACTATTTTGTAATTTCCAGGGAAATATTTTTTTTCATAATATTTATACACTGGGCTTTAGTCCTTAAGTTTTCCAAACATAATGACAAATTGGTATTTTGTGTGACCGGACTTCTATCACTGAAAGCAAACCCATAGAGTGGCCTGTTAACTAATATTACACTTTAAATAAAATGGAAATTCATGCAAGTCAGAAAGCATAGTTGTAAATTGAGGCAGAATTTAACAGAAATCCATGGTCATGTAGATGGTTGAGATGATTCCCTGCAATTTGTTAATATTTTCTCTGAAAAATGTGGAAGACACATGTAAGTTAATTTTTAAGATTTCTAAACAGTGGAAACTATTTACATAGTGTAGCTGAAAGTTTTCCTGGTCCCACAGCCACTGAGACTGAAGTAAACACCACCCAGGCTTATATTATTTTTAAACTATGGCCATGGCAGGCTTCTTGCTAACTAGCTCTTATATCTTAAATTAACCCATTTCTATAAATCTAAACTGTGCCATGTGGCTCGTGACCAGTATGTTTGCATCTTGCTTCTCGTGGCGACAGCTAGCAGCATCTCCTCTGCTCTCTGACTGTCTCTCTTATCTGTTTGGATTTCCTGCCGGCCTCTAAGCTGCCTTGCCATAGGCCAAACGGCTTTATTTGTCAACCAATCAGAGTAACACATCTTCACAGCATACAGAAAGACTTCCACAGCACTTCCCCTTTTCTTTTTTTCAAAAAGAAATGTTTTAAACTTTCACATAGTAAAATTATATATAATAGAACAATTATCAAGCAAGAGTTACACAATCACAGTTACAATATCTAGTCCACTTATATTTGGCAAATTCAAAGAAAATATTTTATTTATCCTATATTTGTGAGTCCAAGGTTTCATATCTAACTTATCACTTATCATAACCAAGGAAAACTATAATTATAACTATCTAGTCTTCAACTACATCAAAGACCTCAGAAGGATACAATATTAGCTAAGTAAACAGAAAAAACACTATAAGCAACTTCCAAAAAGCTAGAATGACAGAGACAGCTGTCTGCCTGGACAATCATCCAAAGTTCCTCTATAATGTTGGGGCATCCATCTTCAGCCCACAGGCCTAGAATCTCTGGGTTGCTTCTTCGAATGTCTGGCAGTTTCTTCTGTGAAGCAGGAACCTAAAGGACCATCTCGCTTTGCAAAGTTCAGTGGTCATCTTCCTGTAGGTCCTGCATGTCCAGTCGATACAACATTTTGTCGAGCATTCCAGGCAAGAACAGTTTCTTGCTCAAATGGCTATTTTTGTCAAGAAGAAGATAAACTCCATATGGAGAGTCTTCAATGCCCGTCTGTCTTTCTCTTTGAAGTAAATCAGTGCTGCCAGGAGCAGATGTGTCTCATTGTTCTGAAAGTCTAAGTTTTTACAACATTTTAAATGCTATAGTCTGTAGGTCTTTGATGTGTTTGAAGATTACCTATCTAATTGAAATATATCTATGTATACCCAGAAAACTTAACTAACATGACTATAAGTTTGACTAGCATAGAAGACTAATTATTAATCTGTATTTCTTAATTACCCATAACAATTTCAAATGAACTGCACAAACATAATACCTTAAACAAGAGTAGAAATATATATACAGTATAACAAAATTAACTTTAAATTTATATCAATAAACTAAAATCTATAGCAATGTAAAACATTTTAAACAAGTTGCTCTTTAAAAGTAGATTCAATAATCTACCCTTTTATCCTATCATATCTATGTCCTATATTTCCATATCAATATAGTTTCCAGTAATATAACAAATTCCTAGGGAAAGTATGCTTACTGTTAAGATAGTTTATGCACATTTCACACAGAGATAATCTTTTATAATCTGTGGGAAGGGGCTGAGGTTACACCTTCCCCAGATGCAACTGATTTTTCTGAACTGCTTTTAGTGTCTCATTAAAAAAAATTGCAACAGACAAGGTTACCTCTTCTTAGAAAGGACATTTCTTAAGTGTGAGGAATTCAGAGAGTCATTATACAGGTACATTGCAATAATATCTCATTTTCAAAATAATGTTCACTCTTTTTCCTTTCAGCTCCTTCCTTCCATCTGTTCTCTCTCTCTCTCTCTCTCTCTCTCTCTCTCCTCTCTCTCTCTCTCTCTGTCTCTCTCTCTCTCTCTGTCTCTCTCTCTGTGTGTGTGTGTGTGTGTGTGTGTGTGTGTGTGTGTGTGTGTGTGTTTGTATCTGTTTGTATCTATGGATGTGTCTATAGATACTGATAGTATAGACCTGCTGCAAGGGCACAATGAACAGAATGCCATTGGACTAAATCAAGCACAGTAGAAAATGATGCAGTTAAGAGTCTTGATGAACAGAGACACGAATCCATTGTCATAGAGCATGGCATCCTGTTTTGTGGTGAGGAAGCTTTTTGTAAGCAAAAGGATCATGCTCTAAAATAAAGAGTAAAAATGTGATAGTAAATGCACAAACTTGCTGCCCCAGTTATTTACTGTCATTATCAATTATTCTTTTCTGTACACAACTATATTAATTGCATTTAATGCAATTATCAGTCCTGCACATGAACAATGTATCTTGCCCTGTGATGTTATTATTGCTACAGTGTTACCAGGCAATTCGACCTTTCCAGCTCCATTACAGTCTCATGGGATCAGCATCATGCATGGAGTCTGCCACTATGTAGTGTTATGTGGCATATGACTGTATTTAATATCTGTTGAGAAAATAAGTAATAATTACTTATTGGCTTTCAAAACTAATAAAGTACAAATGTTTACTTGAATGACTTTATAGATTGAATAAAAGGTTTTGTTGAGCATATGTAGAATTACCTATTTAATAATGAAAATGATTTATAATTTTAAAACAAGATAGCCATTTGATTGTTTGAAAAAAACTTTTGGTAAGTAAGAGCTATCCCAAAGCAGGAATTTAAACAACATTTCATGCTGCTATATCTCTAAATCTGCCAATAATTAAAAGGAAGTTATAATTCCTTACCATGAAAAGGCCCATCAGGAAAAATCCTGAATATTTTTCTAATTAAGAAAGTAGATCAAAATACATACTTGATTTCACTGCATAGTACAGCAGAGAGACCTTACTTGAAAACTCTACAGCTGCCACTAGTTCCCACACATAGGCTTGGTCTTCTTGTGGGGCTTGAGATGTACAAGCAATTTGGACTGTTTGTTCACACATGGTTTAAAGAGCTACAAGGACACAGAACGCACTGGATCCAGACCACAGGTATTTGGTAATCACTTAAAACAGACTTACCAATGGGTATTTCTCAATTTCTTTTTGTTTTTCCAGAGCAACTGTTTGCCTCTATGTGCTCAATAACATTTAATTTTGCTTGCTAATTTGTCCTTTTGGGGAGATCACAATGTTAGCCACCGTGAAGAATTACAAAGAAAATCAGACTTCCAAATTTCATATTGAAGACACACACACATTTTCAGAAAACCTTCCACAAACTCCACTGAATGAATGTGGAAGAACAGAAAAGGTCAGAAAAAGAGTAACTGACAAAGGGAATATATCAATAAAATCTGGGGAGTAGGACCTGGGTATAAGGTAGTGGACTGCTCATAATGTATTCTTGTAAGACTTTAGGACAAGTATGGATTTATTCTTTAACTGTAAATCTACAGCTTGAACACGATATTAGGGTATTGGGACACCAACCCAGTAACATAACCTTTGACCTACAATCTGTCCTGCCTATAGAATGTGCTGATAAGGTTGACACAGAGATTGTGGGAGTGGCCAACCAATGACTGGTCCAGACTGAGACCCACGTCATGAGAGTGAGACCACCCCTGACACTGCCTGGAGTGTCAAGATCCAGAGGCTGAATGTCCCAGAGACCTAGGATAGAACCAAACATGACTAAAGAAAAAATGTCATTGTAATGATGCCTAACAATATTCTGCTATACTCAGATATTGATGCCTAGCTCAATAGTTGTCAGAGAGGCTTCATCTAGCAACTGGTGGAAATAGATGCAAAGATCCACAGTCAAACATTAGACCAAGATCAGGGAATCC